>NC_083342.1:30010047-30350936 GCF_019175385.1 Lycium barbarum | reverse complement strand
GACTCGGGGCCGCGGCGAGCACCCGGTGCTAACCCACCCGAGCACCCTCTTAGCTTACTCTTATACTTACATATAGGTGAGCCACATAATTATATATACATTTCCATTCATTCGTCAACTAGTCCCAATTTGGACAACGGTACATTTATATCACCATAGGCATCTATGCCACATCAATGTACGTGGGCCAACGCGGCCGACAAAATGATATACAAAACATAGGTGATAACGTCCAAATCCACCCTATTAATTAGAATGGGCATGGTCGTATGCAAATATAATTTACCCAACTATGAGTCGGGGTCGAATCCCACAGAGAACAATATGTAGGTGATTTAAGCAGATTAGGAATTATCACTAACAATAGCTATGCCCGAACGCATCAATGGTGGTTTTTGATAAGGTTTTTATAAAATATGGAAATATAAATTCTAATCTAGAAAGCAAGTAAATTGATCAATGGCAACAAGAATAGAAGGAGGGAAACTACTTCTCAAGTAACGATCCAATCTATTTCACGAATTGTAAATAATAGCAAGTTTATGTTATTTAGCCTCAGATAATGACTCTAAATTAACTTCTTCCGAAGATTAACTAGACTACCCAATTGAAGATCCCTCAAGCAATTAGGAGCATTAAGAACACCCGAATATGGCTACAATTGGTATTGCCTATTCCTAGGTCAATTTTCATTAGATGAGGGTTAACGCCCCAAATTCATGTTAATTATCCTATCCCAACTCCGTTTTTCCTCTTCCGAGTTTCAAACAAAGTAAATGGGCAAGTTCAAAGGTTAGCTAATCCCTTTGAAAACATTCAAGAACAAGAATAATTAAAATAGCAAAAACTTACTTGATTAAGAACAATGCAAATGAATAAATAAGCACAACAAGAGTGTCAATCTTAATTGTCACCAAGAGATTTCCATCAACAAGGATTAAAAAGAAGAAAGAACAATTTTTGTAGGAACCCTAGCTTCCAACGTGTGGGAGCTGCCAAAGATCTCTGATGTTTTGCCCTAATTTTCTATTTATATGAACTGGAATGGAAGCAATCGTCAAAATCCGAGTTCTGGTCGAAATTTCCGAAAATCCTTCAACGCGATCGCGCCATGTGTCTGCGCGATCGCGTGGATGACGTCAGCTCCCCTGCTCCCTTCATCGCGATCGCGTGTCGAGCCTGCGCGATCGCGTGTCATTAACAACGCGCGTGGGCGCGGTCGCGTTACCTTCCAGCGCGAACGCGTGGAGTGCAATTCCCGCGTGGGCGCGATCGCGTGGGTACTCAGCGCGATCGCGTAGAGTATTTTTCCACGGTATTTTCCAGAACTTCCAGTTATTTCCAGTTTTGCAACTTTTTTGCTTGTTTTCCACACTTAGGCTCTAGGGACCTTGTATTACCTGAAACATGACAAAAACTACGTAAAATGACATATACTTTCTTAAAAACAAGTAAAACTTTTAGTTAAAAAGCATCGATTGTGGTGTAAAATCACGCCACATCAACACCCCCAACTTAAAGTATTTGCTTGTGCTCAAGCAAGCCATACAAAACCATGACTCAATCTAACACCTAGATATTATAGAATAACAATGTCTACATTGGTTTTGACTTTGAAATACCGGCATGCATGTTTTTCTTCCAAGGACCATGCCCAACTCAAGAACACTACGACTAACAATGAAGCTTCAATGAATGACATTACATTATCGAACATATTATGGTGCACACAAACGCTACTTTAGGCGGTCACTTTATATTGTTCAATTCTCATCCTTATGCCCTCACATAGACCAAAGAATGTCCCAACACACATATATACGACAAGATTGGGACGAAGACAAAAGAGAAGAGAAAAACACTCACACTCACAAAGACAATTCATATTTACACATGCAAATACCATAGGCTTGCCCTTATTTTCTATGTTCTCATCCTAGGATCGTTCGGTTGTGATCTCATTAGGACTTGTTTCGGCTTGTAATGTAGGTTTAGGGACGGGTCGGATACTTTTTGGATATTAGTGACTCACCCTCCTTGAACACTACAACATCTTGTCACCTTAATTCGCCTCTTTTCTTTCCACCCCTTTATTTTCTTTCAGTTTTCGACCTCGATGTGGTTTTACTTCTAACCAACTTACAATTCTTTTTGCGTTACAATTTTCTGATTTTTTTTTTTATGTATGTATATATATATATACGCAACTACCACATCGAATCTTCACTAGCAAACTCCACCACCCCCAACTTATGTTTTGAACATATACTCCACATTTAATTTACCCCCAACTTAGGCATTTTGCCTCATCTAATTAATAGCATCAAGGAGGGAACGGGTGTGAAGATGGATTAATTTCACAAAGGGTAAGGTTTCATAATTGGCTAGCCAAGAAAAAGGTCAAAAAGGCTCAAAAGGGAAACTAAGGGTATTTAACACTTTTGGTAATGCTTATTTAGGCAAAGTGACTATTTCAACAAAGAAAGCCTAAGATCATCTCACAACCAAACTAACTTTCGGATTTCATACAAGACCAACCGGGCAAGTTCTAGATTATACATGCATAAACAGAATCAAACTAACAACTCACACACACATCGGCATAAGGACAATAATTTTTACACTTGTGACCTCCTAAGTAGTAATTCATCACACACAACACCCCAACAATCATAATGTCATATAAAGAATCAATCATGTCAGACAATAACTGTTCTAAGTATGCATTTTTCAAAATTTTGAGGGGTCTAAAATTTCAACTAAACACAATACATGCCATTAGTTACCAAGTAGTACCAAATAAAACAAAATTACTCTATTCAACCTAAGTAACATCCTAAACATGCCAGTTTCAACAAAATAAAACCCCCCTCAGGAAAAGAACTCTGGCAAAGAAAAGCCGAGGAGGTTCCTACCCCTAACTAAAAAAACTTGCAGTGTCCTCACTGCAGTACATCAACACAGATTTTTTTTTTCATACCTCCTAGCACTGCGTGCTATGGTCATCTCTGCTCACCCTCTGAACTGGAGCTGCTGGGCTCTGGCAGGACAAAATCGTCCTCATTTTCCTCCTCTTCATGCTGTGCGCCGCATACACTCCTCAGAATGCTCATCATTTTGTTCAGGAATTTGCTTTGCTTCTTGGCATGCTCTCTTGCCTTTTTCTGCCTCCTCTCTATTTTTCCCTGCTTTTCTTTGATATGCTTCATGTCCTCCACCACACATGTTAATGTCGGACCAATAGGAACAGAGGGAGCTGTAGATGTGCCTTCTCCATGTGGGCCCGAAGGGAGACTAGCCACTAGCTGCTGAATCCGATTGTCCACCCCATGGACCTGGGTGGAGATATATTGGAAAGGCCTGGCGGCTTCTTGCAGTGGTGGCAAGATTGGTATAGCCATGGGAGGAGCAGATGCCCCACCAATAGAATCTGATGCAGTAGATGTGAACTGCTCAAATGATGAGGCTGCTATATCAATCTTCCTTTTCTTCTGTACATTACCGGGCCCTCTCTTTTTCAACGGATAAATCGGTCCACCAGGCCCTTTTTATTTGTCGCCTGGTCTTGTGGGCACTCCATCAGTGGAGCACAAGTAAGTGATCAATGATGGGAAGAATAAGCTTTTAGTCCGTTCAAGCACCACCTCCCGGATTTCCTGCATAATGAGCCTCCCCACGTCAACAGGCAATCCTTACATCACAGCACAAATTACTTTATCCCTCTCAAGCGACACCTCTGAATCATGTTTTGAAGGCAGCACCCTGGATGTGACAATATCAAGCCAAGTTTTGGCTTCAGCGGTGAACTCTGCAGAGTCAATCCTTTTCTGCATTGTGTTTAGCCACTTTGGTTGTTCCCCACCGTGAAGGTGGGTCACAAACCATTGTTGCCGTAGGTTTTTGTACATCTGTGCCATCTCGCTGTTGTCACCATCCTGCAGATTATAATAGGCATTGATTCTTGAGGCATTGCACAGGACATCCACACCTCTGACTTTGACAATTACCCTATGTGTAATGTCTGCCTCTGCAGCATTTGCGTAGAATTCCCGCACCAGGGTATGATTTGCCCTGATTGGTTCATCTGCAAAGCGTATCCAGCCGCTTGTTACCAACCTTCCATAGAACTCAGGCATCTTTTCTTCCAAACTTTCTGTTACAAAGCCCCTCTCTTCAATGAAGCTCTTTCCCAGCAGTCTATCATATAACTTCAAACATTTTGCTGACTGGAAGGTGGTGGTGTCATAATATTCAATCAAGGGTACTTGGGCAGCACTGGATGATGAAGCCATTTTTTTTTGAGTTTAAGTACCTACAAAACAAACACAATGCATATGAATACCTACAATGATGTATAATGAGGAGTTGAGTTAAGGAAATTGGCCACCCAAGTTTTGAGCAGCTCTTGCGCGAGCACTCTGTTTGCGCACTGGGAATTTCCCTTCAGCGCGATCGTGTGACAAAGAGTCGCGATCGCGTCATTTTGAGAATGTTCTTTACCGCGATCGCGGTTCAACACGACGCGATCGCGTAATTTTTAGCCATTATTCAGCGCGATCGCGTCTATTATCAGCGCGATCGCGCTAAGTCATTTCAGATTCTCAGAAACATTTTCACAAACAGGTTATGGGCATCATTTTTGGGGCTTCAATTCAATGATTCTAAGCACGTATTTTGCCCCATGTTTTTTTATATCAGCACCCAACACTCAACTTACATCACTCAACAACAAACAACAATTTATATAATAACAAATTCAACAATTTCATCATATATTCATGCTTAAACAAGTAAAAGAAAAAAAAATTCTTTCACAATTTCTAACATGGAATGATGATAAAAACAACCCTATGAACAAGACAATGAAAGAATCACATACCTTGTAGTTGCAAGTTGAAGAATTTTTTCAAAAAAATTAAAATTGTGTTTGAGAGAGAATTAGGGAAATGGGAGGAAAATGGGGGATTTTAACCCCCAGGTCTGTTTTTTAACTTAAAAACGCGCCTCTGCGCGATCGCGTGGTGATGTGGCGCGATCGCGCAGAGTAATTTACTCGTTTTTTTTTTATTATTTGAACGCGATCGCGTGGGTTCTAGGCGCGATCGCGAAGGGATAAATTTGGCCCTGTTTTTCCAGATTCAGAAAATAAGCAGAAACCCGCAGCTACTGATTTGTGGCTGTTCTGAAAACTCAACCTATTCAAAACAATTCCAAAAATTGTGAAATTTTGCAGATTAGTCACAAATCATAAACTAAACAATTCTAAAAAATTAAATTTCAAAAATGATTAAATTTTTTAAAAACGATGGGTTGCCTCCCACCAAGCGCTTAAGTTAACGTCGCGGCACGACGGATACCAACTTTACCGCTTTTCTCGCCATTTGGAGCATATGAATTTGCGCCCCAACTTTGAATCAAGATTATGATGACGCTCATGGGGCGGTGGCAGAAAAACAAAGAGGCCAACTCTCGGATGTCTCATTTTGCACTTTTTGGCCTTTGAGTGAGGAATGCCATTTTGTCTTCTTGGCATAGCAAACTTTAAAATAAAAACTCTTTCTTCTTCATATCCAAAATTCTCTATTGGCTCGGTTAGTTCAACTTCCATATCATCAACCAAGCACAATGTTGAAAAATGGTTAGAATGTGGTCCAGCGCACTCAAATTCCAAATTTGCATGAGTGTTGGCATCTTCACCAAAAAATGAACTAGAGTCTTCAAAAATCATTTCATGAACTTTTCTATGCAACTCTAGTATCATTTCTTCAATCTTGGCATCATTCACTATTTTTGGATTTGTTGGTTGGTAATTTATCATTAGCTCTTGAAAATCAATAGTGACCACTTCTTCATTGGAAACCAACTTAAAACTACTATCCATGGCCTTTTGATATTGAGTGTTACATTCCTCAATATTTGCATTCAATTCGGCCTCCAATTTTTGGATAGCAATTTCAAGTGACTCCATTTCTTGACTTTGCTCAACATGCATTTTTAGATATTCTTCCATCATCCGTGAAAATCCTTCACGGTGATTTTCATAGGCTTCAAGTTGTTGAGCTTGATTCATTAGCCAATCTTGGCTCAAAATTTCCTCTTTGTCAAGTTTTTCTTCATGGTGAGAATCGTCCAAAGCTTGTAAAAATCCTAACATGGTGAAATCCATGTTTTGGACAGTTTCATCATCTCCATGTTGAACTTCTTCCCACCAATTGGCCACAATCTTCCCATATTTTTCATTTCTCGCCATAATGCCATTCAACATTTCCTCAATTTCCTCTTTTCGAGAATTGGAGATTTCTTCTTCATGACTTGGCTCATTTTCTTCAAGTTGAACCATTTCTTCAATTTCACAACTCTCGTCGTGGTCACAAGAATTTTCGGGTTCATCCTGTAAACTTGAAATCTCTTCTTCAACCATTTCATTTTGAGGAGTCGACATTTCCATGACAATTGAGGAACTGGCATCCTCAAATGACTCATTCATTCTTTTTATGGCTTCTCCATTTTTTAAAATGGATTGTTGGAGGAGCTTTCGCTCTTCCTCCATTTTAGCTTCTCGATCTAAGTATGTTTGGAGCATTGCCATAATGCCTTCATGTCCGGCACTTTGTCCTTCATTTGTCATGTTGTTGTCCCTGTCAAACTCAAAATCACAGCTAGCATTTTCGTTAGAACAACTAGGGGGAGGGGAGGTGAAATAATTGGGACAATCACCCCAATGTCCACCTTGACCACCACATATATTACAAATACTCTCATCATAGGATTGAGACGGTGCACACATCTCTCTCTCCCGGGAGCATATTCACAATCTTGCCAAAAGTGGGGTCCTCCACAATATGGACATGGGTCATCAAAATATGGATTACAACCATCAAACCCATTTTCATTCCAAGATGCCATTTTTTTTTTTACAAAAACTGGACAGTTTTGCAAAATAAAAAATTGGACAGTTTTGCAAAATCAAAAACTGGACAGTTTTGCAAAACTGGACAATTTTGCAGAACTGTGCAATTTGGCAAAATCTGATCAGTTTTTTTTTTTTAAAATAAATAAAATAAAATAACACACAGAAAACAACTACACAAATATTTACGGGTTCGGTTCAAAGCAAGTTAGCTTATTTCCTAGATTAGCCAAAATACACCAATTGTTCCCCAGCAACGGCGCCATTTTTGATAACGTCCAAATCCACCCTATTAATTAGAATGGGCACGGTCGTATGCAAATATAATTTACCCAACTATGAGTCGGGGTCGAATCCCACAGAGAATAATATGTAGGTGATTTAAGCAGATTAGGAATTATCACTAACAATAGCTATGCCCGAACGCATCAATGGTGGTTTTTGATAAGGTTTTTATAAAATATGGAAATATAAATTCTAATCTAGAAAGCAAGTAAATTGATCAATGGCAACAAGAATAGAAGGAGGGAAACTACTTCTCAAGTAACGATCCAATCTATTTCACGAATTGTAAATAATAGCAAGTTTATGTTATTTAGCCTCAGATAATGACTCTAAATTAACTTCTTCCGAAGATTAACTAGACTACCCAATTGAAGATCCCTCAAGCAATTAGGAGCATTAAGAACACCCGAATATGGCTACAATTGGTATTGCCTATTCCTAGGTCAATTTTCATTAGATGAGGGTTAACGCCCCAAATTCATGTTAATTATCCTATCCCAACTCCGTTTTTCCTCTTCCGAGTTTCAAACAAAGTAAATGGGCAAGTTCAAAGGTTAGCTAATCCCTTTGAAAACATTCAAGAACAAGAATAATTAAAATAGCAAAAACTTACTTGATTAAGAACAATGCAAATGAATAAATAAGCACAACAAGAGTGTCAATCTTAATTGTCACCAAGAGATTTCCATCAACAAGGATTAAAAAGAAGAAAGAACAATTTTTGTAGGAACCCTAGCTTCCAACTTGTGGGAGCTGCCAAAGATCTCTGATGTTTTGCCCTAATTTTCTATTTATATGAACTGGAATGGAAGCAATCGTCAAAATCCGAGTTCTGGTCGAAATTTCCGAAAATCCTTCAACGCGATCGCGCCATGTGTCTGCGCGATCGCGTGGATGACGTCAGCTCCCCTGCTCCCTTCATCGCGATCGCGTGTCGAGCCTGCGCGATCGCGTGTCATTAACAACGCGCGTGGGCGCGGTCGCGTTACATTCCAGCGCGAACGCGTGGAGTGCAATTCCCGCGTGGGCGCGATCGCGTGGGTACTCAGCGCGATCGCGTAGAGTATTTTTCCACGGTATTTTCCAGAACTTCCAGTTATTTCCAGTTTTGCAACTTTTTTGCTTGTTTTCCACACTTAGGCTCTAGGGACCTCGTATTACCTGAAACATGACAAAAACTACGTAAAATGACATAGACTTGCTTAAAAACAAGTAAAACTTATAGTTAAAAAGCATCGATTGTGGTGTAAAATCACGCCACATCAATAGGCCGACAAGGCCGGACATTTCTAACCATATACACATGACTACGAGCCTCTAAGGAGAGTATAACGTATCACATAAGCTTGACAGGACCCCGCTATGCCCATAATTATATACACAAAAGAATAAGTACCCAAAAGCTATGACTCCGGAAGAAATGGAGCTCTGCTATGTAATCTCCGAATAGGCAGCTATGGATCAAGTTTGTCTCCCTGTGCACCTGCGGGCATGACGCAGCGTCCACAAACAAAAGGATGTCAGTACAAAGAATGTACTGAGTATGTAAAGCATGAGCAACATCGATAAATAAGCATCATGAACAACATATGAAATAGCATAGGAGGGGGGGGGGGGGGGGGGGAGACAATAATATCATCTTCATAGCACTTACCTACCTTTCGTAGGACTTTCCATTTTTCATATGTATTTTTACACCTACGTCATCATCAGTATTCCATAATAGTACTTGTACCACACTTGTGCTCATGTTCGTGTACATGCCCTTATTCGTATTCTTATACATAGTCTTATCACATTCATATTCATATTATATACATAGTCATTTCATATACATAGCATTTACATAACATACCCGACCTCATGGGATCGGTGTTTCATACATACTTGGCCAACCAAGGCTCAAGGTTACTCATACCTGGCCCTACCAAGGCTTCAGGATTATCCGTACCATCTGCAGAGGTGTGCGCGCGTTTCGTAATCGTATATATACTTTATACATATTTATATACATATATCCTACCCGGCGTTATAAGCTCGGGGTGTCATTATAGCCCTTCATAGGCACATGTATGTATAATAGCCCGTAGGCACCTTTAGCTTCATTATTATTATCATCGTTATCGCTACATCTTTATCTTAGGCTTACTCGTCATATGGGGTGCATAGTACAATCGTAGTACATATCAAGGATTGTGAGCTTATGAGCTCGGAATGTCAATCATTTGGAGACAACATACTCATATAGAGGATTTAAGAGTTTGGCCAAAGAACCATGTCTTATGAAAGAAGGGTTAGCCTTACATACCTTTTCGTCGAACTATTCTACACTTGCACGTACTCCTCCGATGCTCACGTTTCTACCTTTATTAAAGTCGTACCATCATTAGAATCGACAATTTGCACACATGGATAAAACTAGAGAACATCGGACAACATTTCCTTTATTTATACGACATTCCTCCATATCGTAATTCAACTTCCAAATGTCAACAATACATTCACAACATCATAATAATAGCCTTTAGTCATCTACATCATCCACATTCTTAATTCACTTCCATTTATCCCTATTTATGGTCACAACACCCAACTTCGTCCATTCATATACAATGTCTATTTCATGATCTTAACGTCATTTATAACACATTCATATCACAACACAACAACAATCATGATTCAATTCAAACTATGTCTCAAAAACATCACTATTCATCATTCATAACCCATTTTGCTATTCTCTTCTAATGACCAAGCATTTTAACTCTCAAATACCTTAAACAACATATAAATATCATGAATCTTACCTTAGATGTTGTAGGAACAAGCCTTAGTTGATAATATTCCACTTTGAGCAAAACCCTAGTTTTTCTCCATTTGGATTTCTTGACTTTAGATGATCCTTGATGGGTTCTTACTCTTGATTCACTTATTTAATGTTGTTGATGGCTTATAATCCTTGAAAACTTGTATAATAAATGTAGAGAGATGTTTTAGAGAGAGGGAGGAAATGTTGAAATGATTTCATGAACTTGGTCCTTTATTTAATAACATTCCACTGATCTGTCGGGTTCCACTATACGGTCCATTATACGGTCCGTATAATAGACCGTGAAATGGGTCTGCCTGCACCCCTTCACTGTGACCATTTGACGGTTCGTTATACGGTCCGTATAACTGACCGTAAAATTCCACCAGCAACCAACCTCCTCTGTGATGGTTTTACGGTCCATTATACGGTCCGTAAAACATTATACGGTCCGTATAATGAGCCATAAAACTCATCAGTTCACTGAACTTATTCTCATCACTTCGTTTGATCTCCGATCCTTGCGGAACCTTCTTAACACTTGTTCAACACTTCAATACCAATCTAAGGAACGTTATAACCCTTCTCCAAGACATCACTAAGTCCTGGCTAACTCGTTGCTCGTAATCCCTTTCCGATATTCGTTCACTTGCGTACCAACGGAAAATTTCCGAGGTGTAACAGGTATGGCAAAATGGGTCATGAATGTGGAATAGTGCCATTTTGAGAAATAGTTTGAATTGAGTTATGAGTCTTGATGTATTGTAATGTAAATGTGTTATAAATTATGTTGAGAACATGAGATGAGCAATGTACGTGAATGGACATAGTCGTGCGTTATGGCCATGGATATGGATGATTGAAAAGTGAGTCTAGAATATGGATAATGTGGGTGAGTAATGACTATTGTTGTAGTATTGTGAATGTATTGTTGACGTTTGAGAGTTGAAATACACTATAGAGGAATGTCGTATAAATAGAGGAGACGTTGCCCGATTTTCTCTAGTTTAGTCGTGTATGCTAGCTATCGATTCTAATGATAGTATGACTTTAATGAAGGTAGAAACGTGAGCTTCGGAGGAGAACGTGCAAGTGGTAAATAGTTGAACGGAAAGGTATGTAAGGCTAACCCTTCTTTCATAAGGCATGGTTCTTTGGCCAAATATCTAAATCTTCTATGAGACTATGATATCCTTCAAATGATTTGATCTTCCGAGCTAGTAAGCTCACGATTCGTGATACGCCACGATTGTACTAAATCCCTCGTATGACGAGTAAGCCTATAGAGATAAATGTGATGAATGACGATAATAGTAATAATGATGTTGATGACGATTATGATAATGATGTAAATAGTAAAGATGTTTATGAGCTATTATGTATATGTGTCTATGTATGACTATTATAGAACCCCGAGCTTATGAGGCCGGGTAAGATATGTAAATAAGTATGTATATGATTACGTAATGCGCGCACACTTCTGCAGATGGTACGGATAACCCCGACGCCTTGGTAGGGCTAGGTAGATGTGACCCTGAAGCCTTGGTAGGGCCAGGTATGAGTAACCTTGAGCCTTGGTTGGCCAAGTACGTATGAAACACCGATCCTCCATGGTCGGGTATGCTATGTAAATACTATGTATATGATATGATGATGTATATGATATAGAAATGAGTATGAATATGAATATGATACGGCATGAATATGAATATGATACGATATGAATGTGAATAAGGTTATGTATACGAATACGGGTACTAATATGGAATGGATACGATTATGGATACGGATATTGATGTATGCGCACAAATACGCATTTGAATGGAAAGTTCCTATGAAAGGCAAGTAAGTGCCCATGATGATGATATTACCATCTCCCATCTTTTGCTACTCTTCATGATGTTCATTATGCTTCTATATTGATATTGATCATGCTTTACATACTCAGTACATTCTTTGTACTGACGTCCTTTTGTTTATGGACGCTGCGTCATGCCCGCAAGTGCACAGGGAGACAGGCTTGATCCACAACTACATTCTCAGAGACTACATAGCAGGGCTCCACTTCATTCGGAGCTATAGCTTTTGGGTACTTATTCTTTTGTGTACATAGTTATGGGCATAGTGGGGTCCTGTCTCGTTTATGTGATATGTTATACTCTTCTTAGAGGCTCGTAGACATGTGAATATGGTTAGATGTGTCCGGCCTTGTCAGCCTATATTTTGTATATTATTTTCATAGCCTTGACGGCTCATGTACATTGACGTGGTATAGATGCCAACCATGATATGAAAGCATTGTCGTCCAATGGGACTAGCATGAATGGTGATTAGAAATGTATGTTTAATTATGTGGCTAACCTAAATGTAAGTGAAGTGTAAGCCAAGGGGTGCCCGGGTGGGCTAGCACCGGGCGCTCGTCGCGGCCCTCTAGACGGGTCGTGACAAAAGTTGTACAGAGCAGTTTAGTCCCAGGGTGTGTCTACAAGCCGTGTCTAGTAGAGTCTTGGTTATGGGTGTGTTGCGCACCACACTTATAAACAAGAAGCTGCGGACATTTTAGGAATAAATGACCTACTTTCTTCATAAGAATCATGCGATAGAGCTATGGTATAAGAAATTCTTGTCCCTTAATCGTGTGTTGTGTATTTCAGAAATGCTTGTAAAGAGAAAGGCTACGGCAGCCCAAAAGGGCAAGACGGCGGCAGAAAAGCGGGCTGAAAGAGCACCGCCACCGGTAGTAGAGGAAAGTGAGTCCCAGAGTGCGGCTCAATCTCAATCCTCCCGTTCAGGACCTATATTAGAGGAGCGTGAGGGAGCCTCAGCCCCAGCCCCAGCCCCAGCACCTCCAGCTCCTCCACCGGATGCTTCAGGCCAAGATGTGAAAGAGGCTATACACTTGCTTACTCGATTGGTTGCTGCCCAGACTCAGCGGCACAGTACAGGGCAGGGTGATAAGGCTGTTAGTGCAAGGGCCCATGACTTCATTTCTTTGAACCCTCCGAAATTCTTTGGGTCAAAGTCGGAGGAGGACCCTCAGGATTTTATCGATGGTATGTTGAGGACGCTACGATTGATACATGCTTCGGACACCAAGTCGGTGGAGTTAGCATCGTATAGATTGAGAGATGTCTCGATCCAATGGTATATGGTTTGGATGGCTTCAGAGCCAATGCACCTCCCCCGGTATGGCCGGAGTTCGTTAATGCTTTCCTCCGACATTATATGCCTCCAGAGGTTCGGCGAGCTAGGGCCGATAAATTCTTGAATTTGAGGCAAGGTAGCATGAGTGCTTTAGAGTACAGTCTCCGCTTCAATTCCTTGGCTAGGTATGCTTCAGCCATGGTAGCGGATATGGGTGACAGAGTGCACCGCTTTGTAAAGGGCCTAGGGCCGCATTTGATGGATAGGTTCTTGACCGTGTCCCTTCAGGACAATATGGATATTGCACGCATTCAGGCAAATGCTCAGAACTTAGAATAAAGTTTACAACAGCAGAGAAGTGAACGGGAGCAGGATAGGGGCCATAGCAAGAAGGCCAGATCTTCAAGTCTGATGAGTGAGTTCAGAGGTGGGCACAGATAGCAGATTTCCAGGCACTCCGGCTATTCAATGACTAGTGCACCTCTACGGTTTTCATGCCAGAGATTCGATAGATCTACTCGTTCCGGGCCTAGTCAGATTTATTCGGGGTCTCAGTTTAGAGATGATTCGGGTCAGGCAAGGCCACCCGTACTACGATGTTCCTAGTGTGGGAAGTTGCATTGGGGTCGATGCCGATTGGGTTCAGATGTTTGCTATTCATGTGGCCGACCAGGCCATATCATGCGTGATTTTCCCTCAGTTCATGGTAGAGGTAGGACCCAGCATTCAGGGTCGGTAGCGGGATCTTCAGCATCTGTACGCCCTATGGGGCCAGGTTCACATGGGCCAGTCGGCCATGGTAGAGGCAGAGGGAGAGTTCCCAGTTCTAGCAGTCCTCAGCACCATGTTTATGCTTTGGCTGGACGCCAAGATCTCGAGACTTCTCCTGACGTGGTCACAGGTATATTATCGGTATTCTCTCATGATGTATATGCTTTGATTGATCCGGGCTCCACATTGTCATATGTTACTCCATGTATTGCGGGTCGATTTAGGGTCGAACCAGAGTCGATCAAACATTTTGAGGTGTCTACACCCATTAGTGAATCGGTAATAGCTAGCCGAGTATATAGAAATTGCATAGTTTTGATTTGTGACCGCTGTACTATAGTTGACTTGCATGAGCTAAAGATGATGGACTTTGATGTCATTATGGGCATGGATTGGTTGGCCTCTTGCTATGCCAATGTTGATTGTAGAATGAAGATGGTTCGTTTCCAATTTCTGAGAGAACCAGTCTTAGAATGGAAAGGGAATACGGTGTCACCAAAGGGTAGGTTTATTTCCTATCTAAAGGCAAGGAAAATGATCACGAAAGGATGTATCTATCATCTAGTTCAGGTTCAAGATGTAGAAGCTAAATCGCCGACTCTTCAAACAGTTCCTGTAGTAAACGAATTTTCGGATGTGTTCCAGGAAGAGCTTCCAGGCCTTCCTCCCGAGCGGGAGATTGATTTCGCAATTGATGTTTTGCCGGGCACCAAACCCATATCTACTCCTCCTTATAAAATGGCTCCCGCAGAATTGAAAGAGTTGTAGGACCAATTGAAGGACTTGCTTGAGAAAGGCTTTATTAGGCCTAGTTCATCCCCGTGAGGAGCACCCGTATTGTTTGTCCGAAAGAAAGATGGCTCCTTGAGAATGTGCATTGATTACCGGCAATTGAATAAGGTGACAATTAAGAACAAGTATCCTCTTCCGAGGATTGATGACTTATTTGATCAATTGCAAGGTGCCAAATGGTTTTCAAAGATTTATTTGAGGTCCGGTTATCATCAAGTGAGAGTTAGGGAGAAAGATATCCCTAAGACAGCCTTTAGAACAAGATATGGTCATTTTGATTTCCGGGTGATGTCATTTGGGCTATCTAATGTGCCAGCGGCATTTATGGATCTGATGAATAATGTGTTCAGGCCTTCTTTGGATTTATTTGTGATCGTATTTATCGACTACATCTTGGTATATTCTAGATCTGAGGCAGAACATGCGAATCGTTTGCGTACTGTCCTCGGAGTCCTTTGAACTCGAGAGTTTTTTGCAAAGTTTTCCAAATGCGAGTTTTGGTTGAACTCAGTGGCATTTCTGAGGCATATTGTGGCAGCCGATGGTATTCGAGTGGATAGTCAAAAGATTGAGGCCGTGAAGACTTGGCCAAGGCCCACAACTCCTATGGAGGTTCGTAGCTTTCTGGTCTTAGCAGGTTATTACAGGAGATTTGTTGAAGGTTTTTCTTCTATTTCTACACCACTCACAAAGTTGACCTAGAAATCGGCAAAGTTTCAATGGACAAATGCTTGTGAGCGTAGCTTCCAAGAGTTGAAAAGTAGATTGACTTCCGCCCAGTCTTGACACTTCCAGAGGGATTGGAAGGATATGTTGTTTATTGCGATGCTTCAGGTGTTGGGCTAGGCTGTGTATTGATGCAACATGGTAAGGTGATTGCGTATGCTTCAAGGCAATTACGGAAACATGAACGGAATTATCCAACCCATGATTTAGAATTGGCCGCAGTGGTTCATGCGTTAATGATATGGAGACATTATTTATATGGTGTCCATGTGGATATTTATACAGATCATAAGAGTCTACAGTATATCTTCAAGCAGAAAGAGCTGAATTTACGGCAACGACGCTGGTTGGAATTGCTAAAAGATTATGATGTTGATATCTTGTATCACCCCAGAAAGGGAAATGTTGTAGCTGATGCTCTTAGCCGCAGATCTATGGGAAGTTTGTGCGATGTACGACCCGAGAAGAGAGAAATGACTCGTGAGCTCCAGCAGTTAGCTAGCCTAGGAGTTCGAGTAGTGGACTAAGGTAGCAGGGGGACTACTATCCAGAATTCAGCAGCCTCATCGCTAGTGGCAGAAGTGAAAGAGCGAAAATATGAAGATCCCATGCTAATGCATTACAGAGATACACTCCCTCAGAAAAAGGAGTCATCTTTTGATATCACAGGAGATGGATTTCTCCGATGCCGAGGCAGAGTATACGTTCCTGATGTGGCAGGATTACGCCACCAGGTATTGAGGGAAGCTCATTGTTCCCGTTACTCTGTTCACCCCGGTGTGACGAAAATGTATCATGATCTTAAGTCTGTATATTGGTGGAATGGAATGAAGAAAGATATAGCGGAATTCGTAGCTCAATGTCCCAATTGTCAACAAGTGAAAATCGAGCACCAAAATCCGGGTGGATTGTTGCAAGCTATAGAAATCCCAACTTGGAAGTGGGAAGTGATTAACATGGACTTCATTACAGGATTACCCCGTTCTCGCCGTAAGTATGATTCCATATGGGTGATTATGGATAGACTCACCAAGTCAGCTCATTTCTTACCAGTCAGAACGACGCATGTGGTAGAAGATTATGCAAAGCTTTATCTTAAAGAGATAGTAAGACTCCATGGTGTTCCAGTATCTATTATCTCAGACAGAGGAACTCAGTTTACAGCCAATTTTTGGAAGTCTTTCCAAGAGGGTTTAGGGACCCAAGTGAGCCTTAGCACGGCATTTCACCCGCAGACCAATGGACAAGCTGAGAGCACCATTCAGACTCTTGAAGTTATGTTACGGGCATGTATGATAGATTTCGGAGGTAATTGGGATGATCATTTGCCACTCATTGAATTTGCTTACAATAACAGTTATCATTCTAGCATTCAGATGGCACCGTACGAAGCTTTATATGGGCGAAAGTGTAGATCCCCAATTGGGTGGTTTGAAACAGGAGAGGCCAGACTGATAGGGCCAGACTTGGTCTAGCAAGCCATAGAGAAAGTCAAGCTCATACAAGATCGGTTATTATCAGCCCAAAGTCGTCAAAAGTTCTATGCGGATAATCGCCGAAGAGACTTAGAGTTCCAAGTGAAAGATTGGGTATTCTTGAAAGTGTCACCGATGAAAGGTGTAATGAGATTTGGCCAAAAGGGGAAGCTTAGTCCCCGGTACATTGGACCTTATGAGATTGTGCGCAAAGTGGGCAAAGTGGCCTACGAATTAGATCTACCTCCGGATTTGGAGTCAGTTCACCCAGTTTTCCATGTCTCGATGCTTCAAAAATGTGTTGGAGATCCTACTAGGATCGTGCCAATAAGCGATGTGCAAGTGACAGAAAAGTTGACTTATGAAGAAGTGCCCATTGCCATACTAGATAGGCAAGTACGGAGGCTTAGAAACAAAGAAGTGGCCTCAGTTAAGTTTTTGTGGAGAAGCAGTAAACGAATAAGCAATCTCTGAATAAGCAGCTATGGATCAAGTCTGTCTCCCTGTGCACTTGCGGGCATGACGCAGCGTCCACAAACAAAAAGGACGTCAGTACGAAGAATGTACTGAGTATGCAAAGCATGATCAACATCAATATAGAAGCATAATAGATATCATATGAAATAGCATAGAAGGGGAGACAGTAATATCATCATCATCATGTCGCTTACTTGCATACATCGTCGTTCGTATCCCATAATAATAGCCATATCCCTTTGTGTTCGTATTCGTATACATGCCCTTACTAAGTCTTATCACACTCATATTCATATTATATACATGGTCATATCATATACATAGTATTTACATAGCATACCCAACCTCGTAGGATCGGTGTGTCATACATACTTGGCCAATCAAGGCTCAAGATCATACATACCTGGCCCTACCAAGGCGTCAGGGTTATCCGTACCATCTGCAGAGGTGTGCGCGCGTTTCGTAATGGTATACATACTTTATACATAGTCATATACATATAGTCTTACCCGGCATCATAAGCTCGGGGTCTTATCATAGCCCTTCATAGGCATACATATACATATATCATAGCTCGTAAGCATCTCTAATCTCATTTTACTCTCATCATCATTACTATCCTCATCATTATCGTTACATCTACATTATAGACTTACTCGTCATACGAGGAACATAGTATAATCATAGTACATATCAAGGGTCGTCAGCTTATGAGCTCGGAATGTCAACCATGTGAAGACAACATACTCATATAGAGGAATTAGGAATTTGGCCAAGAACCATGCCTTATGAAAGAAGGGTTAGCCTCACATACCTTTCCGTCGAACTATTCTACACTTGCACGTTCCCTTCCAATGCTAGCGTTTATACCTTCATTAATATCATAACAATGGCCATTAGTCATTCACATCATCCACATTATCTAGATTTCTCAATTTGCTTCTAATTCTCCCATATTTATGGTCATGACCACCAACTTCGTCCATTCGTCTAAAGTGTCAAGTTCATGATCTTAGTACCATTTATAATACATTCATATCGTAACACAACAACATTCATAACTCAATTCAAACTATTTCTCAAGATGTCACTATTCATCATTCATGACCTAGTTGACCACATTTTCTACAATCCATGTATTTTAATTCTCCAATACCTTAAACATCATGTAAAAATCATGAATCTTACCTTAGAAGTTGTAGGAACAAGCTTTGGTTGATAATATTCCTCTTTGAACAAAACCCTAGTTTTTCTCCATTTGGAATTCTTGACTTGGATGGTCCTTGATGATTCCCTTATCCTTGATTCACTTGTCTTAATGTTATTGATTATAATCCTTGAAAACTCATATAATAAATGTAGAGAGAAGTTTTAGAGAGAAGTGGTGTAATGTTGTAATGAAATAAGACAAGTCTTGATCCTCATATTTAATGAATTGAAAAATCAGTGCTGGGTGAACAGTGGTCGTCCATGGAGGTTTACGGCCCGTATTCCACTATACGGCTCGTCCTCCATGGGCGAAATTAACCATTTCTAGAACCAGAAGCTGGGCTGCCTTCATGGTGGTTTACGACCATGGTTTACGGGCCGTAAATCACTTTACGGTCCGTCCACCTGGTCGTATTTAACCATTTCCTCGGCTGGCAGAAAGTTGAAACCTTGCATGGCAGTTTACGACTGCCAGTTTACGGACCGTATTGCACTTTACGGTCCGTATTTTGCAATATACGACCACTGGGCAGTTGAAATTCTGCAACTTCCCATATTTCTTAGACTTCTCATTTTAATCACTCCCGTCCATGCACATGCATTGCTCACCTTGTATCTCATCTTAACTTTGCCAACTTCCTCGTCTCACATCAGATACTTTCGAAATCTCGCCTAAGGTCATCAACGTCGTTTCTTGCTCATGGACATCATGCACTCATATTCATCACTAGTTCATTCTCTAGCGTACCAACAGAAAATTTTCCAAGGTGTAACATTCTACCCCCCTTAGGAACATTCGTCCTCGAATGTTAAAGGCTTGGGGAATTCTATAAAAATTTTGCCAGAGTCTCCTCTGTAATGTGGCACTACCACCCTGTCACAACAACCTACAATAACAATGCCTCACAGGGCAATAATACAACAGCACTAGAAATTTGGCCACACACGACCTGAATGTATAAAAGGAAAACATGCATACCTTATGATTTTGACGTCTCATATTGGACTTCTTCCAAGGGCTGAAATAAAAGTGGGTATTTGGATCGCATATTCTCTTCCGCTTCCCATGTCATTTCCTCTAGATTGTTATTTCTCCACAGAACTTTAATTGAGGCCACTTCTTTGTTTCTAAGCCTCCGTACTTGCCTATCTAATATGGCAATGGGTATTTCATCATAAGTTAGCTTTTCTGTCACTTGAATATCAGTCACTGGGACGATCCTCGTAGGATCTCCAACACACTTCCGAAGCATCGAGACATGAAATACTGGATGGACTGACTCGAAAATCTGGAGGTAGATCTAGCTCATAGGCCACTTTGCTTATTTTGCGCACAATCTCATAGGGTCCGATATACCGGGGACTAAGCTTCCCCTTTTGTCCAAATCTCATAACGCCTTTCATTGGCGAAACTTTCAAGAATACCCAATCCTTAACTTGGAACTCTAAGTCCCTTCGACGATTATCCGCATAGGACTTCTGGCGACTTTGAGCCGCTAATAACCGATCTTGTATAAGCTTGACTTTCTCTATATCTTGCTGGACCAAATCTGGCCCTATCAACTTGGCCTCTCCAGTTTCGAACCACCCAATCGGGGATCTACGCTTTCGCCCACATAAAGCCTCATACGGCGCCATTTGAATGCTAGAATGATAACTGTTAGTGTAAGGAAACTTAATGAGTGGCAAATGGTCATCCCAATTTCCTCCGAAATATATCATGCATGCCCGTAACATATCTTCAATAGTCTGAATAGGACGTTCAGCTTGCCCATCGGTCTGGGGGTGAAATGCCATGCCAAGGCGCACTTGGGTCCCTAAACCCTCTTGGAAAGACCCCCAAAACTTAGCTGTGAACTGAGTTCCTCTATCGGAGATAATAGATACTGGAACGCCATGGAGTTTCACTATCTCTTTAAGATAAAGCTTTGCATAATCTTCTGCCACATAGGTCGTCCTGACCGGTAAGAAATGAGCTGACTTTGTGAGTCTATCCACAATCACCCATATGGAATCATACTTACGTCGAGAACGGGGTAACCCTGTAATGAAATCCATATTGATCACTTCCCACTTCCAAGTTGGGATTTCTATAGCTTGCAATAATCCACCCGGCTTTTGGTGCTCGATTTTTACCTGTTGACAATTAGGACATTGAGCCACGAATTCCGCTATATCTTTCTTCATGCCATTCCACCAATATACAGACTTAAGATCATGATACATTTTCGTCGCTCCAGGGTGAATGGAGTAATGGGAACAATGAGCTTCTCTCAAAATTTGATGGCGTAGACCTGCCACATCGGGAACACATAACCTGCCTCGACATCGGAGAAATCCGTCTTCCGAAATGTCAAATGATGACTCCTATTTCTGAGGGAGCGTATCTCTGTACTGCATTAGCATGGGATCCTCATATTGTCGCTCTTTTACTTCCGCTACTAACGATGAAACTGCTGAATTCTGAATAGTAGCTCCGCTGCTACCTGAGTCCACCACTCGGACTCCTAGGCTAGCTAACTGCTGAAGATCACGGGCCATCTCTTTCTTTTCTGGTCGTACATCACTTAGACTTCCTATGGATCTGCGGCTAAGAGCGTCAGCCACAACGATAGCCTTTCCGGGGTGATACAAGATATCAACATCGTAATCCTTTAGCAACTCCAACCATCGTCGTTGCCGCAAATTCAACTCTTTCTGCTTGAAGATGTACTGGAGACTCTTATGATCTGTATAAATATCCACGTGGACACCATATAAGTAATGCCTCCATATCTTTAAAGCATAGACCACCGCGGCCAATTCTAAGTCATGGGTAGGATAATTCTGCTCATGTTTCCGTAATTGTCTAGAAGCATACGCAATCACCTTACCATTTTTCATCAATACACAGCCTAGCCCGACGCCTGAAGCATCACAATAAATAACATATCCTTCTAATCCCTCTGGAAGTGTCAAGACTGGGGCTGAAGTCAGTCGGTATTTCAACTCTTGGAAACTATGCTCGCAAGCATCTTTCCATTGAAACTTAGCTAACTTCTGAGTCAACTTGGTGAGCGGTGCAGAAATAGAAGAGAAACCCTCAAAATATCTTCTGTAATAACCTGCTAAGCCCAAAAAGCTACGAACCTCCGTAGGGGTCGTGGGCATTGGCCAAGTCTTCACTGCCTCAATCTTTTGGCTATATACTCGAATACCGTCAGCTACAACAATGTGGCCTAGAAATGCCACTGAGTTCAACCAAAACTCGCATTTGGAAAACTTCACGAATAACTCTAGAGCTCGAAGAACTCCAAGGACAATTCGCAAATGATCCGCATGCTCGTCCTCGGATCTAGAATACACTAAGATGTCGTCGATGAATACAATTACAAATAGATCCAGAAAAGGTCTGAATACATTGTTCATTAGGTCCATAAACACTGCCGGTGCATTAGTTAACTCGAACGACATCACTCGGAACTCAAAATGACCGTATCTTGTTCTGAAAGCTGTCTTAGGGATGTCTTTCTCCCTAACTCTTACTTGGTGATACCCGGACCTCAAATCGATCTTTGAAAACCACTTGGCACCTTGCAATTGATCAAATAGATCATCAATCCTCGGAAGAGGATATTTGTTCTTAATCGTCACCTTATTTAATTGCCGATAATCAATGCACATTCTCAAAGAGCCATCTTTCTTCCGGACGAACAATACGGGTGCTCCCCACGGGGATGCTCTAGGCCTAATGAAGCCTTTATCAAGCAAGTATTTCAATTGGTCCTTCAACTCTTTCAGTTTTACGGGCGCCATTCTATAGGGAGGAATAGATATGGGTTTAGTGTCTGGCAACACATCAATCGCAAAATCAATCTCCCGCTCGGGAGGAAGGCTCGGAAGCTCTTCCGGGAACACATCCGGAAATTCATTCACTACTGGAACTGACTGAAGAGTCGGCGACTCAGCTTCTACATCTTGAACTCGCACTAGGTGATAGATACACCCTTTCGTGATCATCTTCCTTGCCTTTAGATAGGAAATAAACCTACCTTTTGGTGATGCCGCATTCCCTTTCTGGTTCTCTCGGAAACTAGAAATGAACCATCTTCATTCTATAATCAACATTGGCATAACAAGAAGCCAACCAATCCATGCCCATAATAACGTCAAAATCTACCATTTCTAGCTCATGCAAATCAATCATGGTATGACGATCACAAATCACAATCACACAATTCCTATATACTCGGCTAGCTATTATGGAGTCACCCACGGGTGTAGACACCTCAAAAGGTTTGATAGACTCCGGCTCAATTATAAATCGACCCGCAATATATGGAGTAACATATGATAGTGGGGATCCCGGATCAATCAAAGCATATACATCATGAGAGAATACCGATAATATACCTGTGACCACGTCAGGAGAAGACTCAAGATCTTGGCGTCCAGCCAAAGCATAAATATGGTGCTGAGAACCGCTAGTATTGGGAGCTCTGCCCCTACCTCTACCATGGCCGACTGGCGCATGTGAACCTGGCCCCGTAGGGCGTACAGATGCCGAAGATCCGGCTACCGACCCTGATGGCTGGGTCCTACCTGTTATAGCCCGTATCTTGTACGTTTGGAAATTCCCAAAGTCGTCGTGGAAAGTTAAGGGTAAGACCATTTTATTAAAATTATCTTAATGTATATGAGTTGTTGTAAGTATGGTTGGCATGGAATATTAAGGGAAAACTTGGAATTTGGAAATTGTTTATTATTTATGACTTCTTGGAGAAGCTTTATGGGTGGGCCCCACCTTAACATGACCAATATTTTCATGCCATGAAATGGCACATGTGTACATTATATATTTGTGGAGCTATATATATGCATGGAATGACTAAGCAAGACCCCAAGTCATCTTTTTGTGACATGGACATTTCTAGAAAATTGAAGAAGTTTGGAGAGAAAGAGGAAAAAAAAAAGAGAAAAAAAGTGCACATGACCAACCATGTGCATGAGCTAATATATATATATATGACTAAGTCATGAAAGGAGGGCTAATTGATCATTTGCCATGTCTAGAAAAATCAAGAAAGATGAAGAGAAAAAAAAAAGGGGGCAGTCGGCCAAAGAGGGGCTGGCCGAAACTTGCCCCTCAATTTTGATCATGGAAAATTCTTTTCTTTTAGTTTTCTTACTAATTGGGAGATCCTCGTCGACGTGGAGTAGTTGTTGGAACAAGAAAATCACTCGTTGTTGCTACGACCACTTCTAGCCGAGAAGAGGAATTGAAAGGAAAAGGTAAGGATTCCATCATCTTTCATGTTTTGTGGGTAATTGGTGCATGTTGTGATACGTGGAAATGAATGAAGTTCATGGAATTATGATATGGGTTGTGTAGCCGTGTGTATATGATGTTATGTAGGGTTAACGAATGAAATTACTTAGCATGTTTGGATTGTTGTATTATGGATAGTTGAGCATGTTGGAATATGAAGGAATAGATGGACCTTATGAATTTATGTATGTTGAAGCTTGGCCGTGTAGGGGCTGCCTTGGTGGAACATGATGAATTAATTTTATGTAGTATGTTGTTTGTTGTTTGTTGTGGATTATGCGATGAAAATGAAGGTTTGATGACGCAAATTGAAGTTGTAACTGGTTGCGGGCTGATTTAGAACAAAATGTAGTTTCTTGTATTTGTGAAAATGATGTTGTTAACGTGTGGATTATGGAAGAAGTTATGTGAATTGAATATAACGTTCTTGCATGTATGGAAATTAAGGTTGCTAGTATGGTGTTGTTAGTGTGTAAATTGTTGAGTTGTTGTGATTAAATTTGGAAGAAGGAAATAAGTTGTTATTGTTCTTGTTGAAATTTGGAAGATGTTGGATGGAGTAGTATGTTGATTGAATCGTTTTGAAAGGTATTGAATTGAATTGAATTGAATTGAATTAACTTGAAATGAATTGGATTGGATTGATTATTAAAGTGTTGCTAGAATAATTGCTAGTATTGTTATTGGTATGGCCGAGTTGAATTCTCGTGTTTGTTGTTGTTGATTTGGGGCCGAGCCGTATTCTTGGGGTTGGTATATTTACAGGGGAGATGCTGCCGAAATTTTGGCAGAAAATAAATGAGTTTATTTGAGAAGTTGAGACAAGTGAATGATAATGGGGTTAATGATTATATGAATTCTTTTGTATGTAGAGTAACAAGTTTGGACAAATAAGCATAACTAGTTGGTCGCGGCACAGGTATGTGAGGCTTACCCTTTCGTTCTTTTGGCATGTCCTAGAGCCAAGTAAGACATGATACTGATATGTACATTGGGGATATTCTATTCTGTGATTCCGAGTCTGTTTATGATTTGTATGTCCCCCCTAATTTAAGTATCTAATAATTCTGGTAGGCGAATTCTGATTTAAGTATTCTAATATACGTATTATGATATAAGCATTTTGGTCTAAGCATTCTGATATAAATATTCTGATGTTCGTATTTGACACAAGCGTTCTGATATGGGAAATTCTGATACAAGTATTTTGGAATATGTATTCTGATTTGAGTATTCTGATATAAGTACTCCGATACGAGTAATCCGATATGAGTATTCCTAACTTTGATATAAGTATTCTGACAAAAGTGTTTCGATATAAGTACTCTGATAGAAATATTCTGATAAAAGCATTCTGACATAAGTATTCTATTATGAGTAATCTGTTACGGATATTCTGATAGTATGTTCGATCATTCCATCGAGTCTTGGTTTATGTGTATTTAGTTTCTCACTACTCTGCTCGTGCATATGTCATGACTTCGTCCGCTGAGTCCCGGGGCGGTTTATATCGTGCGCGCGGTTTTCGAGTTCCTCGCTTGAGGGCCGGGTGCCGTATATGAATTCTGAAGTATGATGTGTTACGAAGTATGATGTGTTCTGGTTCGCTAAACCACATATGATCTGCTATTATGATATGATATGATGATTGTGTGTCGGAGATTGGAGCAATACTTCTGGAGTTAGATGTGTGTGGCGCCGAGGGCAGGGTGGCGCCACGTTTTCCCCGGGTCCCGCAAGGGACTGGATACCGTTCTTGGCATGCATGGTCTGTATTTCCAGTAAGTTGTTTCTATCACTTTGCATATCGTACATACGTTCTGTACATCTGTATCTGATTATGACTCCGTCTGTTATACTTATGTACCTTTGATTCTGATTATGATTCTGCTTACTGTATTCTTGCCTTACATACTCAGTACATATTCCGTACTGACCCCCTTTCTTCGGGGGCTGCGTTTCATGCCACGCAGGTACACCCAGATGAGCGGAAGACCCATTTCATGTCAAAACAGATTTTTTATTTGTACATCGGCTCTTCTGGCAAGTCTGATATGGCTAGGAGGTTTCAGCGGGATTGGCGAGCTCCACATCCCATTGGAGTGTCGCCGAGTCTGAGTATGCATAAGTTGTGCTTTCTGATTTGTGTTAGAGACTTTGCAGACAGAGTCGTGGGTACGAAGAGTCAGTTCGTAAGCAGCTCATATGTCCACAGATTCTGTTTGGTTTGGTCCGAGGTCTGTGTCTTAGGCGACCCTGTTTGCTATGGTGGCATAATGTGGCCTATGTATTCGTAAATGTATGTATGTTCAGGCGATGTACATTCCGCCTGCTTACAGGATTTGATATGATATGTTTGATACACGTGGCCGCTTAAGACGATGTCTGTCCTCTGTTTCTGTTGAAAGTCCTATTATATGCTTCATGTGATTTGATCTGTAAATTGGAAATAACATGTATGAAATGAGAGTCTGAGGGTTCGCTCGGCTCCGTATGTGGGGTTGGATGCCCATCGCACCCTAGTAAATTCGGGGTGTGACAAAGTGGTATCAGAGCGAGGTCTGTCCGTGGGGTTGTCTGCAAAGTCGTGTCCAGTAGAGTCCTGTTTATGGTGTGAAGCCGGCCACATTTATAAACAGGAGGCTACAGGGCATTTAGGGATTGTCGACCTTCCTTCTGTCCTAGATCGTGCGATAGAGCCAAGCCATAGGCAATGAAATTTCTTATATAAGCCTTACATACGACGGAGAAGGTAAGTGGCGATATGGAAAGTCACAGGGGTAAGTATTGACGTATTTGACCTGTTATCTGGAATTGGCAGTTCCGGATGGCCAGAATGTGATATAGCCGTATATTCTGTATGGCATTATTGATATTTGCTGTGTACAGGGGGATGGTATAAGAGGAATAAGGTCTGATGGAGGATTCAGAAAGCTGACAATTAACTTTGCTACAGATTATTATGTAAAAGTGGTGAGTAGGAAATTCGAACGGACTAATATCCGGGCACTTATGAAGTATTGGCAACGAAGGTGTATCTGCTACCATTAGGGGTCTGGGAACCTAGGATGAAAGGTAGTTACACACGAAAGTGAAAGGTGAACACTGAGGGTCGAAAAGGGTAAAATGGTAATTGTGGAAGAAAAGACGTGTTACGAGGGTGTCCCGGAATCTTTAAGACCTCGACTAACCCTGAATCATGTAATAAAGGTCATGTGAGGAAGTGGACGCGAAAATATCAGCATTAAGGCACCGGATTCCAGCAAAGTTTCGAGGTTAAGCGTGCTCAGGTGGGAGCAATTCTAGGATGGGTGACCCCCTGAGAAGTTTACAAGAAATTCTACATATTCTGACACAAAAGACAAATGAAAAACTAGAATGGTCTAAGTGAAACTATAGTATATGGGATGACTGGAAACCTTAAGAAGACGCGTAGAACAAGGCAGGTTAGCTCGGTGAAGAGACAAAGAGTGCGTCACAGCTCTGTGAAGAGACAAAGAGGCTTGAATAGCGTTCAGAGATATTTTGTGGGCTAGTTGATAGTAAAAATATATATAGGTATATG
Organism: Lycium barbarum; assembly: GCF_019175385.1. Taxonomy (NCBI): domain Eukaryota; kingdom Viridiplantae; phylum Streptophyta; class Magnoliopsida; order Solanales; family Solanaceae; genus Lycium; species Lycium barbarum. The sequence goes on along the minus strand of NC_083342.1, from coordinate 30,323,465 downwards.
TGAATGAGTGGGATATTCCATATATGATGGCATCGTTGGCGTGTGTGCCCTAGCAACCGGAGCTATGGTAAAGAAAGACATTGATCGCGTAAGGGTACCGAAGTTCGAGGGACGGCAAGAGTAAATGGTACAAGTGTGGAGAAGTAAGATGTTATTATTTTACCATAGGTTGAGATTGGAAGTTCTAGTATAATGATGTGTGGAGAAGAAAGAAAGTGAGTAGATAGGAAACAGAGAGATCGGAGTATCGGAAGGAGGTTCGAGAACCAATGCCGATAAGTGAGGCCAAAGGAATAGTTACTAGGATAGGGGGATACGAAGTAAAAGGAAGAATAATTAGGTTTGTAATAATGTTAAGATGAGAGATTTATAAAAGAATAAGTATGTAGCTATGATGATGTATGAGGAAGGATAAGGAGAGTAAGGATTCTGTGCTGAGGACAAGAATAGCGGAACACTGAAGAAATATGGATATACAGTTACAGTACAAAAGCGCCATTAAGGAAGAATCACGGGTAGGTGGGCCAAGCAAGTAAAAGGACGAGTTGTGGACGGAAAGTATAGGAAATGTGGACAAAATGACGACATAGATAGAAAGCAAATGAAGAATGTACGATAAGAAGTTTTCGATATGTAGGCATAAAGTTGGAGGGAAGGTAATGGATACTGTATAAATGAAGACTTCGTAAGAGGACTGTTGGCACATAAGTAACCCCTTAAAGGGGGGGAGACCATATTATCTTAGGACAAAAAAAAAATGGTCGCAATATTTTCAAGTACCAGAAAAAGAAACCCATGACATGGGATGAGGGCCCATGTAAGGATCCAGGAGTTTGATAGTAAGGAAAGTAGGATAAAAGATATGGAATGGGCATGGAGAAAAAGGGAAACTATAAAGGAACCCCCTCCCGAAGTGCTACAAGACCCCATAAGGTCAGTTGAACATTCGAGGACGAATGTTCTAAAGGGGGGGGGGGGGGGGGAGGATGTTATAGCCCGTATCTTGTACGTTTGGAAATTCCCAAAGTCGTCGTGGAAAGTTAAGGGTAATACCATTTTATTAAAATTATCTTAATGTATATGAGTTGTTGTAAGTATGGTTGGCATGGAATATTAAGGGCAAACTTTGAATTTGGAAATTGATTATTATTTATGACTTCTTGGAGAAGCCTTATGGCCGTGGGCCCCACCTTAACATGACCAATATTTTCATGCCATGAAATGGCACATGTGTACATTATATATTTGTGGAGCTATATATATGCATGGAATGACTAAGCAAGACCCCAAGTCATCTTTTTTGTGACATGGAGATTTCTAGAAAATTGAAGAAGTTTGGAGAGAAAGAGGAAAAAAAAAAAAAGAGAAAAAAAGTGCACATGACCAGCCATGTGCATGAGCTAATATATATATGACTAAGTCATGAAAGGAGGGCTAATTCATCATTTGCCAAGTCTAGAAAAATCAAGAAAGATGAAGAGGAAAAAAAGGGGGCAGTCGGCCAAAGAGGGGCTGGCCGAAACTTGCCCCTCAATTTTGATCATGGAAAATTCTTTTCTTTTAGTTTTCTTACTAATTGGGAGATCCTCGTCGACGTGGAGTAGTTGTTGGAACAAGAAAATCACTCGTTGTTGCTACGACCACTTCTAGCCGAGAAGAGGAATTGAAAGGAAAAGGTAAGGATTCCATCTTCTTTCATGTGTTGTGGGTAATTGGTGCATGTTGTGACACGTGGAAATGAATGAAGTTCATGGAATTTTGATATGGGTTGTGTAGCCGTGTGTATATGATGTTATGTAGGGTTAACGAATGAAATTACTTAGCATGTTTGGATTGTTGTATTATGGATAGTTGAGCATGTTGGAATATGAAGGAATAGATGAACCTTATGAATTTATGTATGTTGAAGCTTGGCCGTGTAGGGGCTGCCTTGGTGGAACATGATGAATTAATTTTATGTAGTATGTTGTTTGTTGTTTGTTGTGGATTATGCGATGAAAATGAAGGTTTGATGACGCAAATTGAAGTTGTAACTGGTTGCGGGCTGATTTAGAACAAAATGTAGTTTCTTGTATTTGTGAAAATGATGTTGTTAACGTGTGGATTATGGAAGAAGTTATGTGAATTAAATATAACGTTCTTGCATGTATGGAAGTTAAGGTTGCTAGTATGGTGTTGTTAGTGTGTAAATTGTTGAGTTGTTGTGATTAAATTTGGAAGAAGAAAATAAGTTGTTATTGTTCTTGTTGAAATTTGGAAGATGTTGGATGGAGTAGTATGTTGATTGAATCGTTTTGAAAGTTATTGAATTGAATTGAATTGAATTAACTTGAAATGAATTAAATTGAATTGAATTGGATTGGATTGATTATTAAAGTGTAGCTAGAATAATTGCTAGTATTGTTGTTGGTTTGGCCGAGTTGAATTCTCGGGTTTGTTGTTGTTGATTTGGGGTCGAGCTGTATTCTCGGGGTTGGTATATTTACAGGGGAGATGCTGCCGAAATTTCGGCAGAAAATAAATGAATTTATTTGAGAAGTTAAGACAAGTGAATGATAATGGGGTTAATGATTATATGAATTCTTTTGTATGTAGAGTAACGAGTTTGGACAAATAAGCATAACTAGTTGGTCGCGGCACAGGTATGTGAGGCTTACCCTTTCGTTCTTTTGGCATGTCCTAGAGCCAAGTAAGACATGATACTGATATGTACATTGGGGATATTCTATTCTGTGATTCCGAGTCTGTTTATGATTTGTATGTCCCCCCTAATTTAAGTATCTAATAATTCTGGTAGGCGAATTCTGATTTAAGTATTCTAATATACGTATTCTGATATAAGCATTTTGGTCTAAGCATTCTGATATAAATATTCTGATGTTTGTATTTGACACAAGCGTTCTGATATGGGAAATTCTGATACAAGTATTTTGGAATATGTATTCTGATTTGAGTATTCTGATATAAGTACTCCGATACGAATAATCCTATATGAGTATTCCTAACTTTGATATAAGTATTCTGACAAAGGTGTTCCGATATAAGTACTCAGATAGAAATATTCTGATAAAAGCATTCTGACATAAGTATTCTGTTATGAGTAATCTGTTACGGATATTCTGAAAGTACGTTCGATCATTCCATCGAGTCTTGGTTTATGTGCATTTATTTTCTCACTACTCTGCTCGTGCATATGTCATGACTTCCTCCGCCGAGTCCCGGGCCGGTTTATATCGTGCGCGCGGTTTTCGAGTTCCTCGCTTGAGGGCCGGGCGCCGTATATGAATTCTAAAGTATGATGTGTTCTGGTTCGCTGAACCACATATGATCTGCTATTATGATATGATATGATGATTGTGTGTCGGAGATTGGAGCAATACTTCTGGAGTTAGATGTGTGTGGCGCCGAGGGCAGGGCGACGCCACGTTTTCCCCGGGTCCCGCAAGGGACTGGATACTGTTCTTGGCATGCATGGTATGTATTTCCAGTAAGTTGTTTCTATCACTTTGCATATCGTACATACGTTCTGTACATATGTATCTGATTATGACTCCGTCTGTTATACTTCTGTACCTTTGATTCTGATTATGATTTTGCTTACTGTATTCTTGCCTTACATACTCAGTACATATTCCGTACTAACCCCCTTTCTTCGGGGGCTGCGTTTCATGCCACGCAGGTACACCCAGATGAGCGGAAGACTTGGCTAGGAGGTTTCAGCGGGATTGGCGAGCTCCACATCCCATCGGAGTGTCGCCGAGTCTGAGTATGCATAAGTTGTGCTTTCTGATTTTTGTTAGAGACTTTGCAGACAGAGTCGTGGGTACGAAGAGTCAGTTCGTAAGCAGCTCATATGTCCACAGATTCTGTTTGGTTTGGTCCGAGGTCTGTGTCTTAGGCGGCCCTGTTTGCTATGGTGGCCTAATGTGGCCTATATGTTCGTAAATGTACGTATGTTCAGGCGATGTACATTCCGCCTGCTTACAGGATTTGATATGATATGTTTGATACACGTGGCCGCTTAAGACGATGTTTGTCCTCTGTTTCTGTTGAAAGTCCTATTATATGCTTCATGTGATTTGATCTGTAAATTGGAAATAACATGTATGAAATGAGAGTCTGAGGGTTCGCTCGGCTCCATATATGGGGTCGGATGCCCATCGCACCCTAGTAAATTCGGGGTGTGACACTACCTCTACCATGTACTGAGGGGCAATCATACATAATAGGGCCTGGCCGACCACATGAATAGCAATCATCTGAACCAAATCGGCATCGACCCCAATGCATCTTCCCACACTGGGAACACAGTGGTACGGGTGGCCTTGACTGGCCCAAATCACCTCTGAACTGAGGTCCTGTATAACTCGTACTCGGCCCTGAACAAGCAGATCTATCAAGGCCCTGGCCTGAAAACCGTAGAGGTGGACTGGTCATAGAATAGCCTGAATGGCTGGGAAGCTGCTGTCTGTGTCCACCCCTTGACTCGCTCCACGAACCCGAAGGTCTAGCTCTCTCGCTATGTCCCCTATCTTGCTCACGTTCATTTCTCCGCTGCTGTAGGTGTTCCTCTAATTCCTGAGCATGTGCCTGAATGCATGCAATATCCATGCCATCCTGAAGGGACGCAGTTAAGCATTTATCCATCAAGTGTGGACCTAGGCCTTTCACGAACCGGTGCACCCGATCGCCCATATCCGCTACCATGGCCGAAGCATACCTAGCCAAGGAATTGAAGCGGAGACTATACTCTGTAGCACTCATGCTACCTTGCCTCAGATTCAAGAATTTATCGGCCCTAGCTCGCCGAACTTCTGGGGGCATATAATGACGGAGAAAAGCATCAACAAAATCTTGGCATACCGGTGGAGGTGCATTGGCTCCCCGCGAAGCCATCCAAACCGTATACCACTGGATTGAGACATCCCTCAATCTATATGATGCTAGCTCCACCGATTCGGTGTCTGAAGCATGTATCAACCGGAGCGTCCTTAGCATACCATCAATGAAGTCCTGGGGATCCTCCTCCAGTTTCGACCCAAAGAATTCCGGGGGTTTCAAAGCAATGAAATCACGGGCCCTTGCACTAACAGCCCTGTCACCATGCCCTGAACTCTGCCTCTGAGTCTGGGCCGCAACCAACAGAGTCCACAAATTAATGGCCTCTTTGACATCTTGACCCGAAGCGTTTGGTGGAGGAGTGGAGGTGCTGGAGCTGGGGCTGAGGCTTCCTCACGCTCCTCAGTAATAGGCACTGTCTGGGAAGACTGAGATTGAGCCGCACTCTGGGACTCATCTTCCTCTACTACCGGTGGTGGTGCTCTTTCAGCCCGCTTTTCTGCCACCGTCTTGCCCTTTTGGGCTGCTGTAGCCTTTTTCTTTTTAGGCATCTCTAAAATACACAACACACGATTAAGGAACAAGAATTTCTTACACCCTAGCTCTATCACACAATTCTTATGAAGAAAGAAGGTCATATATTCCTAAAATGTCCGCAGCTTCTTGTTTATAAGTGTGGCGCGCAACACACCCATAACCAAGACTCTACTAGACACGGCTCGTAGACACATCCTAGGACTGAACTGCTCTGATACCACTTTTGTCACGACCCGGCTAGGGGGCCGCGACGAGCACCCGGTGCTACCCCACCCGGGCAGACCCTTATCGTACATAACATAACATCTAGGTGAACCATAAGTCAATTCGTGCTTTTCTTATCGTTAATCATATTGATCCCATTAGACGACCATCATCATTTAACATACCATAGGCATCTATGCCACATCATAAGTACAAGGCCGACGTGGCTAATAAAAGATATACAAAATATGGGCCGATATGGCCGAACATCTCTACCCACATACACATGATTACGAGCCTCTAAGAGTATGACATATCGCATGAGCGGGACAGGACCCCGCTATGCCCATAATTATATACACAAAATAATAAGTACCCAAAAGCTACGGCTCCGAAAGAAATGGAGCTCTGCTATGCAATCTCTGAATAAGCAGCTATGGATCAAGTCTGTCTCCCTGTGCACTTGCGGGCATGACGCAACGTCTACAAATAAAAAGGACGTCAGTACGAAGAATGTACTGAGTATGCAAAGCATGATCAACATCAATATAGAAGCATAATAGATATCATATGAAATAGCATAGAAGGGGAGACAGTAATATCATCATCATCATGTCGCTTACTTGCATACATCGTCGTTCGTATCCCATAATAATAGCCATACCCCTTTGTGTTCGTATTCATATATGTTATAGCCCGTATCTTGTGCATTTGGATATTTCAAAGTCGTCGTAGAAAGTAAGGACGAAACCATTTTCAAAACTATATATTAATGCACAAGTTGTTAAGAATACTATTTATGACCATTACTAGTATAAAAATATTGTGAGAGGCTAAGGGCAAGAAGAGAAATTGCAAAACGACCAATGGAAACAATGTGGAAGGTTAGGGGTAAAATTGTCATATTGAGAAAAGTCGAGGGGCGAAACGGGAATTTCACAAAAAAATCATGAAGGTTCAAAAGGGTCACATTGACCATGTGATAGAGAACATATGGGCCAAAGTGTACATGGAAAGACTTGGGATCATCTTTTATTTCTAGAAAAGTTTCAAGAAAATAAAAGAGTTTTCTAGAGAGGGGAATGTGCCCCTCACATGCTTGAAAATATATGTCTATATATATATATATGAGCCTCCTTCTAATTCAAGTCAAGAGGAGAAGAGCAAAACACAAAAAAAAAAAGGGGGAGGGGGTTCGGCTAGGGGGCTGGCCGAAACCAGCCCCTCAATTTTGATCTTGGGAAATTATTTCTTTCATGTTTTTATACTAAGTGGAAGATGCTCTTTAACATGGTGGAATTGTTGGAGCAAGCAAAACACTCATATGGATTATTTATGAACCTTAACCGAGTGGAGAAGTTGAGGAATGAAGGTAAGGAACTAACCCTCTTTCATGTGTTATGGATGTTGTTGAAGTGTTGTAGTATGTAGAAATAAGTGAAATTTAAGAAATATGTGTGTGTTGATGTGTGGCCGAATGCATGGGTGGTGCAAGGGCAATGATTCAATTGTTTTATTTAGTATTTTGATTGTTGTTTGTGTTATGGGTGATTTGTATATGTTGTAGGGTGAAGGAAAGGATGGAATATATGAAACTATGCATGTTGTGTTGTTCGCCGTGTGTAGTGTAGCTAGCTGTGGGTGTGTGTTGTGGTGTGGGAAGATTGAATTAATTTCATGTAGTGTGTTGCTTGTTGTTGTAATGTATAGAAAAGATGGAAAAATTCATAGGAATAAGTATGTGGTGTGGTTGCTGAGAATGGTTGTGTTTTGGTAAGCTATGATGAACGGATGTCACATGATATTCTAATTGTGTTGCGTTGTGAATCTTACGATGTAAAATGAATTTAGTGATTGAAAATGAAGTTAGAATCATTTGTAGGTTGTTGGAGAAGATAATGCGATTCTTATGTAATTTTGTATGGTGTGGGTTGATTTGGAGGCTAATGCGATTTTAATATGGTCCTTTGTGTTGATGAAAATAATGTTGCTAATGTATAGATTGTTGGTATGGTTTATGAATTTGGAGGAAAAGAAATGTGTTATTGATGTTTCCTTGGACTTGGAAGGTTTCGGGTTGCCTTATGTTTTGAGTCGGGTTGTGTTGGAAAATTTTGTGGATTGTTGGAAATGTTATGGAATCATGTTTGAATGGTTTTGGATGGATTATATATCTTGATTTGAACGTCATTGGAATGTCGTCGCATATTGCGAAAGAAGGTTGTTGATGTTAAAGTACGTTTACATTAATGGTCGATGTTGTTAGAATGTTGATGTCACTGTTGTTGATATTGTGGCCGGGTCAAATTCCCGGATTGTTGTTATTGATTTGGGGCCGAGCCGTACTCTCGGGGATGATACAGTTACAGGGGAGATGCTGCCGAAATTCCGGCAGAAAATAAGTGAATATGTTTGAAAGGTTAAGGCAAGCACATGATAATGAAGCTAACGAATGGATGAATTCCTTTGTATGTAGATTATCGAGTTTGGGAAAGTAAACGCAACTAGTTGGTCGTCGCACAGGTATGTGAGGCTTACCTTTCTTTCCTTTGGCATGCCCTAGAGCCACGTAGGATATGATATGATATGTATCTTGAGGTTATTCCATTCTATGATTCTGAGTCTGTTTGTGATCTGTATGTCCTCCCTAACTTAAGTATCAAACGATTCTGATAGGCGGATCATGATTTAAGTATTTTGATATAAGCATTCTGGACTAATCATTCCGACACACAAATGTTCTGACGTAAGTATTTGGCATAAGTGTTCCAATATGAGAAATTCTGATACAAGTATGTAACCTGATCTGAGTATTCTGATATAAGCGCTCTGAAGTAAGTATTCTGACATAAGTATGCTAAGACAAGTATTCTGTCATAACCCTTTTGATATACGTATTCGGACCTAAGTAATCTGTCATAAGTAATCTGATACAAGTAATTTGGAATATGTATCCTGATTGAGTAAAAGCGATATAAGTACTTTGATAGAAATATTCTGATAAAAATAATTTGACATAAGTATTCTGTAATAAGTAACCTGTTATGGATATTTTGAGAAATATGTTTGATTAATCCATTGAGTCTGAACTATATGCATTCGGTTTCTCGCTATTCTGCTCGTGCATACGTATGATTTCCTTCACCGAGTCCCGGGCCGGTATGTATCGTGCGGATGGTTCGCCGAGTCCTCTGTTGAGGGCCGGGTTCCATATATGAATTCTGAAGTATGATGTGTCCGGGCTCGGGGTGCTGTGTTATCTGTCCGCCCCCGGGTACCGCGGTTATGTGATGATGTGTGACAGAGATCGGAGCAAATTTTCTGAGGTATGATGTGTTGTGGCGCCAAAGGTAGGAGTGGCGACCACGTTCCTGTGTTATCGTGCGCATCCCTTGGCACTGTTCACCAGTTCCTCGCCGTGTTATCTGTCCCCGAGGTTACCCTGTATATGATAGGATGTTACCGGTCCCTCGGCTTGATATTTGTCCCCGAGGTTACCGTATGTATGATATGGTATTTGTCCCGGCGTGGTATATGTCCCCGGGGTTACCGCGTATGTGATATGATATCCGATTTCGATATGCATGGCTTGTGTTGGAGAGTAAGCATTCTGACCTTCCGTATATTCTGTATTCCGTTTGCTATATGACATCATCTGAGTAATTTGTACGTTCTGTAATCCGTCTGGCATAGGACATGAGTAAGTATGATTCGTGTCTGAAAAAGAAAAATAATAAGTGTTTGGTATTCTGGATAAGCTATTTGTATGTCGTACTCTCTGTCTCAGTCATGGTTTCGTCTTCTGTACTCATGCCTTACATACTCAGTACATATTCCGTACTGACCCTCTTCCTTCGGGGGGCTGCGTTTCATGCCGCGCAGGTACCCACCAACGGATAGACGAGATTAGCTGAAGATGATCCAGTGGATTGGCGGGTTCCATTTCCTCCAGGAGTGCTGCCGATTCAGAGTATGTATGCTGTGATGTCTGACCAGTATTAGAGACTTTGCAGACAGCGGCATGGGTAATGATAGTCAGTCTGGTAGCGGCTCCATCAGCCGATACGTCATTTTGGGTTATATAGTAAATTCTATATAATTACAGATTTGTTAAATTCTGGGAATAGTTAGCAGAAAATTTTGAGAGCTCAACATGTATTTTATTTGTAACTAACTTTCAGAATTCAAGAAAAATAAAAGAATTTTTTTTTTAGGTGTGTAATCAGGGTCTGCGGGTTCGCTCGGCTCCGTATGTGGGGTCGAGTGCCCATCACACCCTAATAAGGTTAGGGTGTGACAAAGTGGTATCAGAGCGAGGTCTGTCCGTGGGTTGTCTGCAAAGTTGTGTCCAGTAGAGTCCTGTTTATGGTGTGAAGCCGGCCACATCTATAAACATGAGGCTACAGGGCATTTAGGGGTTGTTGACCTTCTTTCTTGTCATAGATTGTGCGATAGATCCAAACTATAGGAAATGAGATTTCTTATGTGAGCCTTACATACGACGGAAAAGGTAAGTAGCGATACGGAAAGTCACAAGGATAAGTATTGACGTATTTGGTCTGTTACCTGGAATAAGCAGCTCCGGATGGCCAGAATGTGGTATAGTTGTATGTTCTGTAAGGTGTTATTGGTATTTGCTGTGTACAGGAGCATGGTATAAGAAAAACAAGGTCGGATGGAGGATTCAGAAAGTTGACAACTAATTTTGCTACAGGTTACTATGTAAAAGCGGTGAGTAAGAAATTCGAACGGACTGATATCGGGGCATCCATAAAATAATGGCAACGAAGGTATATCTGTTATCATTAGGGATCCGGGAACCTAGGACAAAAGGTAGTTACCCTCCAAAGTAAAAAGTGAACACTGAGGGTCGATAAGGGTAAAATGGTAATTGTGGAAGAAAGGACACGTTAAGAGGGTGTCCCAGAATCTGTAAGACCTCGACTAACCCCGAATCATGTAGTAAAGGTCATGCGAGGAAGTTGACGCGAAAATATCAGCATTAGGGCATCGGAATCCAGCAAAGTTTCGAGGTTAAGCGTGCTCAGGTGGGAGCAATCCTGGGATGGGTGAGCCCCTGGGAAGTTTACAAGGAATTCTACATATTCTGACATAAAAGACAAATGAAAAACTAGAATGGCCTAAGTGAAACTATAGTATATGGGATGACTGGAAACCTTAAGAAAACGCGTAGAACGAGGCAGATTAGCTCGGGGAAGAGATAAAGAGCACATCACAGCTCGGGAATTTGGATAGGCTTGAATAACGTCTGGAAGTATTTTGTGGATTAGTGGTATTGATTATATGTGTATATGTATATGAACATGCGTAAGATCTCATATGTGAAGGTATAAGCGGACACGTGTGTCCCAACGGTCGATGCTACGGTGAAAAAGGCCTCAACCAAAAGAAAGAAGACACCAAAGACTTGAACAGCAGTAAGAAGACAAATGGTGCAAGTACTATGAGATAAGTTGCTACCTTCGCTACAGGTTAAGGATAGAACAGTCTGAATACTATGATATTAGAAGAAGAAAGGGAGTGAGTAGGTGGGAAATAAAGATATTAAATATCTGAAAGGAGTGGAAGATAGGAAACATGAACGGGCAAGATCTCCAAAATGGGGAGTAACTGGAAGAACACGGAGCTAATTGGATGAAACTACAAGAATAGGTGCGTAAAAAGCATAAAGTGTAGCCATATGAGACAAAGGAAAAGTGGGTAAAGGTTGAAGACCGATTTAAATAAACGGAGCCAAAGGAATAGCGGCCACGACAAGGGACGCGAAATAAGGGAAAAGAACGATTAGGTCTGGTGACGATGTTAGAGGATCCCGACACTTGAAGGGTATGGATGGAAATAAATGGGTAGTTACATTAATACGGTTTCCTCGAGTGTGGAAGAACTCTCCTAATAAGGTTAGGGTAGAAGGTGATTTAAGGATAGGACAAATTTGTACACTAGAAGGAATACGTTATAAACTTTAAGTCGATGCTGAAAACAAGAGCGGTGGAATGCTCAAAATACGGATGCGCCGTTGCGACGCAAGAGCACGGTTAAAAAAATTTATAAGTAAGTAAGCGAGCTAAATGTGCGAAAGGACCAATAATGTGTGGAAAGATGTAGGAACGCCGACAAGAAGGATGGTATCGACAGAAAATAAAAGGAAAAATTATGTTAAGGAATTTTGCTATGTTGTACACGGAGATAAAAAGGGGAATTGTTGGCATATAAGGAACCCCTAAAGGGGGGGGGGGGGGGGGAGAGAGAGAACATATTATAGACTTCAAGTCCAAAGGAAGGAAACTTGTTAGTCTGGGGCCAGAATTTAAGGCATATTGGCCTATCAGAAGAATGCGTGAATGGAGCAGGAACGAATTAGTGTAGCAGGGTAGGAAACCTATGACATGGAATGAGGATTCGTACAAGAGTCAAGGAGAATAAGGTGAAGGATAAAAGAACGGGTATAAAGAGAAGAGGATCTATACAAAGGACCCTCCCAAAGTATTATAAAACCCCATAAGGTCAGTTGAACATTCGAGGACGAATGTTCTAAAGGGGGGGAGGATGTTATAGCCCGTATCTTGTGCGTTTGGATATTTCAAAGTCGTCGTAGAAAGTAAGGACGAAACCATTTTCAAAACTATATATTAATGCACAAGTTGTTAAGAATACTATTTATGACCATTACTAGTATAAAAATATTGTGAGAGGCTAAGGGCAAGAAGAGAAATTGCAAAACGACCAATGGAAACAATGTGGAAGGTTAGGGGTAAAATGGTCATATTGAGAAAGTTCGAGGGGCGAAACGGGAATTTCACAAAAAATTCATGAAGTTTCAAAAGGGTCACATTGACCATGTGATAGAGAACATATGGGCCAAAGTGTACATGGCAAGACTTGGGATCATCTTTTATTTCTAGAAAAGTTTCAAGAAAATAAAAGAGTTTTCTAGAGAGGGGCATGTGCCCCTCACATGCTTGAAAATATATGTATATATATATATATATATATATATATGAGCCTCCTTCTAATTCAAGTCAAGAGGAGAAGAGCAAAACACAAAAAAAAGGGGAGGGGGTTCGGCTAGGGGGCTGGCCGAAACCAGCCCCTCAATTTTGATCTTGGGAAATTATTTCTTTCATGTTTTTATACTAAGTGGAAGATGCTCTTTAACATGGTGGAATTGTTGGAGCAAGCAAAACACTCATATGGATGATTCATGAACCTTAACCGAGTGGAGAAGTTGAGGAATGAAGGTAAGGAACTAACCCTCTTTCATGTGTTATGGATGTTGTTGAAGTGTTGTAGTATGTAGAAATAAGTGAAATTTAAGAAATATGTGTGTGTTGATGTGTGGCCGTATGCATGGGTGGTGCAAGGGCAATGATTCAATTGTTTTATTTAGTATTTTGATTGTTGTTTGTGTTATGGGTGATTTGTATATGTTGTAGGGTGAAGGAAAGGATGGAATATATGAAACTATGCATGTTGTGTTGTTGGCCGTGTGTAGTGTAGCTAGCTGTGGGTGTGTGTTGTGGTGTGGGAAGATTGAATTAATTTCATGTAGTGTGTTGCTTGTTGTTGTAATGTATAGAAAAGATGGAAAAAATCATAGGAATAAGTATGTGGTGTGGTTGCCGAGAATGGTTGTGTTTTGGTAAGCTATGATGAACGGATGTCACATGATATTCTAATTGTGTTGCGTTGTGAATCTTACGATGTAAAATGAATTTAGTGATTGAAAATGAAGTTAGAATCATTTGTAGGTTGTTGGAGAAGATAATGCGATTCTTATGTAATTTTGTATGGTGTGGGTTGATTTGGAGGCTAATACGATTTTAATATGGTCCTTTGTGTTGATGAAAATAATGTTGCTAATGTATAGATTGTTGGTATGGTTTATGAATTTGGAGGAAAAGAAATGTGTTATTGATGTTTCCTTGGACTTGGAAGGTTTCGGGTTGCCTTATGTTTTGAGTCGGGTTGTGTTGGAAAATTTTGTGGATTGTTGGAAATGTTATGGAATCATGTTTGAATGGTTTTGGATGGATTATATATCTTGATTTGAACGTAATTGGAATGTCGTCGCATATTGCGAAAGAAGGTTGTTGATGTTAAAGTACGTTTACATTAATGGTCGATGTTGTTAGAATGTTGATGTCACTGTTGTTGATATTGTGGTAGGGTCAAATTCCCGGATTGTTGTTGTTGATTTGGGGCCGAGCCGTACTCTCGGGGATGATACAGTTACAGGGGAGATGCTGCCAAAATTCCGGCAGAAAATAAGTGAATATGTTTGAAAGGTTAAGGCAAGCACATGATAATGAAGCTAACGAATGGATGAATTCCTTTGTATGTAGATTATCGAGTTTGGGAAAGTAAACGCAACTAGTTGGTCGTCGCACAGGTATGTGAGGCTTACCTTTCTTTCCTTTGGCATGCCCTAGAGCCACGTAGGATATGATATGATATATATCTTGAGGTTATTCCATTCTGTGATTCTGAGTCTGTTTGTGATCTGTATGTCCTCCCTAACTTAAGTATCAAACGATTCTGATAGGCGGATCATGATTTAAGTATTTTGATATAAGCATTCTGGACTAATCATTCCGACACACAAATGTTCTGACGTAAGTATTTGGCATAAGTGTTCCGATATGATAAATTCTGATACAAGTATGTAACCTGATCTGAGTATTCTGATATAAGCGCTCTGAAGTAAGTATTCTGACATAAGTATGCTAAGACAAGTATTCTGTCATAACCCTTTTGATATACGTATTCGGACCTAAGTAATCTGTCATAAGTAATCTGATACAAGTAATTTGGAATATGTATCCTGATTGAGTAAAAGCGATATAAGTACTTTGATAGAAATATTCTGATAAAAATAATTTGACATAAGTATTCTGTAATAAGTAATCTGTTATGGATATTTTGAGAAATATGTTTGATTAATCCATTGAGTCTGAACTATGTGCATTCGGTTTCTCGCTATTCTGCTCGTGCATACGTATGATTTCCTTCACCGAGTCTCGGGCCGGTATGTATCGTGCGGATGGTTCGCCGAGTCCTCTGTTGAGGGCCGGGTTCCATATATGAATTCTGAAGTATAATGTGTCCGGTTCCGGGGTACTGTGTTATATGTCCGTCCCCGGTTACCGAGGGTATATTATGAAGTATGATGTGTCCGGGCTCGGGGTGCTGTGTTATCTGTTCGCCCCCGGGTACCGTGGTTATGTGATGATGTGTGACAGAGATCGGAGCAAATTTTCTGAGCTATGATGTGTTGTGGCGCCAAAGGTAGGAGTGGCGACCACGTTCCTGTGTTATCGTGCGCATCCCTTGGCACTGTTCACCGGTTCCTCGCCGTGTTATCTGTCCCCGAGGTTACCCTGTATATGATAGGATGTGACCGGTCCCTCGGCGTGATATTTGTCCTCGAGGTTACCGTATGTATGATATGGTATTTGTCCCGGCGTGGTATATGTCCCCGGGGTTACCGCGTATGTGATATGACATCCGATTCCGATATGCATGGCTTGTGTTGGAGAGTAAGCATTCTGACCTTCCGTATATTCTGTATTCCGTTTGCTATATGACATCATCTGAGTAATTTGTACGTTCTGTAATCCGTCTGGCATACGACATGAGTAAGTATGATTCGTGTCTGAAAAAGAAAAATAATAAGTGTTTGGTATTCTGGATAAGCTATTTGTATGTCGTACTCTCTATCTCAGTCATGGTTTCGTCTTCTGTACTCATGCCTTACATACTCAGTACATATTCCGTACTGACCCCTTTCCTTCGGGGGGCTGCGTTTCATGTCGCGCAGGTACCCACCAACGGATAGACGAGATTAGCTGAAGATGATCCAGTGGATTGGCGGGCTCCATTTCCTCCAGGAGTGCTGCTGATTCAGAGTATGTATGCTGTGATGTCTGACCAGTATTAGAGACCTTGCAGACAGCGGCGTGGGTAATGATAGTCAGTCTGTAAGCGGCTCCATCAGCCGATACGTCATTTTGGGTTATATAGTAAATTCTATATAATTACAGATTTGTTAAATTCTGGGAATAGTAAGCAGAAAATTTTGAGAGCTCAACATGTATTTTATTTGTAACTGACTTTCAGAATTCAAGAAAAAAAAAAGATTTTTTTTTAGGTGTGTAATCAGGGTCTGCGGGTTCGCTCGGCTCCGTATGTGGGGTCGAGTGCCCATCACACCCTAATAAGGTTAGGGTGTGACAGTATACATGCCCTTACTAAGTCTTATCACACTCATATTCATATTATATACATGGTCATATCATATACATAGTATTTACATAGCATACCCAACCTCGTAGGATCGGTGTGTCATACATACTTCGCCAACCAAGGCTCAAGATCATACATACCTGGCCATACCAAGGCGTCAGGGTTATCCGTACCATCTGCAGAGGTGTGCGCGCGTTTCGTAATGGTATACATACTTTATACATAGTCATATACATATAGTCTTACCCGGCATCATAAGCTCGGGGTCTTATCATAGTCTTACCCGGCATCATAAGCATCTCTAATCTCATTTTACTCTCATCATCATTACTATCCTCATCATTATCGTTACATCTACATTATAGACTTACTCGTCATACGAGGAACATAGTATAATCATAGTACATATCAAGGGTCGTGAGCTTATGAGCTCGGAATGTCAACCATGTGAAGACAACATACTCATATAGAGGAATTAGGAATTTGGCCAAGAACCATGCCTTATGAAAGAAGGGTTAGCCTCACATACCTTTCCGTCGAACTATTCTACACTTGCACGTTCCCTTCCAATGCTAGCGTTTATACCTTCATTAATATCATAACAATGGCCATTAGTCATTCACATCATCCACATTATCTAGATTTCTCAATTTGCTTCTAATTCTCCCATATTTATGGTCATGACCTCCAACTTCGTCCATTCGTCTAAAGTGTCGAGTTCATGATCTTAGTACCATTTATAATACATTCATATCATAACACAACAACATTCATAACTCAATTCAAACTATTTCTCAAGATGTCACTATTCATCATTCATGACCTAGTTGACCACATTTTCTACAATCCATGTATTTTAATTCTCCAATACCTTAAACATCATGTAAAAATCATGAATCTTACCTTAGAAGTTGTAGGAACAAGATTTGGTTGATAATACTCCTCTCTGAGCAAAACCCTAGTTTTTCTACATTTGGATTTCTTGACTTGGATGGTCCTTGATGATTCTCTTATCCTTGATTCACTTTTCTTAATGTTATTGATGGCTTATAATCCTTGAAAACTCATATAATAAATGTAGAGAGAAGTTTTAGAGATAAGTGGTGTAATGTTGTAATGAAATAAGACAAGTCTTGATCCTCATATTTAATGAATTGAAAAATCTGTGCTGGGTGAACAGTGGTCGTCCATGGAGGTTTACGGCCCGTATTCCACTATACGGCTCATCCTCCATGGGCGTAATTAACCATTTCCAGAACCAGAAGTTGGGTTGCCTTCATGGTGGTTTACGACCATGGTTTACGGGCCGTAAATCACTTTACGGTCCGTCCACCTGGTCGTATTTAACCATTTCCTCGGCTGGCAGAAAGTTGAAACCTTGCATGGCAGTTTACGACTGCCAGTTTATGGATCGTATTTCACTTTACGGTCCGTATTTTGCAATATACGACCACTGGGCAGTTGAAATTCTGCAACTTCCCATATTTCTTAGACTTCTGATTTTAATCACCCCCGTCCATGCAGATACATTGCTCACCTTGTATCTCATCTTAACTTAGCCAACTTCCTCGTCTCACATCAGATACTTTCGAAATCTCGCCTAAGGTCATCAACGTCGTTTCTTGCTCATGGACATCATGCACTCATATTCATCACTAGTTCATTCTCTAGCGTACCAACGAAATATTTTCCGAGGTGTAACAGTTCCTATGAAAGGCAAGTAAGTGCCCATGACGATGATATTACCATCTCCCATGTTGTGTTACTCTTCATGATGTTTATTTTGCTTTTATATTAATATTGATCATGCTTTACATACTCAGTACATTCTTCGTACTGACGTCCTTTTGCTTGTGGACGCTGCGTCATGCCCGCAGGTGCACAGGGAGACAGGCTTGATCCATAGCTACATTCTCGGAGACTACATAACGGGGCTCCACTTCATTCAGAGCTATAGCTTTTGGGTACTTATTCTTTTGTGTATATAGTTATGGGCATAGCGGGGTCCTGTCTCGCTTATGTGATATGTTATACTCTTCTTAGAGGCTCGTAGACATGTGAATATGGTTAGATGTGTCCGGCCTTGTCGGCCTATATTTTGTATATTATTTTGATAGCCTTGACGGCTCATGTACATTGACGTGGTATAGATGCCAACCATGATATGAAAGCATTGTCGTCCAATAGGACTAGCATGAATGGTGATTAGAAATGTATGTTTAATTATGTGGCTCACCTAAATGTAAGTGAAGTGTAAGCCAAGGGGAGCCCGGGTGGGCTAGCACCGGGCGCTCGTCGCGGCCCTCTAGACGGGTCGTGACACTCATCAACCCACGGATCTGGAGGTTTCCCGCCCTGATTATAAATATAAGCTCCCACGTTTTAATTTAATTTTTCTCTCCAAAACAGACTCTATATCTCTCTAGAACCCTCTAAAAACCTCTCTCTATTTCTACAACAATCTATACTAAGAAATCAAGATCAAAAGCCAAGATTTAAGAGATTCATATACTAGGAAGCCTATTAGGGTTTGTGGAGAGTAAGAATTTCTCTGGCATCCAAGTGGAGGATTTCATTCTAATGGAGTAGAGTGATTCAAGGCTTGTTCCCAAGTTATTAAGGTGATTTTTATGTTTATTTCCTATTATTGAGAGTATTGAGGGGTTGAAAGACTTGAATTATGGAAGAAAATGGAATATAGAGCTTAAATGTGGAAATAATGGTATTCTTAAATAGTAGTTGACATGAATCATGACTCTTGATGTATTATGAATAGAATCTTGTTATAAATGATATTAAAGATATAGGAGAAACATAATAGGAAGATGAATGCAATATTGTATTGTGACCATGGTTATGGATGCCCTTGAAATGGGAGTAGGAGAATTGAATGATGTATGGTTGACGAAGATTGTGGATTATAAGATTATGAATGTTCTTATAAATGTTTGGGAGTTGTTGTATGATATGGAGAAAGTTGTAGAAACTAAGGAGATGCTGCCCAAGTTTCATTAGCTTTAGTTCAAGCATACTTATGTTATCGATTATCTAACTTTAGTACGAATTCCCTTGAAGGTAGAATTGCAAGTTAAAGAGGCACGTAATTAGATGATAGAGTTGAAGAAACACAAGGTATGTAATGCTAGTCCCTTCTTTTCTAAGGCATGATCCCTATGACATGAGTTCCCCTATCTCTCCATGACTTTCTTATATTCCATGAACTATGAGTCTACGTTGATAAAGAGCTCCTTATGAGGTGAAGATAAGAGATATGTCACGAATATGATAATGGTGATGATGAGTCTAAGCCTAAAGACCCTAATGCTTATGATATGATAATTCCATGAAGCTAATGACTCTTATGCGATTTTTTAATGTCATTCATTGTTGCTAGACCCACCTTATGATACTAGTTCCTTCAAGGTGAGGTATGGTGAATATGATTACTCCACAATGGAATCGGGGGTTCTCGACCTTACATCACCCCGATAGAGTTATAGTTGTCTTAAGTTCTTATGTATGTTTTAGGAGATGTATACGATGATGAGATTACACCATGCCTAGATGGTTGGATATGTCACCGCGAAGGCGAGCTGCATACGATTCCACCGAGTCTAGATGGCCGGACATGTCACCACTAATGCGGGCTGCTTATGATTACGCCATGCCTGGAGGGCCGGACATAACACCACTAGTGGGCGTTGTGTGATGGTTACCCGGACGCGGGTCAACGACGATGGTATATATGTATATATGATATGCATGCATGTGTTTTCCTTTAAAGGTTAAGCAGGTTATATCTCCAGCTCATATTTCATTGTTTCGTTATTATGCTATTGTTATTCATGACTTACATACTCAGTACAATGTTCGTACTGACATCTTTTCTTTTGGACGGTGTGTTCATGCCCATAGGTAGATAGGGAGACGGTGCGGATCCGTAGGAGTTATCAGCAAATTCACAGGAGCACTCCATTATTCCGGAGGTGCTACTTACAGTTATATTCTTTTGTGTTTTATATTTTGGGCATGACGGGGTCTTGTCCCGTCTTTGTGTCTAGTACTCTAGTAGTGGCTCGTAGATACGTACGTGTGGGTTGTTGGTGTCCCATGACGATGTCAGTGTACATTTTTGTATATCATTTTTGGTGATCGTACAGGCTTATGTATATGTATAGCCTTTGGGTATTTATATATGTATGTGTCCAGGTTGAGTATGATGATTAGTAATATGAGCGGTGCTCGGTAGTTAGCTCCGGGTACCCGTCATGGCCCCTAGTCAGGTCGTGACAAAAGTGGTATCAGAGCAGTTCAGTCCTCAGAAGTGTCTACGAGCCGTGTCTAGCAGAGTCTTGTTTATAGTGTGTAGCGCGCCACACTTATAAACAAGGAGCTGTGGGGCATTTAGGAAAAATGACCATTCTTCTTCTTATGAGATCGTGCGATACAACCATGTTATAAGATTTTCTCCTCCCTAATGGTGTGTTATGATTTCAATGATGCCGCCAAGGAGAAAAGATACAGTCGCCCAGAAGGGCAAGACTACGATAGAGAAGCAGATAGAAAAAGGAGCCGCCAACTCATGTAGAAGAAGGTGAATCACATAATGAGGCTCCATCTAATACTTCTTACACTCCGCCTATTATAGAAGAGCAAGAGGGGGCTTCAGTTCCAGCTCCTATGCCTCCAGTCCCTCCACCGGCTGCTTCGGGTCAACAAATGACCGAAGCTATTCAGCTACTGACACAGTTAGTTGTCGCTCAGGCATAGCGGCAGGGTACAGGTTCAGGTGACAGGGCGACTAGTACTCGAGCTCGGGATTTTATAAGTTTGAACCCTCCAGAATTTTTCGGGTCAAAGACGGATGAAGACCCGCAAGGCTTTATTGATGAGATGTTGAGAAAATTAAAAATTATCCATGCCTCCGACACTGAATATGTGGAGTTAGAATCTTATAGACTCCGGGATATGGCGGTTCTTTGGTATAATAATTGGATATCCTCAAGAAAGGAAAATGCACCTCCTCTAGTATGGCAAGAATTTGTGGATGCTTTCCTTCGTCACTACTTGCCACCCGAGGTTCGTCGAGCTAGAGCATATAGATTCTTAAATTTGAAGCAAGGGAACATGAGTTCCTGGGAGTATAGCCTTCACTTTAATTCATTGGCTAGATATGCTCCGACCATGGTAGCTGATATGGGAGATAGAGTGCATAGGTTTGTGAGAGGCCTAGGGTCGCATTCGTTTAAAGATTGCTTGACAGCTTCATTACAGGAGGGGATGAATATTTCCCGTATTCAGGCCCATGCCCAGAACTTAGAAGAGCAACAACACCCGCAAAAGGGTGAGTGTGATATTGATAGAGGGCAAAGTAAGAGGGCCAGATCTATGGGTACAGGTAGCGACTATAGAGGGGGATCGTTGCAGTCATATTCCAGATATTCAGGGCAGTCAGCGACTATATATATATATATATATATATATATAGTACACCTCCTCGGTTTGTAGGCAGGAGTTTTGATCGCTCCATTCATTCAGGACAAGGTCAGAGTTCGAGAGCCTCAAGTTCTCAGTTTGGGGGTGATTATAGCCAGAGAAGACCACCGGTCCCATGATGTAGTCAGTGCAGAAAGTTACATTCGGGCCCGTGTCGCCAAGGTACAGATGCTTGTTATGTTTGTGGACAGACCGGGCACGTGATGCGTGATTGTCCCTCGAGGTATAGTAGAGGTGGGGTTTAGCCCACAGGGTCAGCAGTTGGTTCTTCTTCTGTGCGTCCGATAGGGCAGACTCCCCAGATTCTAGCAGGTCGAGGTAGAGGCAGAGGGGAGGCGTCCAGTTCAGGTGGTACCCAGCCCCGTATCTATGCTTTAGCCGGACGACAGGATCTTGAGTTTTCCCCCGATGTGGTTACAGGTATATTGACTATATTCTCTCATGATGTTTATGCATTGATAGATTCGGGTTCTACCTTATCTTATATTACTCCCTTTATTGCTGGTCGTATTGGGGTGAAACACGAGCCAATTAAACCTTTTGAGGTATCTACTCCAGTTAGTGATCCCGTGATAGCTAGACAAGTATACAAGAATTGTGCAATTTCGTGTGTGAATGCCAGACATTTAATTGAGTTGGAAATGCTAGATTTTGATGTGATTATGGGTATGGATTGGTTGGCCTCATGTTATGCCAATGTTGATTGTCGAATAAAAGTAGTTTGATTTCAGTTTCTGGGAGAGCCCGTGCTTGAATGGGAAGGTAATACAGCGTCTCCTAAAGGTAGGTTTATTTCCTACCTTAAGGCAAGGAAGATGAAATCTAAAGGCTACATTTATCGCCTAGTTCGAGTTCATGATACCGAAGCAAAGTCACCGACTTTTCAATCCGCCCCGGTAGTGAATGAATTTCTGGATGTATTTTCAGATGAACTTCCAGGCCTTCCTCCTGAAAGAGAGATTGATTTTGCTATTGATGTATTGCCAGACACCAAGCCCATATTTATTCCTCCTTACCGAATGGCTCCAGCAGAATTAAAAGAGTTGAAGGCTCAATTGAAAGATTTGCTTGAGAAGGGATTTATTAGGCCCAGTTCATCACTGTGGGAAGCACTTGTCCTATTTGTGCGAAAGAAAGATGGTTCCCTATGGATGTGCACTGATTATAGGCAACTGAACAAGGTAACGATAAAGAATAAATATCCGCTACCAAGAATTGATGATTTTTTTGACCAGTTGCAGGGCGCCAAGTGGTTTTCCAAAATAGATCTGAGGTCAGGTTATCATTAAGTGAGAGTTAGGGAAAAAGATATTCCCAAAACAGCTTTCCGAACGACATATGGCCATTATGAATTTCGGGTAATGTCATTTGGGTTGACTAATGCTCCGGCAGTGTTTATGAATTTGAAGAATAATGTATTTAGACCTTTTTTAGATCTGTTTGTAATAGTGTTCATCGATGATATTCTTGTATACTCTCGGACGAAATCTGAGCATGCAGACCATTTGCGTATTGTCCTTGGAATTCTTCGGACTCGAGAATTGTATGCGAAATTCTCAAAATGTGGGTTTTGGCTAAATTTTGTGACTTTTCTGGGCCATGTTATTTCAGCTGATGGCATTAGAGTTGACATTCAGAAAATTGAGGCTGTGAAGACTTGGCCAAGGCCCACAACGCCTACAAAAGTTCATAGTTTCCTGGGATTGGCAGGTTACTACAGAAGATTCGTCGAAGGGTTTTCCTCTATTTCAGCACCATTAACAAAGCTAACTCGGAAATCAGCAAAATTCCACTAGACTGATGCATGTGAGCATAGTTTCCAAGAGTTGAAAAACAGATTGACTTCAGCTCCAGTCCTGACACTCCCAGAAGGACTAGACGATTATGTTGTGTATTGTGATGCCTTTGGCATTGGGTTAGGATGTGTGTTGATGCAGCACGGTAAAGTCATTGCCTATGCTTCAAGGAAGCTGCGGAAGCATGAAAAGAACTATCCAACTCATGATGTTGAATTGGGTGTGATTATTCATGCACTAAAGATGTGAAGACATTACTTGTATGGTGTTCATGTTGATATTTATACGGATCACAAAAGTCTCCAATATATCTTCAAGCAGAAGGAGATAAATCTACGACAGAGGCGACGGTTAGAACTCGTAAAAGATTATGATGTGAGTATTTTATACCATCCCGGAAAGGCGAATGTAGTGGCCGATGCACTTAGCCGCAAATCAATGGGAAGTCTATGTGAGATTCCTTTGGAGAAGAAATAATTAACCCGTGAGATTCACCAACTAGCCAGCGTTGGAGTTCGCCTAATTAATTCAGGCAATGCAGGAATTGGTATTCACAACCCAACTGTTTCGTCCTTAGATATGGAGGTGAGAGAGCGCCAATATGAAGATCCTCAGTTGAGCTATTGTAGAGATATATTTCATGAAAAAGAGAAGTCGCCATTTGGAGTTTCTACATATGGAGTTCTTAGGTACCAACACAGGTTATGTGTCCCAAATGTTGCAGGGATACGTTGTCGAATTCTAGAAGAAGCTCATTATTCCCAATATTCTATTCATCCAGGAGAGACAAAGATGTATCACGAACTTAAGCTAATGTACTGGTGGGATGGAATGAAGAAGGACATAGCAGAATTTGTAGCTCAGTGTCCAAATTGCCAACAAGTGAAAATCGAACATCAAAAACCAGGAGGACTATTACAGGCTATGGAGATTCCGACCTGGAAATGGGAAGTAATTACCATGGATTTTATTGTAGGGTTGCCCTGTTCCTGAAGCAAGTATGACTCCATATGGGTGATCGTAGACAGACTCATGAAATCGGCTCATTTTCTTCTAGTCAGAATCACATATTAAGCAGAAGATTATGCGAGGTTGTATCTTAAGGAAATTGTGAGACTTCATGATGTCCCGTTATCTATTATCACAGATAGAGGATCACAATTTACAGCCAAATTCTAGAAGTCTTTTCAAGAAGGATTGGGTACTCAAGTGAGACTTAGCACCGCATTTCACCCGCAGACTGATGGGCAGGCCGAGCGCACTATTCAGACCTTGGAGGACATGTTACGGGCATGCGTGCTAGATTTTGGTGGTAGTTGGTGTCACGACCCAACCTAGGGCCATGACGAGTGACCGAGCTTATCCTGCCCGATAACCCAACTTATGTTACATGTTCTCAAATATGGCATGCAACAGGTTTTTTTTTTTTAACTAAGTCCGAAAGCTGTAAATAGAATATCGAAGTCGACCTGTAACTCAAACATCCCAAAGCGTACTTATATATATACATACATATGACAAGGTAAGCCAACGAGGCTACCAACACCTTTGTACAACAAAACAAGGCCAAACAGTAACCCCGACACCCACTCTGTTCGCAGACTTCTAAAGAGTATGACCCACAATATATATACACAAAATTATACCAAAACAGGAACAGTCTCCGAAGCAAGTGGAGCTGTCTGACTCCCAGTGCTGACTCCTCCTAGGTGGCTGGATTGCCGAGCCGCGTCCCTGAACCTGCGGGCATGAAACGCAGCCCCCGAAGAAAGGGGGTCAGTACGGAATATGTACTGAATATGTAAAGCATTACTGAATCATAAACAAGAAGAAGCATAACAGTAAACAAGTTTAGAAGCAACCCGGGAGTAACCTGGATCGACATTTTAAATCGTGCCCTGTAGTGCCTTACACCGCCTCCAGCATACGCAATAAAAATACGACATACACAACTTCTAGAATACTCAATCTAAATTTAGTATCACAACAGTCCCTTCGGACGGCCGCTTCCGGCATAGTAATAATGATGGCCCCTTCGGGCATGCCGCTTGCGACATTAATAATACTAGCCCTGGCCCCTTCGGGCATGCCGCTTGCGATATTAACAATAATAATGGCCCCTTCGGGCACGCCGGTTCCGACATGATACTACCCTGGCCCCTTCGGGCATGCCGGTCCCGACATAATAATAATGATGGCCCCTTCGGGCATGCCGGTTCCGACATAATACTACCCTGGCCCCTTCGGGCGTGCCAGTCCCGACATAATAATAATGATAGCCCCTTCGGGCATGCCGGTTCCGTCATAATACTACCCTGGCCCCTTCGGGCATGCCGGTCCCGACATAATAATAATGAGGGCCCCTTCGGGCATGCCGCTTGCGACACTAATAATACTAGCCCTGCCCCTTCGGGCATGCCGCTTGCGACATTAACAATAATGATGGCCCCTTCGGGCACGCCTGTTCCGACATAATACTACCCTGGCCCCTTCGGGCATGCCGGTCCCGACATAATAATAATGATGGCCCTTTCGGGCATGCCGGTTCCGACATAATACTACCCTGGACCCTTCGGGCATGCCGGTCCCGACATAATAATAATGATAGCCCCTTCGGGCATGCCGGTTCCGACATAATACTACCCTGGCCCCTTCGGGCATGCCGGTCCCGACATAATAATAATGAGGGCCCCTTTGGGCACGCCGGTTCCGACATAATACTACCCTAGCCCCTTTCGGGCATGCCGGTCCTGACATAATAATAATGATGCCATGGAATGTAAACATCAGTCGTATATGGAATGAAATAGTACAACCTCGCACCCCCTTCGGAGTGGTTTTGAAAATTTAATTAGTAAATCTCACTTTGTGTTTCCTTTAGTATAAAACTAATTTTCTCAAGATCGTTAGTAAAATCATATGCATATAAATAAATTTTTAAGACTCGATGGACAAGTATACTTATCGACACCTGAAGGCTCAGAAACAAGTTTCGGGTCAATCCGATTTAGTATAAGAAAGTTATGAGATTTTGAAGTACAGAACCATTTACGAATGTTTCAGAAGCCATTTTTGGAAAATCGAAGCAACAATCATGTTAGGAACGTCATTCATTATAGAAACCTCAACGAACATTTCAAAGACAATCCGAGACCATCTACAAAAGTTAGGGACGTTACTACTTACAGAACTCTTTTTGTTAAAAAGAACAAGAACTCTTTATGCTTTGCTTGTTATTTAATCGTACAATAAGCTCGACTATACTAAGTATACTCATATCAAGAAGTGAATAAGAATCATTAACAAGCTCGGATCAAGAATGGAGTTACCCCAAGATACGTATCATAACTTACTCAGCTCTAGGACATGCCAAAGGAAAGAAAGGTTAGGCTTTACATACCTTGTCTGCTTCCTAAGCTAGTTCGAACTTAAGTCTCGTCTTTCATAAGATCTACAACAATGTCAAAAGATATCAAACATTAGCTATGGACACTTAAGAGTCCAATCCTAAACTAACACTTTGTTTACAGAAATTTCGGCAGCACCTCCCCTGTAAATACAACCAACCCCGAGACTCCAACTCGGCCAAATCATCAACAACAATACCAACAACCATATTTTCAACTTCAACAATTAATTCAAAACGCATTCCAACATCGGTAACCATTTCTACGCAATTCGACGACATTTCACTTATGTTGAAATTAACCACAACAACACAATCTAAAATCTTCCAACTTACCCAGAATAACAACAACACATTCCTTCCTTCCAAAATTCATAAACTACACCAACAATTCACACACTAACAACATTATTTTCCATAAATACAAGAGACTATATTCACATCACATTGGCTTACAAAACAGCCCACAACAATTTAAACTTCAACTTGAATCATTAGACTCTCATTTTCACCATAGAATCCACAACAACAACAACCAAAGTACTAAATAAAAATTGATTCATCATTCCTACACAACACAACACATACACGGCCACAACATATCTTCCATATCTCATGATTTTCATTCATTTCTACACACTACAACATACACAAAACATTCATAACATATGAAAAAGGATTAAACCTTACCTTTTTCCCTTAACTACACAATTCGGCTAGGGTTGCAACTAGTAGAAACGAAGGGTTTATCGACTTCAACAACTACTCCACGTTAAAGATGGCCTTCCAATTGGTGGGATTGCTAGAAATAATTATTTTTTTGATCAAGAGTTTTGGCCTTCAAATTTTTATCACCATGGCCGAATGGGTTATCCCTTTTTCTTCTCCAAGGTTCTTGAAATTTCTAAGGATAAAGATGAAAAATGTGTGGAATTAGTCATCTAATTTCACATATATTATTCATCCATGTGGGCCTTGGCCCACCCCAATATGGACGGCCGCATGGCCCTTTTATTTCAAGACTACTATATTTTTCTTTTTGTTTTGTAATTGTCACGACCCGACTCGGGGCCGCGACGAGCACCCGGTGCTAGCCCACCTGGGCACCCTCTTAGCTTACTTTTATCCTTACATCTAGGTGAGCCACATAATTATACATGCATTTCCATTCATTCGTCAACTAGTCCCATTTGGACAACAACACATTTATATCATCATAGGCATCTATGCCACATCAATGTACATGGGCCAACGTGGCCGACAAAATGATATACAAAACATAGGCCGACAAGGCCAAACAAATCTACCCACACACACACATGTCTACGAGCCTCTAAGAGTATAACATATCACATTAGCGGGACAGGACCCCGCTATGCCCATAATTATATACACAAAAGAATGAGTACCCAAAAGATATGGCTCCGAAGGAAATGGAGCTCTTTATTTAATCTCCAAATAGGCAGCTATGGATCAAGTCTGTCTCTCTGTGCACCTGCGGGCATCAACCAGCGTCCACAAACAAAAGGACATCAGTACGAAGAATGTACTGAGTATGTAACGCATGAGCAACATCAATAAATAAGCATCATGAAAAACATATGAAATAGCATAGGAGGGGGGAGACAATAATATCATCGTCATAGCGCTTACCTGCCTTTCGTAGGACTTTCCATTTCTCATACGTATTTGTACACCTACGTCATCATCCGTATTCCATAATAGTACTCGTACCATACTTGTGCTCATATTCGTATACATGTCCTTATTCGTATTCTTATACATAGTCTTATCACATTCTTATTCATATTATATACATAGTCATTTCATATACATGGCATTTACATAGCATACCCGACCTCATAGGATCGGTGTTTCATACATACTTAGCCAACCAATGCTCAAGGTTACTCATACCTGGCCCTACCAAGGCTTCAGGGTTATCCGTACCATCTGCAGAGGTGTGCGCGCGTTTCGTAATCGTATACATACTTTATACATATTCATATATATACATCCTACCCGGCGTTATAAGCTCGGGGTGTCATTATAGCCCTTCATAGGCACATGTAAGTATAATAGCCCGTAGGCAACTTTAGCATCATTATTATTATCATCGTCAGCGCTATCATCATCATTTTCGCTACATCTATATCTTATGCTTACTCGTCATATGGGGTGCGTAGTACAATCGTAGTACATATAGAGGATTGTGAGCTTATGAGCTCGGAGTGTCAATCGTTTGAATACAACATACTCATATAGAGGATTGAAGAGTTTGGCCAAGGAACCATGCCGTATGAAAGAAGGGTTAGCCTTACATACCTTTTCGTCGGACTATTCTACATTTTCACGCTTCCTCCCAATGCTAGCGCCTATACCTTCATTAATATCATAACAATGGCCATTAGTCATTCACATTATCCACATTATCTAGATTTCTTAATTGCCTCTAATTCACCCATATTCATGGTCATAACATCCAACTTCGTCCATCCGTCTAATGTGTCTTGTTCATGATCTTAGTGCTATTTATAAGACATTCATATCACAACACAACAACATTCATGATTCAATTCAAACTATTCCTCAAAATGTCACTATTCATCATTCATGACCTACATGACCATATTTTCTACAATCCATGTATTTCAACTCTTCAATACCTTAAAAATCATGTAAAAATCATAATCTTACCTTAGAAGTTGTAGGAACAAGCTTTGGTTAATAATACTCCACTTTGAGCAAAACCCTAGTTTTTCTCCATTTGGATTTCTTGACTTGGATGATCTTTGATGATATTCTTACTCTTGATTCACCTTATTTTATGTTGTTGATCCTCAAATATCCTTGAAAACTTGTATAAAGAATGTAGAGAGAGGTTTTAGAGAGAAGTGGTGTAATGTTGTAATGAAATAAAATAAGTGTTGGTTCCCTTATTTAATGAATTGCAAAAATCTGTGCTGGGTGAACAGTGGTCGTCCATGGAGATTTACGGTCCATATTCCACTTTACGGACCGTCCCTCGTGGTCGTCTTTAACCATTTCCAGAACCAGAAACTTTGGCTGCATGCATGGTGATTTACGACCATGGTTTACGGGCCGTAAATCACATTACGGTCCGTCCTCCTGGTCGTATTTTACCATTTCTCAACTAGGCAGAAAGTCGAAGTCTTGCATCGTAATTTACGACTGCCAGTTTACGGACCGTATACCAATTTACGGTCCGTATTTTGCACTTTACGACCACTGGGCAGATTTCAAATCTGCAACTTTTCATATCTCTTAGACTTCTCATTTGAATCACCCACGTCCATGCACATGCATTGCTCACCTTATATCTCATCTTAACTTAGCCAACTTTCTCATCTCACATCGGATACCTTCGAAATCTCGCCTAAGGTCATCAAACATCGTTTCTTGCTCATGAACCTCATGCACTCATACTTATCACTAGTTCGTTCACTTACGTACCAACGGAAAATTTTTCCGAGGTGTAACATACTCCCCCCCCCCCCCCCTTAAGAACAATCGTCCCCGATTGTTAAAGTGCTCGGGAGTTCTACAAAAATTTCGCCAGAGTTTCCCTTATAATATGGCGCTACCATCCTGCCACAACAACCCATAATATCGATGCCACACAGGGCCACAACATAACAACATAAAAATTTTGGCCACACATGACCCAAAAGCATAAAAGGAAATATACATACCTTATGATCTTGACATCTCATCTTGGGCTTCTTCCAAGGGCTGAAATAAATGTGGGTATTTAGATCGCATACTTTCTTCTGCTTCCCATGTCATCTCCTCTCGTTTACTGCTTCTCCATAGAACCTTAACCGAGGCCACCTCTTTGTTTCTAAGCCTACGTACTTGCCTGTCTAATATGGCAATGGGTACCTCTTCATAAGTCAATTTCTCTGTCACTTGCACATCATTTACTAGGACGATCCTAGTGGGATCTCCAACACATTTTCGAAGGATCGAGACATGAAATACTGGATGGACTGACTCCAATTCTGGAAGTAGATCTAACTCATAGGCCACTTTGCCTATTTTGCGCACAATCTCATATGGTCCAATATACCGGGGACTAAGCTTCCCCCTTTTGCCAAATCTCATAACGCCTTTCATTGGCGACACATTCAAGAATACCCAATCCTTCACTTTGAACTCCAAGTCTCTTCGACGATTATCCGCATAGGATTTCTGATGACTTTGGGCTACTAACAACCGATCTTGTATAAGCTTGACCTTCTCTATAGCTTGCTGGACCAAGTCTGGCCCTATCAATTAAGTTTCTTCGGTTTCAAACCACCCAATTGGGGATCTACACTTTCGCCCATATAAAGCTTCATATGGCGCCATTTGAATGCTGGAATGATAACTATTATTGTAAGCAAATTCAATGAGTGGCAAATGATCATCCCAATTCCCTCCAAAATCTATCATACATGCTCGTAACATATCCTCAAGAGTCTGAATAGTACGTTCAGCTTGTCCATCGGTCTGGGGATGAAATGCCATGCTAAGGCTAACTCGGGTCCCTAAACCCTCTTGGAAAGACCTCCAAAACTTAGCTGTAAACTGAGTCCCTCTGTCGGAGATAATAGATATCGGGACGCCATGGAGTTTTACTATCTCTTTAAGATAAAGCTTCGTATAATCTTCTGCCTCATAGGTCGTCCTGACCGGTAAGAAATGAGCTGACTTGGTGAGTCTATCCACAATCACCCATATGGAATCATACTTACGTCGAGAACGGGGTAAGCCTGAAATGAAGTCCATGTTAATCACTTCCCACTTCCAAGTTGGGATTTCCATAGCTTGCAACAATCCACCCGGCTTTTGGTGTTCAATCTTCACTTGTTGGCAATTAGGACACTGAGCTACGAATTCCGCTATATCTTTCTTCATCACATTCCACCAATATATAGACATAAGATCATGATACATCTTCGTCGCTCCGGGGTGAACAGAATAACGGGAACTATGAGCTACTCTCAAAATCTGGTGGCGTAAACTTGCCACATCGGGAACACATAATCTTCCTCTACATCGGAGAGCTCCGTCTCCTGAAATGTCAAATGATGAATCCTTTTTCTGAGGGAGTGTATTTTTGTACTGCATTAGCATGGGATCCTCATATTGTCGCTCTTTCACTTCTGCCACTAGCGACGAGACTGCGGTATTCTGTATAGTAGCTCCGCTGCTACCTGAGTCCACTACTCGGACTCCTAGGCTAGCTAACTGTTGAAGCTCACGTGCCATCTCTTTCTTTTATGGTCGTACATCACTTAGACTTCCCATCGACCTACGGCTAAGAGCATCAGCCACAACTTTTGCCTTTCCGGGGTGGTACAGGATCTCAACATCATAGTCTTTTAGTAACTCTAGCCATCGTCGTTGCCGTAAATTAAATTCTTTCTGCTTGAAGATGTATTGAAGACTCTTATGATCTGTGTAAATATCCACGTGGACACCATATAAGTAATGTCTCCATATCTTTAATGCATGGACCACCGCGGCCAATTCTATGTCATGGGTAGGATAATTCTACTCATGTTTCCGCAATTGCCTTGAAGCATATGCAATCACCTTGCCATGTTGCATCAACACACAGCCTAGCCCAACACCTGAAGCGTCGCAATACACAACGTATCCTTCCAATCCCTCTGGAAGTGTCAGAACTGGGGCAGAAGTCAATCGACCCTTTAACTCTTGGAAACTACGTTCGCAAGCATGTGTCCATTGAAACTTGGATGATTTCTGTGTCAACTTTGTGAGTGGTGCAGAAATAGAGGAAAAACCTTCAACGAATCTCCTGTAATAACCTGCTAAGCCTAGAAAGCTACGAACCTCTGTAGGAGTTGTGGGTCTTGGCCAAGTTTTCACGGCCTCAATCTTTTGACTATCCACTCGAATAACATCGGCTGCCACAATATGCCCTAAAAATGCTACTGAGTTCAACCAGAACTCACATTTGGAAAACTTTGCAAACAATTCTCGAGTTCGAAGAACTCCAAGGACAATACGCAAATGATCCGCATGTTCTGCTTCGGATCTAGAATACACCAAAATATCATCAATGAATACGATTACAAATAAGTCTAGAAAGGACCGAAACACATTATTCATCAAATCCATAAATACCGCT
This sequence comes from Lycium barbarum, assembly GCF_019175385.1. Lineage (NCBI taxonomy): Eukaryota > Viridiplantae > Streptophyta > Magnoliopsida > Solanales > Solanaceae > Lycium > Lycium barbarum. Next base: position 30,290,764 of record NC_083342.1, on the reverse strand, counting down.
GGCGTATTTGTTAGCCCAAATGACATCACCCGGAATTCAAAATGACCATATCTCGTTCTGAAGGTTGTCTTAGGGATATCTTTCTCCTTAACCCTCACTTGATGATACCCGGACCTCAAATCAATCTTTGAAAACCATTTGGCGCCTTGCAACTGATCAAACAAGTCATCAATCCTTGGGAGAGGATATTTATTCTTAATCGTTACTTTATTCAATTGCCTATAATCAATGCACATTCTCAGGGAGCCATCTTTCTTTCGGACGAACAATACGGGCGCTCCCCACGGGGATGAACTAGGCCTAATGAAGCCTTTATCATGCAAGTCCTTCAATTGCTCCTTCAACTCTTTCAATTCTGCGGGTGCCATTCTATATGGAGGAATAGATATAAGTGTTGTGCCTGGCAACACATCAATGGTAAAATCAATCTCCCGTTCGGGAGGAAGTCCTGGAAGCTCTTCCGGGAACACATCCGGAAATTCGTTCACTACGGGAACTGACTGAAGGGTCGGCGATTCAGCTTCTACATCTTGAACTCGCACTAGATGATAAATACATCCTTTCGTGATCATCTTCCTTGCCTTTAGATAAGAAATAAATCTACCTTTTAGTGATGCCGCATTCCCTTTCCATTCTAAGACTAGTTCTCCCGGAAACTGGAAACGAATCATCTTCATTCGGCAATCAACATTGGCATAACAAGAAGCCAACCAATCCATGCCCATAATAACATCAAAATCTACCATTTCTAGCTCAGCAAATCAATCATGGTATGACGGTAACAAATCGTGACTATACAATCCCTATATACTCGGCTAGTTATTACCGATTCACCCACGGGTGTGGACACCTCAAAAGGTTTGATCGACTCAAGCTCAACTATAAATTGACCCGCAATATAAGGAGTAACATATGATAACGTGGAGCCCGGATCAATCAAAGCATATACATCATGAGAGAATACCGATAATATACCTGTGACCACGTCAGGAGAAGACTCTAGATCTTGGCGTCCAGCCAAGGCATAAATACGGTGCTGAGGGCCGCTAGTACTGGGAGCTCTGCCTCTACCTCTACCATGGCCGACTGGCGCATGTGAACCTGGACCCGTAGGGCGTACAGATGCCGAAGATCCGGCTACCGACCCTGATGGTTGGGTCCTACCTCTACCATGTACTGAGGGGAAATCACGCATAATATGGCCTGGTCGCCCACATGAATAGCAAACATCTGAACCCAATCGGCATTGACCCCAATGCGACTTCCCACATTGGGAACATCGTGGTATAGGTGGCCTTGACTGGCCTGAATCATCTCTAAACTGGGACCCCGAATAACTCTGACTCGGCCCGGGATGAGTAGATCTATCAAGGCTCTGGCCTGAAAACTGTGGAGGTGCACTGGTCATAGAATAGACCGAATGTCTAGGGAACTGTTTCCTGTGTCCGCTTCGGGACTCACTCATTGGGCCTGAAGATCTGGCCCTCTTGTTATGTCCCCGATCTTGCTCACGTTCACCTCTTCGCTGCTGTAGGCTATCTTCTAAGTTCTGAGCATGTGCCTGAATGCGTGCAATGTCCATACCGTCCTGAAAGGACGCAGTCAAGCATTTATCCATCAGATGGGGCCCTAGGCCTTTTACAAATCGGTGTACCCTGTCGCCCATATCTGCTACCATGGCCGAAGCATACCTGGCCAAGGAGTTAAAATGAAGGCTATACTCTAGGGCACTCATGCTTCCTTTCCTCAAGTTCAAGAATTTATCGGCCCTTGCTCGCCGAACTTCTGGAGGCATATAATGACGGAGAAAAGCATCAACAAACTCTTGCCATACCGGGGGAGGTGCATTGGCTCCCCGTGAAGCCATCTATACTATATACCACTGGATCGAGACATCTCTCAATCTATATGACGCTAGCTCTACCGACTCGGTGTCTGAAGCATGTATCAATCGGAGCGTCCTTAGCATACCATCGGTGAAATCCTGAGGATCCTCCTCCGGCTTTGACCCAAAGAATTCTGGAGGGTTCAAAGTAATGAAATCACGGGCTCTTGCACTAGCAGCCCTATCACCATACCCTGAACTGTGCCTCTGAGCCTGGGCCGCAACCAATTGAGTCAATAAAGTAATGGACTCTTTTACATCTTGGCCCGAAGCATTTGGTGGAGGACCTAGAGGTGCTGGAGCTGGGGCTGAGGCTCTCTCACGCTCCTCAGAGACGGGCACTGTCCGGGAGGACTGAAATTGAGACACACCCTGGGACTCACTTTCCTCTACTACCGGTGGCGGTGCTTTCTTAGCCCGCGTCTCTGCCACTGTCTTGCCCTTTTGGGCTGCCGTAGTCTTTCCCTTTTTAGGCATCTCTGAAATACACAACACACGATTTAGGAGCAAGAAAATCCTACATCATAGCTCTATCGCACGATTCTTATGAAGAAAGAAGGTCATTTATTCTTAAAATATCCGCAGCTTCTTGTTTATGAGTGTGGCGCGCAACACACCCATAACCAAGACTCTACTAGACACGGCTCGTAGACACACCCTAGGACTGAACTGCTTTGATACCACTTTTGTCATGACCCGACTCGGGCCGCGACGAGCACCCGGTGCTAGCCCACCCGGGCACCCTCTTAGCTTACTCTTATGCTTACATCTAGGTGAGCCACATAATTATACATGCATTTCCATTCATTCGTCAACTATTCCAATTTGGACAACAGCACATTTATATCATCATAGGCATCTATGCCACATCAATGTACATGGGCCAACGTGGCCGACAAAATGATATACAAAACATAGGCCGACAAGGCCAAACAAATCTACCCACACACACACATGTCTACGAGCCTCTAAGAGTATAACATATCACATTAGCGGGACAGGACCCCGCTATGCCCATAATTATATACACAAAAGAATGAGTACCCAAAACATATGGCTCCGAAGGAAATGGAGCTCTCTATGTAATCTCCGAATAGGCAGCTATGGATCAAGTCTGTCTCTTTGTGCGCCTGCGGGCATGACGCAGCGTCCACAAACAAAAGGACGTCAGTACGAAGAATGTACTGAGTATGTAAAGCATGAGCAACATCAATAAATAAGCATCATGAACAACATATGAAATAGCATAGGAGGGGGGAGACAATAATATCATCGTCATAGCGCTTACCTGCCTTTCGTAGGACTTTCCATTTCTCATACGTATTTGTACACCTACGTCATCATCCGTATTCCATAATAGTACTCGTACCATACTTGTGCTCATATTCGTATACATGTCCTTATTCGTATTCTCATACATAGTCTTATCACATTCTTATTCATATTATATACATAGTCATTTCATATACATGGCATTTACATAGCATACCCGACCTCATAGGATCGGTGTTTCATACATACTTGGCCAACCAAGGCTCAAGGTTACTCATACCTGGCCCTACCAAGGCTTCAGGGTTATCCGTACCATCTGCAGAGGTGTGCGCGCGTTTCGTAATCGTATACATACTTTATACATACATCCTACCCGGCGTTATAAGCTCGGGGTGTCATTATAGCCCTTCATAGGCACATGTAAGTATAATAGCCTGTAGGCACCTTTAGAATCATTATTATTATCATCGTCAACACTATCATCATCATTTTCGCTACATCTATATCTTATGCTTACTCTTCATATGGGGTGCGTAGTACAATCGTAGCACATATCGAGGATTGTGAGCTTATGAGCTCGGAGTGTCAATCGTTTGAATACAACATACTCATATAGAGGATTTAAGAGTTTGGCCAAGGAACCATGCCTTATGAAAGAAGGGTTAGCCTTACATACCTTTTCGTCGGACTATTCTACATTTGCACGCTTCCTCCCAATGCTAGCGTCTATACCTTCATTAATATCATAACAATGGCCATTAGTCATTCACATTATCTAGATTCCTTAATTGCCTTTAATTCACCCATATTCATGGTCATAACATCCAACTTTGTCCATCCATCTAATGTGTCTAGTTCATGATCTTAGTGCTATTTATAAGACATTCATATCACAACACAACAACATTCATGATTCAATTCAAACTATTCCTCAAAATGTCACTACTCATCATTCATGACCTACATGACCATATTTTCTACAATCCATGTATTTCAACTCTTCAATACCTTAAACATCATGTAAAAATCATGAATCTTACCTTAGAAGTTGTAGGAACAAGCTTTGGTTAATAATACTCCACTTTGAGCAAAACCCTAGTTTTTCTCCATTTGGTTTTCTTGACTTGGATGATCTTTGATGATGTTCTTACTCTTGATTAACCTTGTTTTATGTTGTTGATCCTCAAATATCCTTGAAAACTTGTATAAAGAATGTAGAGAGAGGTTTTAGAGAGAAGTGGTGTAATGTTGTAATGAAATAAAATAAGTGTTGGTTCCCTTATTTAATGAATTGCAAAAATCTGTGCTGGGTGAACAGTGGTCGTCCATGGAGGTTTACGGTCCATATTCCACTTTACGGACCGTCCCTCGTGGTCGTCTTTAACCATTTCCAGAACCAGAAACTTTGGCTGCATGCATGGTGATTTACGACCATGGTTTACGGGCCGTAAATCACTTTACGGTCCGTCCTCCTGGTCGTATTTTACCATTTCTCAACTGGGCAGAAAGTCGAAGTCTTGCATGGTCATTTACGACAGCCAGTTTACGGACCGTATACGAATTTACGGTCCGTATTTTACACTTTACGACCACTGGGCAGATTTCAAATCTGCAACTTTTCATATCTCTTAGACTTCTCATTTGAATCACCCACGTCTATGCACATGCATTGCTCACCTTATATCTCATCTTAACTTAGCCAACTTTCTCATCTCACATCGGATACCTTCAAAATCTCGCCTAAGGTCATCAAATGTCGTTTCTTGCTCATGGAACTCATGCACTCATACTTATCACTAGTTCGTTCACTTACGTACCAACGGAAAATTTTTCCGAGGTGTAACATTCTCCCCCCCTTAAGAACATTCGTCCCCGAATGTTAAAGTGCTCGGGAGTTCTACAAAAATTTCGCCAGAGTTTCCCTTATAATATGGCGCTACCATCCTGCCACAACAACCCATAATATCGATGCCACACAGGGCCACAACATAACAACATAAAAATTTTGGCCACACATGACCCAAAAGCATAAAAGGAAATATACATACCTTATGATCTTGACATCTCATCTTGGGCTTCTTCCAAGGGCTGAAATAAATGTGGGTATTTAGATTGCATACTTTCTTCTGCTTCCCATGTCATCTCCTCTCGTTTACTGCTTCTCCATAGAACCTTAACCGAGGCCACCTCTTTGTTTCTAAGCCTCCGTACTTGCCTGTCTAATATGGCAATGAGTACCTCTTCATAAGTAAATTTCTCTGTCACTTGCATATCATTTACTGGGACGATCCTAGTGGGATCTCCAACACATTTTCGAAGCATCGAGACATGAAATACTGGATGGACTGACTCCAATTCCGGAGGTAGATCTATCTCATAGGCCACTTTGCCTATTTTGCGCACAATCTCATATGGTCCAATATACCGGGGACCAAGCTTCCCCTTTTTGCCAAATTTCATAACGCCTTTCATTGGCGACACTTTCAAGAATACCCAATCCTTCACTTTGAACACCAAGTCTCTTCGACGATTATCCGCATAGGATTTCTGACGACTTTGGGCTGCTAACAACCGATCTTGTATAAGCTTGACCTTCTCTATAGCTTGCTGGACCAAGTCTGGCCCTATCAATTTAGTTTCTCCGGTTTCAAACCATCCAATTGGGGATCTAATCTTTCGCCCATATAAAGCTTCATATGGCGCCATTTGAATGCTGGAATGATAACTATTATAGTAAGCAAATTCAATGAGTGGAAAATGATCATCCCAATTCCCTCCAAAATCTATCATACATGCTCGTAACATATCCTCAAGACTCTGAATAGTACGTTCAGCTTGTCCATCGGTCTGGGTATGAAATGCCGTGCTAAGGCTAACTCGGGTCCCTAAACCCTCTTGGAAAGACCTCCAAAACTTAGCTGTAAACTGATTCCCTCTGTCGGAGAAAATAGATACGGGGACGCCATGGAGTTTTACTGTCGCTTTAAGATAAAGCTTCGCATAATCTTCTGCCTCATAGGTCGTCCTGACCGGTAAGAAATGAGCTGACTTGGTGAGTCTATCCACAATCACCCATATGGAATCATACTTACGTCGAGAACGGGGTAAGCCTGAAATGAAGTCCATGTTAATCACTTCCCACTTCCAAGTTGGGATTTCCATAGCTTGCAACAATCCAGCCGGCTATTGGTGTTCAATCTTCACTTGTTGGCAATTAGGACACTGAGCTACGAATTCCGCTATATCTTTCTTAATCCCATTCCACCAATATATAGACTTAAGATCATGATACATCTTCGTCGCTCCGGGGTGAACAGAATAACGGGAACTATGAGCTTTTCTCAAAATCTGGTGGCGTAAACTTGCCACATCGGGACCACATAATCTTCCTCTACATCGGAGAGCTCCGTCTCCTGAAATGTCAAATGATGACTCCTTTTTCTGAGGGAGTGTATTTCTGTACTGCATTAGCATGGGATCCTCATATTGTCGCTCTTTCACTTCTGTCACTAGCGACGAGACTGCGATATTCTGGATAGTAGCTCCGCTGCTACCTAAGTCCACAACTCGGACTCCTAGGCTAGCTAACTGTTGAAGCTCACGGGCCATCTCTTTCTTTTCTGGTCGTACATCACTTAGACTTCCCATCGACCTACGACTAAGAGCATCAGCCACCACATTTGCCTTTTCGGGGTGGTACAGGATCTCAATATCATAGTCTTTTAGCAACTCTAGCCATCGTCGTTGCCGCAAATTCAACTCTTTCTGCTTGAAGATGTATTGAAGACTCTTATGATCTGTGTAAATATCCACGTGGACACCATATAAGTAATGTCTCCATATCTTTAATGCACGGACCACCGCGGCCAATTCTAAGTCATGGGTAGGATAATTCTGCTCATGTTTCCGCAATTGCCTTGAAGCATACGCAATCACCTTGCCATGTTGCATCAACACACAGCCTAGCCCAACACCTGAAGCATCGCAATACACAACGTATCCTTCCAATCCCTCTGGAAGTGTCAGAACTGGGTCCTGTCTCGGGGGCTCGCACTGAGGGTGACGACGCTGCTACCGAATTCCCATGAACAATACTACCCACTCTTTGTGGGCAATCGCTAACATAGTACCACGGGTCACCACAAGTATAGCATGAACCCTGACGACATCGTCCTACATGACATCTCCCGCAAGACGCTTATCAAGGAGGGGGCATCACCTCCTGCCCTGACCTTACCTGCTGCTGAGAACCCGATGCATAAGAAGAACTCTGTCTTTGCCTAGGGGAAGTCTCCCTACCCCGCAGAGGTCCACGAAACTGCAAAGGTGCACTATGCTGGGGTCTGCTCTCTCTAGTGGGACCCCTATTCCGACCCTCCGACCTGGCCCTCTTGGGCTGACTACTACTCTGCTCCGAGATAGCCTCTCGTTGGCGCCTACGATCCTCTGACCCTTGAGCATACGCCTGAATACGAGCTATATCCATACCTGGCTGCATTGCTACTGCCATACAAGACTCCTGCAATCCTAGCTCTAATCCCATCACATATCGGTGAACTCTATCTTCCATGTCCTGCACAATAGAAGGGGCATATCTGGCTAGAGAATCAAACTCCACACTATACTCTCTAACAGACATGATACCTTGCCGTAGGTTAAGGAACCTGTCAACCCTCGCCCGCCTCGATTCGGGTGGCATATAATGGCGCAAGAAGGCATTCGAGAATTCCTGCCAAGTCGGCGGAAGAGCGTCCCAACACCTCGATAATCTCCATGACTGATACCAATTAATTGCTATACCCTGCAACCTATAAGCAGCTAACTCAACAGATTCTATAGCTGACGCCTTCATTACATCTAAGGTACGCTGCATGCCATCTATGAACTCCTGAGGGTCAGCATTAGGGTCCGTGCCCTTAAATTCTGTAGGATTTAATGTAAGAAAATCTCGAGCCCTAGCACTAGCGGCCCTATCTGGATACTCATGACCCCTATCCTGTCGTCCAGCCTGGGTAGCAAGTATCTGAGTCAACAAATATATAGCATCTTTCATCTCTCTTATCTCCTGTCTCTGAGCATCCGGCTGAACGACTGGAGGCACTGGTGCAGGTGCTGGAGCTGGATCAGGTGCCCCTCTGAGCTCCTCCGAAGATGGGGAAGTAGGAGGACTCTGGGACTGAGTGTGTATTCCAGCGTAAGTCTGAGCTCTGGTAGACCTAGGGGCTCGGCTAATTGCCTCATCCACAACTGGTTTCCCCTTCTGGGCTGCTGTCGCTTTACCCTTCTTAGTCATCACTGAAATCATACAAGGTTATTAGATTAGGGACTTCATTTACGACACAGCTCCATCCGCACGATCTTCACCATGAAAGAGAGAATGACACCCTATTAATGTCCCGTAGCCTCATGTTTATAGATGTGGTGCACAACACACCGATAAACAAGACTCTACTAGACACCGTCTCCGAACATGCCGAGGACTGAACCGCTCTGATACCACTTTTATCACGACCCAACCTAGGGCCATGACGAGTGACCGAGCTTATCCTGCTCGATAACCCAACTTATGTTACCTGTTCTCAAATATGGCATGCAACAGGTTTTATTTTTTTTAACTAGGTCCAAAAGCTGTAAATAGAATACCGAAGTCGACTTGTAACTCAAACATCCCAAAGCGTACTTATATATATACATACATATGACAAGGTAAGCCAACGAGGCTACCAACACCTTTGTACAACAAAACAATGGCCGACAAGGCCAAACAGTAACCCCGACACCCACTCTGTTCGCAGACTTCTAAAGAGTATGACCCACAATATATATACACAAAATTATACCAAAACAGGAACAGTCTCCGAAGCAAGTAGAGCTGTCTGACTCCCAGTGCTGACTCCTCCTAGGTGGCTGGATTACCGAGCTGCGTTCCTGAACCTGCGGGCATGAAACGCAGCCCCCGAAGAAAGGGGGTCAGTACGGAATATGTACTGAATATGTAAAGCATTACTGAATCATAAACAAGAAGAAGCATAACAGTAAACAAGTTTAGAAGATACCCGGGAGTAACCTGGAACGACATTTTAAATCGTGCCCTGTAGTGCCTTACACCGCCTCCAGCATACGCAATATAAATACGACATACACAACTTCTAGAATACTCAATCTAAATTTAGTATCACAATAGTCCCTTCGGACGGCCGCTTCCGGCATAGCAATAATGATTGCCCCTTCGGGCATGCCGCTTGCGACATTAATAATACTAGACCTGGCCCTTTCGGGCATGCCGCTAGCGACATTAACAAAAATGATGGCCCCTTCGGGCACGCCGGTTCCGACATAATACTACCCTAGCCCCTTCGGGCATGCCGGTCCCGTCATAATAATAATAATGGCCCTTCGGGCATGCCGGTTCCGACAAAATACTACCCTGGCCCCTTCGGGCATGCCGGTCCCGACATAATAATAATGATGGCCCCTTCGGGCATGCCGCTTGCGACATTAATAATACTAGCCCTGCCCCTTCGGGCATGCCGGTCCCGACATAATAATAATGAGGGCCCCTTCGGGCATGCCGGTTCCGACATAATACTACCCTGGCCCCTTCGGGCATGTCGGTCCCGACATAATAATAATGATGCCATGGAATGTAAACATGAGTCGTATATGGAATGAAATAGTACAACCTCGCACCCCCTTCGGAGTGGTTTTGAAAATTTAATTAGTAAATCTCACTTTGTGTTTCCTTTAGTATAAAACTAATTTTTTTCGAGATCGTTAGTAAAATCATGTGCATATAAATAAATTTTTAAGACTCGATGGACAAGTATACTTACCGACACCTGAAGGCTCAGAAACAAGTTTAGGGTCAATCCGATTTAGTATAAGAACGTTATGAGCGTTTGAAGTACAAAACCTTTTACGAACGTTTCAGAAGCCATTTTTGGAAAACCAAAGCAACAATCACGTTAGGAACGTCATTCATTATAGAAACCTCTACGATCATTTCCAAGACAATCCGAGACCATTTACAAAAGTTAGGGACGTTACTACTTACAGAACTCTCTTTTTAAAAAAGAACAAGAACTCTTTATGGTTTGCTTGTTATTTAATCGTACAATAAGCTCGACTATACTAAGTATACTCATATCAAGAAGTGAATAAGAATCATTAACAAGCTCGGAATCAAGAATGGAGTTACCCCAAGATACGTATCATAATTTACTCAGCTCTAGGACATGCCAAAGGAAAGAAAGGTTAGGCTTTAAATACCTAGTCTGCTTCCTAAGCTAGTTCGAACTTAAGTCTCGTCTTTCGTAAGATCTACAATAATGTCAAAAGATATCAAACATTAGCTATGGACACTTAAGAGTCTAATCCTAAACTAACACTTTATTTACAGAAATTTCGGCAGCACATCCCCTGTAAATACCACCAACCCCGAGACTCCAACTCGGCCAAATCATCAACAACAATACCAACAACCATATTTCCAACTTCAACAATTAATTCAAAACGCATTCCAACTTTGGTAACGATTTCTACGCAATTCGACGGCATTTCACTTATGTTCAAATTAACCACAACAACACAATCTAAAATCTTCCAACTTACCAAGAATAACAACAACACATTCCTTCCTTCCAAAATTCATAAACTACACCAACAATTCACACACTAACAACATTATTTTCCATAAATACAAGAGACTATATTCAAATCACATTGGCTTCAAAAACACCCCACAACAATTTCAACTTCAACTTGAATCATTAGACTCTCATTTTCACCATAGAATCCACAACAACAACAACCAAAGTACTAAATAAAAATTGATTCATCATTCTTACACAACACAACACATACACGACCACAACATATCTTCCATATCTCATGATTTTCAGTCATTTCTACACACTACAACATACACAAAACATTCATAACATATGAAAAAAGGATTAAGCCTTACCTTTTTCCCTTAACTCCACAATTCGGCTAGGGTTGCAACTAGTAAAAACGAAGGGTTTATCGACTTCAACAACTACTCCACGTTAAAGAGGGCCTTCCAGTTGGTGGGATTGCTAGAAGGAATTATTTTTTTGATCAAGATTTTTGGGCTTCAAATTTTCATCACCATGGCCGAAAGGGTTATCCCTTTTTCTTCTCCAAGGTTCATGAAATTTCTAAGGATAAAGATGAAAAATGTGTGGAATTAGTCATCTAATTTCACATATATTATTCATCCATGTGGGCCTTGGCCCATACCCAATATGGACGGCCACATGGCCCTTTTATTTCAAGACTACTATATTTTTGTTTTGTTTTGTAATTCATGAAAATTATTTTCCTAATTCCAAATTTACCCTTAGCCTTTCTCAATATTTCCATACCAATAACATTCATAAACAACATAGGTGATAAACAAGATCAAAATATATCCTTACCCTTAACTTATCGCGATCACCTTGAAATATCCGAATAAACAAAATACGGGATATAACATCCTCCCCCCCCCCCTTTAGAACATTCGTCCTCGAATGTTGAATTGGTCCTGTGAGGTTCTATCAAACATAGTCTTTTACTTGCATATCCTAGTTCGAATTTATAGTTATGGTCTAGCTATGCTATGGGAACTTTCCCTCTTAAGGTTTCAACTAAGTGTCTCACGAAATCTCTTGTCTCGACTTACCCTGTTAACCGCTATACTCGTATTCTCACGTATGTGGTGATACATCATGTCATAATGATAAAGGACAATTCGGATGTAGTTTAAATCCACCAATAAATTATCTGAAGAAGGGTATACCTGATGGTGCATCCTGCGGTGTCTCTGGACCCGGTCTCCCACCTAGAGCGTAGATACGATGTGGCCCCGCACTGGAACTAGATGCTCTACCTCTGCCCCTACCTCGGCCGGAAGAAGTCTGGGTCCTGTCTCGGGGGCTCTCACTGAGGGTGACGACGCTGCTACCGAATTCCTAGGAACAATACTACCCACTCTTTGTGGGCAATCTCTAGCATAGTGCCACGGGTCACCACAAGTATAGCATGCAACCTGACGACATCGTGCTACATGACATCTCCCGCAAGACGCACATCGGGGAGGGGGCATCACCTCCTGCCCTGACCTCACATGCTGCTGGGGTCTGCTCTCTCTAGTGGGACCCCTATTCCGACCCTCCGACCTGGCCCTCTTGGGCTGACTACTACTCTGCTCTGAGATAGCCTCTCGTTGGCGCCTACGATCCTCTGACCCTTGAGCATTCGCCTGAATACGAGCTATATCCATACCTGGCTGCATTGCTACTGCCATACAAGACTCCTGCAATCCTAGCTCTAATCCCATCACATATCGGTGAACTCTATCTTCCATGTCCTGCACAATAGAAGGGGCATATCTGGCTAGAGAATCAAACTCCACACTATACTCTCTAATAGACATGCTACCTTGCCGCAGGTTAAGGAACCTGTCAACCCTCGCCCGCCTCGATTCGGGTGGCATATAATGGCGCAAGAAGGCATCCGAGAATTCCTGCCAAGTCGGCGGAAGAGCGTCCCTACACCTCGATAATCTCCATGACTGATACCAATTAATTGTTATACCCTGCAACCTATAAGCAGCTAACTCAACAGATTCTGTAGTTGACGCCTTCATTACATCTAAGGTACGCTGCATGCCGTCTATGAACTCCTGAGGGTCAGCATTAGGGTCCGTGCCCTTAAATTCTGGAGGATTTAATGTAAGAAAATCTCGAGCCCTGGCACTAGCGGCCCTATCTGGATACTCATGACCCCTATCCTGTCGTCCAGCCTGGGTAGCAAGTATCTGAGTCAACAAATGTATAGCATCTTTCATCTCTCTTATCTCCTGTCTCTGAGCATCCGGCTGAAGGACTGGAGGCACTGGTGCAGGTGCTGGAGCTGGATCAGGTGCCCCTCTGAGCTCCTCCGAAGATGGGGAAGTAGGAGGACTCTGGGACTGAGTGTGTATTCCAGCGTAAGTCTGAGCTATAGTAGACCTAGGGGCTCGACTAACTGTCTCATCCACAACTGGTTTGCCCTTCTGGGCTGCTGTCGCTTTACCCTTCTTAGTCATCACTGAAATCATACAAGGTTATTAGATTAGGGACTTCATTTACGACACAGCTCCATCCGCACGATCTTCACCATGAAAGAGAGAATGACACCCTATTAATGTCCCGTAGCCTCCTGTTTATAGATGTGGTGCACAACACACCGATAAACAAGACTCTACTTGACACCGTCTGCGAACATATCGAGGACTGAACCGCTCTGATACCACTTTTGTCATGACCCAACCTAGGGCCATGACGAGTGACCGAGCTTATCCTGCCCGATAACCCAACTTATGTTACCTGTTCTCAAATATGGCATGCAACAGGTCTTTTTTTTTTAACTAAGTCCGAAAGTTGTAAATAGAATACCGAAGTCGACCTGTAACTCAAACATCCCAAAGCGTACTTATATATATACATACATATGACAAGGTAAGCCAACGAGGCTACCAACACCTTTGTACAACAAAACAATGGCCGACAAGGCCAAACAGTAACCCCGACACCCACTCTGTTCGCAGACTTCTAAAAAGTATGACCCACAATATATATACACAAAATTATACCAAAACAGGAACAGTCTCCGAAGCAAGTGGAGTTGTCTGACTCCCAGTGTTGACTCCTCCTAGGTGGCTGGATTGCCGAGCCGCGTCCCTGAACCTGCGGGCATGAAACGTAGCCCCCGAAGAAAGGGGGTCAGTACGGAATATGTAAAGCATTACTGAATCATAAACAAGAAGAAGCATAACAGTAACAAGTTTAGAAGCAACCCGGGAGTAACCTGGAACGACATTTTAAATCGTGCCCTGTAGTGCCTTACACCGCCTCTATCATACGCAATATAAATACGGCATACACAACTTCTAGAATACTCAATCTAAATTTAGTATCACAATAGTCCATTCGGACGGCCGCTTCCGGCATAGTAATAATGATGGCCCCTTCGGGCATGCCGCTTGCGACATTAATAATACTAGCCCTGCCCCTTCGGGCATGCCGCTTGCGACATTAACAATAATGATGGCCCCTTCGGGCACGCCGGTTTCGACATAATACTACCCTGGCCCTTTCGGGCATGCCGGTCCCGACATAATAATAATGATGGCCCTTCGGGCATGCCGGTTCCGACATAATACTACCCTGGCCCATTCGGGCATGCCGGTCCCGACATAATAATAATGATGGCCCCTTCGGGCATGTCTGTTCCGACATAACACTATCCTGGCCCCTTCGGGCATGCTGGTTCCGACATAATAATAATGAGGTCCCCTTCGGGCATGCCGGTTCCGACATAATACTACCCTTGCCCCTTCGGGCATGCCGGTCCGGACATAATAACAATGATGCCATGGAATGTAAACATGAGTCGTGTATGGAATGAAATAGTACAACCTCGCACCCCTTTTGGAGTGGTTTTGAAAATTTAATTAGTAAATCTCACTTTGTGTTTCCTTTAGTATAAAACTAATTTTCTCGAGATCGTTAGTAAAATCATATGCATATAAATAAATTTTTAAGACTCGATGGACAAGTATACTTACCGACACCTGAAGGCTCAGAAACAAGTTTCGGGTCAATCCGATTTAATATAAGAAAGTTATGAGCGTTTGAAGTACAGAGCCTTTTACGAACGTTTTAGAAGCCATTTTTGGAAAATCGAAGCAACAATCATGTTAGGAACGTCATTCATTATAGAAACCTCTACGAACATTTCCAAAACAATCCGAGACCATCTACAAAAGTTAGGGACGTTACAACTTACATAACTCTTTTTTTAAAAAAGAACAAGAACTCTTTATGCTTTGCTTGTTATTTAATCGTACAATAAGCTCGACTATACTAAGTATACTCATATCAAGAGGTGAATAAGAATCATTAACAAGCTCGGAATCAAGAATGGAGTTACCCCAAGATACGTATCATAACTTACTCAGCTCTAGGACATGCCAAAGGAAAGAAAGGTTAGGCTTGACATACCTTGCCTGCTTCCTAAGCTAGTTCGAACTTAAGTCTCATCGTTCGTAAGATCTACAACAATGTCAAAAGATATCAAACATTAGCTATGGACACTTAAGAGTCCAATCCTAAACTAACACTTTGTTTACAGAAATTTCGGCAGCACATCCCCTGTAAATACAACCAACCCCGAGACTCCAACTCGGCCAAATCATCAACAACAATACCAACAACCATATTTCCAACATCAACACTTAATTCAAAACGCATTCCAACATCGGTAACCATTTCTACGCAATTCGACAGCATCAAATTAACCACAACAACACAGTCTAAAATCTTCCAACTTACCAAGAATAACAACAACACATTCCTTCCTTTCAAAATTCATAAACTACACCAACAATTCACACACTAACAACATTATTTTCCATAAATACAAGAGACTATATTAAAATCACATTGGCTTCCAAAACACCCCACAACAATTTCAACTTCAACTTGAATCATTAGACTCTCATTTTCACCATAGAATCCACAACAACAACAACCAAAGTACTAAATAAAAATTGATTCATCATTACTACACAACACAACACATACACGGCCACAACATATGTTCCATATCTCATGATTTTCATTCATTTCTACACACTACAACATACACAAAACATTCATAACATATGAAAAAAGGATTAAACCTTACCTTTTTCCCTTAACTCCACAATTCGGCTAGGGTTGCAACTAGTAGAAACGAAGGGTTTATCGACTTCAACAACTACTCCACGTTAAAGAGGGCCTTCCAGTTAGTGGGATTGCTAGAAGAAATTATTTTTTTGATCAAGATTTTTGGGCTTCAAATTTTCATCACCATGGCCGAATGGGTTATCCCTTTTTCTTCTCCAAGGTTCTTGAAATTTCTAAGGATAAAGATGAAAAATGTGTGGAATTAGTCATCTAATTTCACATATATTATTCATCCATGTGGGCCTTGGCCCATACCCAATATGGACGGCCACATGGCCCTTTTATTTCAAGACTACTATATTTTTTTTTGTTTTGTAATTCATGAAAATTATTTTCCTAATTCCAAATTTTCCCTTAGCCTTTCTCAATATTTCCATACCAATAACATTCATAAACAACTTAGGTGATAAACAAGATCAAAATATAGCCTTACCCTTAACTTATCGCGATCACCTTGAAATATCCGAATAAACAAAATACGGGATATAACATCCTCCCGCCCCCCTTTAGAACATTCATCCTCGAATGTTGAATTGGTCCCGTAAGGTTCTATCAAACGTAGTCTTTTACTTGCTTGTCCTAGTTCGAATTTATAGCTATGGTCTTGCTATGCTATGGGCACTTTCCCTCTTAAGGTTTCAACTAAGTGTCTCACGAAATCTCTTGTCTCGACTTACCCTGTTAACCGCTATACTCGTATTCTCACGTATGTGGTGATACATCATGTCATAATGATAAGGGATAGTTCAGATGTAGTTTAAATCCACCAATAAATTATCTGAAGAGGGGTATACCTGATGGTGCATCCTGTGGTGTCTCTGGACCCGGTCTCCCACCTAGAGCGTAGATACGATGTGGCCCCGCACTGGAACTAGATGCTCTACCTCCGCCCCTACCTCGGTCGGAAGAAGTCTGGGGTCCTGCCTCGGGGGCTCTCACTGAGGGTGACGACGCTGCTACCGAATTCCCAGGAACAATACTACCCGCTCTTTGTGGGAAATCTCTAGCATAGTGCCACGGGTCACCACAAGTATAGCATGCACCCTGACAACATCGTCCTACATGACATCTCCCGCAAGACGCACATCGGGGAGGGGGCATCACCTTCTGCCCTGACCTCACCTGCTGCTGAGAACCCGATGCATAAGAAGAACTCTGTCTTTGCCTAGGGAAAGTCTCCCTACCCCGCTGAGGTCCACGAAACTGCAAAGGTGCACTATGCTGGGGTCTGCTCTCTCTAGTGGGACCCCTATTCTGACCCTCCGACCTGGCCTTCTTGGGCTGACTACTACTCTGCTCCGAGATAGCCTCTCGTTGGCGCCTACGATCCTCTGACCCTTGAGCATACGCCTGAATACGAGTTATATCCATACCTGGCTGCATTGCTACTGCCATACAAGACTCCTGCAATCCTAGCTCTAATCCCATCACATATCGGTGAACTCTATCTTCCATGTCCTGCACAATAGAAGGGGCATATCTGGCTAGAGAATCAAACTCCACACTATACTCTCTAACAGACATGCTACCTTGACGCAGGTTAAGGAACTTGTCAACCCTCGCCCGCCTCGATTCGGGTGGCATATAATGGCGCAAGAAGGCATCCGAGAATTCCTGCCAAGTCGGCGGAAGAGCGTCCCTACCCCTCGATAATCTCCATGACTGATAAGCTCCCACGTTTTAATTCATTTTTTCTCCCCAAAACAGACTTTATATTTCTCTAGAACCCTATAAAACCCTCTCTCTATCTCTACAACAATCTACACTAAGAAATCAAGATCAAAAGCCAAGATTTAAGAGATTCATATACTAGGAAGCCTATTAGGGTTTGTGGAGAGTAAGAATTTCTTTGGCTTGCAGGTGGAGGATTTCATTCTAATGGAGTAGAGTGACTCAAGCCTTGTTCCCAAGTGCTTAAGGTGAGTTTTATATTTATTTCCTATTATTGAGAGTATTGAGGGGTTGAAAAACTTGGATTATGGAAGAAAATAGAATATAGAGCTCAAATGTGAAAATAATGGTATTCTTAAATAGTAGTTGACATGAATCACGACTCTTGATGTATTATGAATAGAATCTTGTTATAAATGGTATTAAAGACATGGGAGAAACATAATAGGAGGATGAATGCAATATTGTATTGTGACCATGGTTATGGATGCCCTTGAAATGGGAGTAGGAGAATTGAATGATGTATGGTTGACGAAGATTGTGGATTATGAGATTATGAATGTTCTTATAAATGTTTGGGAGTTGTTGTATGATATGGAGAAAGTTATAGAAACTAAGGAGATGCTGCCCAATTTTCATTAGCTTTAGTTCAAGCATACTTATGTTATCGATTATCTAATTTTAGTACGAATTCCCTCGAAGGTAGAATCGCAAGTTAAAGAGGCACGCAATTCGATGATAGAGTTGAAGAGACACAAGGTATGTAAGGCTAGTCCCTTCTTTTCTAAGGCATGATCTCTATGACATGAGTTCCTCTATCTCTCCATGACTTTCTTATATTCCATGAACTATGAGTCTACGTTGATAAAGAGCTCCTTATGAGGTGAAGATAAGAGATATGTCACGAATATGATAATGGTGATAATGAGTCTAAGCCTAAAGACCCTAATGCTTATGATATGATAATTCCATGAAGCTAATGACTCTTATACGATTCTTTAATTTCATTAATTGTTGCTAGACCCACCTTATGATACTAGTTCCTTCAAGGTGCGGTATGGTGAATATGATTACTCCACAATGGAATCGGGGGTTCTCGACCTTACGTCACCCTGATAGAGTTATAGTTGTCTTAAGTTCTTATGTATGTTTTAGGAGATGTATATGATGATGAGATTACACCGTGCCTAGATGGTCGGACATGTCACCGCTAAGGTGGGCTGTATACGATTCCACCGAGCTTAGATGGCCGGACATGTCACCACTAATGCGGGCCGCTTATGATTACGCCATGCTTGGAGGGCCGGACATGACACCACTAGTGGGCGGCGTGTGATGGTTACCCGGACGCGGGTAAACGACGATGGTATATATATATATAGATATATGATATGCATGCATGTGTTTTCCTTTAAAGGTTAAGCAGGTTATATCTCCAGCTCATATTTCATTGTTTCGTTATTATGCTATTATTATTCTTGCCTTACATACTCAGTACAGTGTTCGTACTGGCGTCCTTTCTTTTGGACGCTGTGTTCATGCCCACAGGTAGACAGGGAGACGGTGCGGATCCGTAGGAGCTTATCAGCAGATTCACAGGAGCACTCCATTATCCGGAGGTGCTACTTACGGTTATATTCTTTTGTGTTTTATATTTTGGGCACGACGGGGTCCTGTCCCGTCTTTATGTCTAGTACTCTAGTAGAGGCTCGTAGATACGTACGTGTGGGTTGTTGGTGTCCCATGACGATGTCTGTGTACATTTTTGTCTATAATTTTTGGTGACCATACAGGGTTATGTATATCTATGTATAGGCTTGGGGTGTTTATATATGTATGTGTCCAGGTTGAGTATGATGATTAGTAATATGATCGGTGCTCGGTAGTTAGCTCCGGGTACTCGTCATGGCCCTTAGTCGGGTCGTGACAATATTGGACCTTACAGGATTGTACGTAGAGTGGGCTGGGTGGCCTATGAGTTAGATTAGTCTCCAGATTTGGAATCAGTCCATCCAGTCTTTCATGTATCGATGCTTCGTAAGTGTATTGAAGATCCTTCCAGAATTGTACCTGTTGATGATAGGTTACCGACCAGCTATCATATGATGAGGTTCCCATTGCTATCTTAGATAGACAAGTTCGATGATTGAGGACTAAGGATGTAGCTTCAGTGAATGTCCTTTGGAGGAATAAGAATATCGAGGAGATGACTTGGGAAGCTGAAGAGGATATGAGGTCCAGATATCTACACTTATTTCCACTTCCAGGAGAGGTCCAGATAGATAAACCATCATTTCAGGTGCGTAGTGTTTCAATTTTTATGATTATTGGTCGTGTGAGGCCATTGCTGTTATTGCTTGTTGTAGCCATGTGTGACGTATATTTTGGGTTGTTGTGATAAAGTGGTAGTACTATATTTATAGGGGAAACTCTGCCAAAATTTTTATAGAATTCTTAAGAGTTTAACATTCGAGGACGAATGTTTCTAAGGAGGGAAGGATGTTACACCTTGTAAATTTTCGCGTCGATTGCGTCGAAAGCAAACTAACGTAAGTCCGGAGAGGCTATGATACCACTATAACGTTAACAAAGATTTTTAACAGTGTTAGACAAGTATTTAAAGGTTCTGAGATCAAGCTAATCGAACAAATTAAGTTTCTCAAAACCTTTAAAAAATTTGGCAGAATTCTGGACAAGATTTTTAGTCCAATTTCAGGGACGTATATCTCCTAGAATATAAGGAGTTATGGAATGCATAGGCTATCAAAGTTGAAGTTCAGGAAGATATCTTTCCAATGCAATTTACAGATTGCAAATCTGAGAAATACAGTGAAAGTTACGGTCGGTATAAAATTTTATGATTCAAAGTATGGACCGTAATTTGAATTACGACAAGTAATTTGTGGCCATAAAAAATTGAGGTGGTGTGTTTCCAGAATGATATAATTATGATCCTTTCTTCATTTTATTTCATGTTAACATAACCCCAAGTCCTAGAAAGCCCTAGAAAACTCTCCAAACATATTCCAACATACTTCCAAGCCTAAATCAAAGATCAAAGATCAAAGTGAAGATTTAAGTGGTTAGGATTTCCAAGTGAGGTCTAAACTTGTCTCCTCTTCTTGAAGAGGCTTGGGTGAGTATTTCTCAAGGTGGAGTAACCTTGGAATTGAAGTTTTCTTGAGTTTTGAGGTAAGATTTCATCTTAGTTCAATGCTTATGAGTTTATTTGGTAATTATGTTAAGATTTGAGGAGAAGAAATTGGAGGAAAAGTTCAAATATGAATTTGATGATATTTTGAGTTGTAAATTAACTTGAGCTATAATTATTAGTATGTTATGAGTATAATCTTGCTATGACGGATAATAATGATGACGAGGAAGTGTTGTATACAAGTGTATAAGGGATTGCATTGAAGTTGTTGTTATGGATTGATTATGAAAAGAAGTTTTGGATTGATTTGAGTCTAATTTGAATATAAATATCTTGGCTATTGTATTGTTGTTCTGGAGTAGTTTTGGAATTTGGTGTAAGTAAGTGATATAGGAGAGATGCTGCCCAAATTTCGTTAGCTCACCTAATAGTCTAGTTTGATCTTATAAGCGTTTCAACGACTTAAACTTAGTGTGAATTATCTTGAATGCAGATTTGCAAACTCAGAAGGATAGACGAGGAGTAGTAAAGAGATGACGAGGTATGTTAAGGCTGTCCCTTTATTTCTTATGGCATGATCCTATCAATACAAACCTATACCAATGATATCTATAATGTCCTTATTTCTAGAGATGCTACAAACTCATGGCTCTTGATGTTCTTATGATATGGTTGACACTTGTCTCATGATTATTGATCTTTATCATATGATTATTGATTTTATTCATTGACGTTGATCTTATTTTATGATTTGTTCTTTCAAGGTGAGATATCTTCATGATGATTGTTCCATAATTATAATCAGAGGTTTACCGACCTTACGTCACTCCGATAGAGTTATAGCTTTTATTTGGACTCTCATGCATGCTTTATATATATATATATATATATATATATATATATATATATATATATATATATATATATATATATATATATATATATATATCTATGTATTTTCTCACACCGCGCGATGCTATAGTCAGCCTAGTAGGCACTTAGATGTGCACACCACTATAGTGGGCAGATTATGATGTTACCCCGGACGCGAGATGATGATGATAACACCGAGCCTAAATGGCCGCGCAGGATACTATATATATGTATGTATGCATGAAAATGTTTTTTTTAAAAGGTAAGCATGCATGACATCCGCCTTAAGAGGCATTCAAAGGTACAAATTGATCTCTTTATCTTATTTTGTCTTCATACTTTCCTTATCTTATTACTCATGCCTTACATACTTGATACATTATTCGTACTGACGTCCTTTTTGTTTGTGGACGTTGCGTTCATGATCGCAGGTAGATAGGGAGACGGACAAGACCCCTAGGCTGCTTCTTTAGGGATTGTACAGGAGTTCTCCTTTTGTTCGGAAGTGGCGATTCAGCTAGTATTATTCTTTTGTGTACGTATATGGGAATGGCGGGGTCCTTTCCCGTCTTTATGATGTTATACACTCCATGTAGAGGCTCGTAGACAGATGTATATAATTATATGTTCTATAACCTCATCGGTTCATATTTTTGTATATCATTTTTGGCAGCCTTATCGGCTTGCGCATATGGGCATAGTTGAGGATGATTATATAGATGTGCATTTATCTTTTGGACTCATGCCCTTACAAATTATTATAGTTATGAGTTATCTTTGTGGTCCACCTAGATATGATTATGAGATGTATGAGAAGAGGTACTTAGGAGGTTAGCTCCGGGTGCCCGTCATGGTCCTCTGGTTGGGTCGTGACAATTGCCCAACTCCAAAAGAAGGACAGCGGAGTTAATGCGAAGGAACCAAATCGAGCCAGTGGACTAGGCCGGGGGGGAAATCAGGTGGCTAACAATGGCAACAGATCGAGTTTTGGCGGGTCAACCAAGGTCATGAATATGGTTGAGGCGTTGGCCAAACGGATCGATACAAACGAGAAAATGGTGGAAACGTACAATTCTTGAGTGGACCAGATCCCCGGGCTCGACCAATTTTTAAAGGGCCGGATTCCAAGCGATACCGTCAAAGGTGTTATCCTGAGTGCGGCCCCGAACTTAATCCCGAAGAGGTTCAAGCTTCCGGGCATTCCTAAGTACGACGGAACGACAGATCCACAAGAGCACGTGACTTCCTTCGCTTGTGCCATAAAAGGCAATGATCTCGAGGAGGACGAAATAGAGTCGGTGATGCTGAAGAAATTCAGCTAGACATTGTCTAAAGGGGCAATGACGTGGTATGATATGCATCCTGAACATTCTATTAACTCATTTGAAATGCTTGTAGATACTTTTATAAAGCCACATGCTGGAGCTCGGAAGGTCCAAGCATGAAAGGCGGACATATTCAGGATCACCCCAAACGGACAAGAAGTTACTCCGAGAGTTTGTGTCAAGGTTTCAAAAGGAACAGATGTTGTTACCCCCTGATTCCAGAAGAATGGGCAGGCCAAGCCTTCACCAAGGGCCTTAAGCCCCGGAGCTCTGCTGCTTCATTCAAACTGAAGGAGAACCTATTAGAATACGAGGAAGTGACATGGGCCGATGTCCATAACAGGTGTGAGTCCAAAATCCGGGTGGAGGATAATCAAATTGAACTGCCCCCAGGAACGGCTGTCACGACCCAAACCGATGAGCCGTGACAAGTACCCGACCACTACTGGCCAAGCACTCCTATGCTTGCATTTACTGCTCACTGACTATCCTGGGCCCATACACAATCTGTAATTGAGCTGTACTGTCACCCGAACAATCAACATAAAAGACACCGTGATGGGAACTCACGGCCAACATATACATATAAATATAAACACTGAGAGTAACAGCGCAAGCTGATTTGGCCGCTACATATATTCTGTACAACAAAATAAGTGCCGACGGGGCTGCATAACACCATGGCTACATATCACTTTCTACAGACCTCTATGGAATACAAATTGTGGAAAGGACAGGACAAGGCCCTTTCGTACCCATTTATGTACGTGACCGAATAGCATACCAAAAGGGGTGTAGCTCTGGATCAATGGAGCGTACTGACTGCTGCTGTGGGGAGGTCCTACTGCTGTGAATCGTCCGACTAGCTACCTGATCCTGCGGGCATGAACGCAACGTCCACAAGAAGAGACGTCAGTACGAGTAATGTACCGAGTATGTAAGGCACGAATAATAACATATGAGGGATACATAGCATGAATAATAACACAAAGGAAATATACAGCATATCGTGAGATAAAAGAGTAACATGTACATATGAGTGCCTTTAAGGCGGGTACCATGCATGCTTAGTCCTGCAGAACGTGCAACCTGGTCCACATATATACATCTATACATATATCCATAGTAATGCTTTCTTTGAAAAACATTTCTTGTTCATGTATACAGAAAATAGAACATATCATATTGCCGAGGCGTCGGCTCCGATCCATTTAGCCACATATGTCCCGCGTCCGGGCATCCCGCGTCCGGGATGATATCATGTCATATAATACTAACTGATCAGGTGGATACGCGTCTCTAGCGCTCTGGCCCTCTTTCCCATAGTCATATACATGTATCATGCTCATGTATCATGTACATATATCAGTATCATATACATATATTATATAAGCAGCATGCTGGAGAGCCCAAGGAAAGTTATGTCTCTATCGGAGTGACGTAAGGTCGGTAACCTCCGATTTTATTATGGAATAATCATCATCGCTTTATCTCACCTTGAAGGAACAATTATTATAAGGTGAGACTATCAATGAAGAATAGCATCAAGAGAAAACATAGAATAAGATCATAAATCTGATAAGGCGTCAATTCATATACTTTGAAGTCTTTAGAAAATAGAGTCATAATCAAGGAATAAAATTAAGGATCAAGAAATAACTCAGTAATCTCATATTCATATTAAATCCACAACTTGAGACTTTCAAACATGAAACCATTCTCATCATATTAATCATAGACATATTCTCATCTTTGACATCATCGTTGTCATTACAAAAACATGTCCGTCGTTGTAGTCATAAAAGCTTACAAAAACATAAACCTTTGTTTTGGAAAAAATACGGACATTTTGGAAAACATTTACGGGTTATCAGGAAGGGAATCATGCCTTGGAATCATAGACTTTGAACTTTTGATAACAAGGAAGATATGGAAACATTTATGAAATCATAACATAGGAATCATGCCTTTGAAAGAAAGGGACAAGCCTTAACATACCTTTCGGTCTCCTTAGTCGTTCAATGTTTATCCTTCCAAGCTCGTAAATCTACATATAAAACATTCATACTATTATTAGGCTCAATGTCATACGCTCATCTTAAGCCTTCAATTTAATTCCGTTTAGAATCTGCGGAAATTCGGGCAGCACCTCCTCTGTTTATATGCCTAGCCCGAAATCACAATCCAACAACCAACAACAACAAAAATACCAACATCAGTAACATCATTTCCAACACTAATATGTACCATAAAACAGCCCACACACTATTTTCCAGCTTTCATAACTAACAAACTTACTACACGATTGTTTAGCGACTTTATCTCCGTAAATAAGCCTTAAATAATACCAAAAGAGAAAGATTCATACCTTTTTTTCTTGTTAAGACAGCAATATCCTCAATATCCACGCTAAAATCCACCGCAAAACAATACTAGAATCACCACCATGCGTTATCTGGACCTAAACCACTACTCTGCGACTTAAAAATTGCACACTTTTGATTCCCTCACTTTCTCTCTTCCAATTTTCTGGAATTTTCCAGCAAAATCTGGTGAAAAAAGGGGTTCTTACCCTTTTTATAAGGGTCAAATTCGGGTCGTGGTCACGCCTTTGAAAGAAAGGGACAAGCCTTAACATACCTTTCGGTCTCCTTAGTCGTTCAACGTTTATCCTTCCAAGCTCGTAAATCTACATATAAACCATTCATACTATTATTAGGCTCAATTTCATATGCTCATCTTAAGCCTTCAATTTAATTCCGTTTAGAATCTGCCGAAATTCGGGCAGCACCTCCTCTGTTTATATGCCTAGCCCGAAATCACAATCCAACAACCAACAACAACAAAAATACCAACATCAATAACATCATTTCCAACACTAATGTGTACCATAAAACAGCCCACACGCTGTTTTCCAGCTTCCATAACTTACAAACTTACTACACGATTGTTTAGCGACTTTATCTTCGTAAATAAGCCTTAAATAATACCAAAAGAGAAAAATTCATACCTTTTTTCTTGTTAAGACAGCAATATCCTCAATCTCCACGCTAAAATCCACCGCAAAACAATACTGGAATCACCACCATGCGTTATCCGGACCTAAACCACTACTCCGCGACTTAAAAATTGCACACTTTTGATTCCCTCACTTTCTCTCTTCCAATTTTCTGGAATTTTCCAGCAAAATATGGTGAAAAAAAGGGGTTATTACCCTTTTTATAAGGGTCAAATTCGGGTCAGGGTCACTGTAGCATTTTACTGTAGCAGTGCTGTAGCACGCGTTTCTGCTCTATCAGCTGAACTTGTAACGTCCATAATATTCTACTCCGATGTCCTATCGATGAGAGGTTTGTTGCATTGGAAACTAGACTCGACTAAATTCATTTTATACTTTTGTTTCACCTTAAAACAATTCATATGCTCAGAGATATTCGTCCCCCAAGTTTGACCAAAAGTTTCACACAAAACATTACCCATCCTTTCTCCGAAGTCGCACTACTTCATTTCTTCCACTCATCTCCTTATAAAACCTTCCGGTATGTCTTATATACATCCTTTACTTATTAAATATACTTAATAATGTTTTCTCCTTATA
Organism: Lycium barbarum; assembly: GCF_019175385.1. NCBI lineage: Eukaryota > Viridiplantae > Streptophyta > Magnoliopsida > Solanales > Solanaceae > Lycium > Lycium barbarum. The sequence goes on along the minus strand of NC_083342.1, from coordinate 30,264,210 downwards.
TTCCAAAGTGGTTTTACTTAACCATAACTCAACGTACTTATGTTTCAAATTTGATAAGTGCTCTTCGAGGATACGGGGTGTAACATCCTTCCCCCCTTAAAAACATTCGTCCTCGAATGTTGCAATATTTCCAGCCCAAGACACCATCTTTGATTTGTTAGAACAATTATTTTTCCTTTAGGGTCCGATTACCATTTGCTTAACTATAACTTAGATCAGTCTCTTCTCATTCTTTCTTAACTCTTTTATTGCGTTCAATCATAGTTTTCACTTCTTTGTTCTCATGTACATGATCGGAAATTAACTAACACCTCACTTTTGTTCTTTCTCCATTATGGTAGTCTTGACTTGCCGTGTCATAACTATTCATCGTCCTATAAGTACTCCTTTTTTTTTGCTCCTTGTTTCCTTGTTAGTGGGCAGCTACCTTTCTCTCTCTAAGGCGCCCTCTTTGTGTTTACTCCTTCGGTTCCATCTCAGGCTATCCTTTTTGTACCCGTTGATCTTAGATATACACTGTACTGATTTTTTGTAGTCCATTAATCAGGCTCTCTAATCCTTACATCCTTGTCGCCATCTCTTTTACCCTTACATTCCAAATGTTTACCCAGCATAACTTTGTCGCTAGTGAACCTAATGGTTATGTTCCTTTCTAAGGCCAGTTATATCATTATACAAAATGCGTATATATGTCATGTTTCTTCGCCATTTGTTATCCTTCGCAGTCCAGTTACACTTATGGCAAACTTATAATCCGAGTTCAACTAATTTCATAGCTCGCAACATTTTTGAGCTCCTGCTACAACTTTTTATTTACTTCTTGTCATGACCCGACTAGGGGCCGTGACGGGTACCCGGAGCTAACCACCGAGCACCACTCGTTCTACTACTTATCATGCTCATTAAACGCTCTTTTATCAAATTCACACTGAAATTATAAGGAAAACATCTTTCATTTGAAAAATATATATACTTTCATATACATATGCCTCTCGGCCATCAAAATAATATATATATATATATATATATATATATATATATACATAATAGCATCTTCGTGAGACCATATAACCCACACTGCGTATCTACGAGCCTCTACTAGAGTGCTAGACATAAGGACGGAAAAAGACACTGTCATGCCCAAAATACATATACATGAATATACACAAAAGAATAATCATAAGCACCTCCGAAACAATGGAGTGCTCTCTAATCAGCTACTGGCTCCTACGAGTCCAGATCAAGGTCACCTTCGTATCTACATGTGGGCATGAACACAGCGGCCAAAGAAAACGGACGTCAGTACGAACATTGTACTGAGTATGAGAGGCATAAACAATAATGAAACATCAATGAAATGAGGAGGCATCAAATGAAGAGCAATCTGTAACTGACTGTGACTTATAAAAGAAATAACACATGCTGACTTACTCATACTCATCATCATATCATTTATGCATAAATGTATAAGCTACCCGTCCATATCGGATCGGTGTGATAATCAATAACATTAGCCTGCGTCCAGGCCTCTCGCGTCCCGGGTATAAGCTGCCCACTATAGTGGTGTGTATATCTGCCCGACCATATAGGTACAGTGTAATATCATCATCATATGCTCATCATAATATGATCATCATAGTATGCTCATCATAGTATGCTCATCATAATATGCTCATCATAATCTGATCATCATAATACATGCATGAAGACTCAAGGACAACTATACTTTATCGGGGTGACGTAAGGTCGTGATCCCCCGATTTCATTATGGAGCATTTGCAAGCATTCTGCCTCACCCTGAGGGAAGTAGTATATAAGGTGAGTGTGTACAGTGTTTAACATCACCGACTTTATGGTACTCTGCCTCACCTTGAAGGGACAATACATAAGGTGAGTGTATACAATACATGACATACTTGACTTAATGGTATTCTGCCTCACCTCGGAGGGAATAACGTATGAGGTGAGTGTATACAACATACGACATCATTAGCATTATAGGAACGTCATATCATGAACTCTAGAGTCTTTAGACTCAAGATTATCATCATCATCATTGGACTCATAATGTATCTCTCATCTCATATAGCTATTCATGAACATAGGCTATTAGTTTTCTTGAAGATAGGAAATTCTTGAAGAAGGAGGAAATTCATACCATAAGATTCATGGCATAGAAAGAAAGGACTATACTCACATACCTTTTTCGTTTAAATAATCTATCGTTCGCTTGTTCTCCTTCAATGCCATGTTTCTACCTTCAAGAGAGAATTCGCATTAACGTTAGTTAATCGACTATAAGAACGTGTCGCTATTTCTAGGGAAAATTGGGCAGCTTATCCTTTGTTTATACTACTTTCCCCATATTCTATATAAACTCCCAAACGTTAATAACAACATTCACAATATAGCAACAACAATCGTCATTTATCTACATTTACCACAATTCACCATTTCTCTTCAATTTCTCCACAATTATGGTTATAGCTCATTATCGCGTTTTCTCATATATAATACTTATTCCATGGTCTAAATGTCACTTATAACATATTCACCATCACAACATACCAATATTCATGATTCATCCCAACCACTATTCAACAATGACACTATTCATTCATTTATGACCCATTTTCTATGTCTTTCTACAATTCAAGTGTCTTAGCCTTCCAATACCTTAAAAAACATGGTATGGTCATGGAACTTACCTTAGATGATGGATGAACAAGCCTTGAATGGAAATACTCTTCTAGCACCAAAACCCTATTTCACTTCTCTTGGGATTTCTTGGCTTGGATGACTTTCACTAGGTTTCATACACTTGTTTTCATGGATTGAAGTAGTTGATCATGGATTTCCTTTGATTTTATTGTGGATGAATGTTAGAGAGTGTTCTAGAGGTTTCTTGACTTGTGAAGTGAAAATGAAATGAGATGAAACGAGAAAGGGTCCCTTATATTAAATCATGAAAGCTGTCCCGACCAACTTATACGGACCAACATACGGTCCGTACATTTTATACGGACCGTATGTGTGTCCGTATGTTTGGTCCATAGAATGGTGTCCCTGTTGGCATATTATACGGCCAGTATAATTTATACGGTCCGTATGTTGGGCCGTATAGTGCTCAGTTGTTCCGTTCTCGTTCTCGTCGACTCGTTTGATCTCCGATCCTTATGGAACCTTCTTGACACTTGTTTAATGCCTCAATACCAATCTAAGGGACGTCATTACTCGTCTCTAAGACATCATTATGCCATCATTAACTCGTCGTCCATAATTCCTACTCGACACATAACATATCCTTTACTTTCTTTGCCAAACTCCTTCCTTTTAGTCAAATGTCTTTGTATCTCGATTGGGGTCATCAAATGCTATTTCTTACTTATCCAAATCACCATATACCTCATGTTCCTCGCTAGCTTATTCACTGTACGTTAACGGGGAATTTTCCAAGGTGTAACACTTCCTTCCCTCATATCTATCAATACAATCCCAGAAGCATAAGACTACGACAATTCTTCTATTATGACTCTCTTGCAATGCACGTATACTTATCTTTGATTTCCTTGTATCGGCGATCGTTTCGTCAGTCGTTATTCCTTGTTGGCTTTCCGGTGTGGCCTTCTTACAATTGTAGTTGGGCATAGCTTCACGTTGACGGTTCATATAATTCCATAGCATATGCTCTCATGTTCCGTATAATTAGTGGTCCATGAAATATTTTCTAATATCCGGTGAACTCTTTTATTTCCATGCATAGGAGCAGTGTTATTTCTTTTCTTCAAAAATTTCCAGACTACCAATCGTTGTTCCTTTTATTACAATTGTCATTGTCATCCCAAGTGCTCTTTGGGTTCGTCATCCTCTCTAACACCCTTTGTAAATTTAGCTTAGAGACCTTTCTTGCTCTTTTCATTACCCTTTAGGGCATGTCACTGCATACTTAGGTATGACGCATTTTTTGCCCGATACGAGGGATTCAAATCATGGTATAAAAATATCGCAGTTCATCTTGGCGTAAAGTGCTCTCTTGAGTCATCTTCCATACTTTCTCCCTATGTCTGCCTCATGGTACACTTATTGTCAATTCGTTTCTACTTCGTTCCGTTACCTTCCCGATATGCCAATACGCCTCGAACTCTGGCCCTAAGCTAATAAATCTCCTTTTCTGGGGCTTGAAACATCATAGCTCCTTATACACTCATAGCCTTCGAGTAACCGTCGTCTTCGATAATTATCTGCCGCCCTTCACGATCTTGTTAGGGACGGTGTTCCGTCATCGTATAGTTTGACTTGTCTATCTTCTTGCTAGTTACAGTCTTGTATTCAATTGGAATACTCATAAGGGTATCCAATTCCGATGCCTTCTTTTTCATCTTTTCATACCTCTATCTTTTATGACTAACGGTGTCCTGGACTCACAACTTAATGGGGACATCGGGTTTCACCACGTCCTTTTATGAAGTCTTCGATTATACCTTACTCCTCGTCTTTCTTCCCGACTTTGCTCATAACATACCTAAAACTTCTAACCCTGAGTTATTCTTCCATTTATGTCTATATCGCCATTCTTGTCAATATTTCCATACCCTTCCATCCACTACTAGTCCTTTCACCCATTTAGCTCGCTTACTCATAACTCTTCTTAACTACGCGTTTGCGTTGCAGCTGTGCATCCAAGTTTTCCGAGTGTCTTGCTACTTCTTGCTCTTAGCACAGAATTCTTACAATGTACACTCTCTCCATCCTCGTTCATCGAGCCTTCATCCATCTTTCTGATGTCACGGCCAGGTTGTTTTCTCTTCCATGCACGTTCCTTACATTTCATTCTATTTCTTTTATAATCGAACCTCTCGGTCTTTACGGAAGTTCTTGCCTCATGTCATTAATTTCCTAATTATATGCGTCGCCCCATCATCCTCGTTCTTATCTCGGTGATTGATCGGTTTCCTACCACCAACTCGTTAAAGTATTCTTCTTACTCCCATGATTAAAGATTTCCAGTTACTTTACTCCTAAATTTTCTCCTCTTCCTTCGACTAACCCATTAGTATACCTTCCCTATTTTCATGCTTAACCTTCTTTAGGTTCCTTCCTTCTTGAGCACCTTTCTTCTCTCGTTATTTACAGCATCGACCCTGAAGTTCGTGAAATATTCCTTGAAATGTGCAAATATGTTCTATTCTTAAGTCACTTTTTAGGAAAGCTTCTCCACGTCCGAAGCAACCATGTCAATATGACTACACATTTATCCCATTATAAATATATCTTTCGAGGGTTGGAAAGCTTTTAGCATCATTGTAAGGCCTAATCATTCTTTCTCTTACTTCACATTCCTCGTTGTGGTCATTATCCTTTTAGTCCCACTAATCGAAGTCCGTTCTCTAACCCCACACATTCCTATTCTGTTCCACACTACCACACTTTATCCCTGTCACATACCTACCTTCAAATATATTTTTTTAACCAAATAGTCTCGTGCTTCGCCCGTCGTCTCTCTTGGAGGCTCCACTCACTCAAATTTCTTACTTTTGACATTTTGATATCCTTACCTTCCATATATTCACTTTCGCTCCTTTCCAGATGTCGTTGCATTAGAACTTTCTAGGCCTAACCTATAGTGAAAGTAACATTAGCTTATTTGGTAACGTTCTTCTTGCACTTTATTACCCTGTTCGATCAATGCCTTCAATATACCACAACTTCGGTTGCTGGGATACACCTACCCGTTAATACAGCCGCATACGGGATATTATATGCATTCATATATATATATATATATATATATATATATATATATATTTCTAACGCCTCACTTACAAGGTATTCCCAAACGCTACTTAACCTCATCCTAGTTCTAGAGCTGTGATGCACCTTTTTTCTCTTTACCGATCTAGTCTGCCTCGTCCTACGCAACCTCTTAAGGTGTCCAACCACTCCGCATACTCCAATCTCCCTTAGGCTGCTCTAGCTTCTCATTTGCCTCTTATATCTAAATTTATAGGACTTTTTGTACACTTCCCACGGGGTCACCCATTCCTAGTATTTCTCTCACCCTAGCATGCTTAACCTTGAAACTCTGATGAAATCCGATGCGTTAATGCTGGTATAATCGTATTTGTCACGCCTCGAACCATGGCCTGGGCGTAACACGGCACTCGGTGCCTAACTGCATGTGACCGAGCGAACCACATGGCTTGCTGAACCATCATGAGGCATACATGAGCGGAAATATAACGTGAAGTGCATAATGAGCTTTTATAAAACATAGTAAGTCATAATATTAAACATAAATACTTGATTAAGTCATGAATGCGGACAATATCATAAATGAGCCAAACCGGCTAACCAACTCTAGAAGTCCAACATGACACTTGTCTTGTCTATGAAACCTCTAACATGAGTCTGAAAAAAACACGTAACATACTTGTTGGGACAAGGCCCCCAGCATACCTTTAGATGCAAAACTAGATAAAGAAAGATAATGCCTAAACCCCGAATGAGATGGGGCTCACCAAAAAGCTGGTACGTACAAATCCTAATGAGCAGAAGCGTCGTCCTGTAAATCCGTACCTGCATCGTGAAATGCAGGCCCCCGAGCAATAAAAGGGGACGTCAGCACATTGAATGTACTAGTATGTAAAGCAACTGAAAGAAATAACACGGGACATGGAATAACATGATAAGAACTGAAACTGAAAACCTGGACATGAACATGAGCATGAGTACATATATATATATATATATATATATATATATAACATAAGTAAAACATGATAAGTAGGGAGAGCATTTCATAAACCGACACATGATATCACCACGTGTATACGTGGAGTCTGGTACCTCGCCGGACCAGCAGAGCCCCTATACCTTGCCAGGGTATAAGGTGGTAACGTGCCTGATGGATCCATTCAGTGTAAAATTAAGGTATCGTCCTAACTGGGTGGAGCGATCCTTGTCCTACGGTGGCTACGTAGTTTCAGGCTATCTGAGCCTTCTCGGTAATTCGTGCAACTCCCAAAAATATGAACATAATATAGTTGGCTAAGAAGCCCATGATTTTCGTGAATTAACTTGTACTTGTCTTGTAATCATGATTTCACGAAATAACTTGTAAACATGGTTTCATGAAATAACTTGTAAACATGGTTTCATGAAATAACGTGTAAGCATGGTTTCATGAAATAACTTGTAAATATGGTTTCATGAAATAACTTGTATTTAGTATGTATGTATCTTGTATCATAGCATGATAGTAATTATATAATACAGTTGCATGAAATCTTATAGACATGAAGGATATTCATGAAACAATCATTCTTAGTCAAAAACATGCCTGCAAGAACCCATGGAATACAAGATATGGGTTTTCATAGATTACGAACGGATTCTCAATAATCATAAAGAAATATTAAGAACTCAATGATGGAATTATAACAATTCATACATAATATAATCATGGACATGGACCTAGGGTTATCATGAGCATGGTATTGAAACCCTAATTTTAGTAGAGAATCATAATTTTATGGATTATGAGGCGTGGGGAAGAACAATGATGTTCCCACACGTAGATAGTAACTCTACATACCTTAGTCACTCCAAAACTTGAATTAAAGACTTGAGCTTTGAAGAAGATTTCCAAAATCTTGAATTCTTGAACCTTGAGATGGGTTTTCTTGAAAACCCTAGTTTTAGAATGATAATTTCTTGTTTAGATTACAAGGATAGGTATTAGAATTGAGTTGGAATAATTAGGGTAGGCTTACCTTGGTGTTCTTGATGATGGAAGAGGGTAGGAAGTCGTTCTAGGTCCTGAAGGAATGAAAAATAATGATTTGAACTGGTATGGACGAATATATACTGTCCTGGGAAATTGCAGTTTACGTCCAGCACAGTGCTGGCCGTATTTTCAGTTTACGGGTCGTAAACTGAAATATGGTCCGTATTTTGCAATACGGACTGCACTGCGTCTCTTCAGTAAAATAGCCATAACTCTTTGCACAGATGTCCGTTTGATGCCCATAATATACTGTTGGAAAGGTATTTCAAAGATATACAACTTTTATCAAGAAAGCTTTCCCAAATTCCAAATAAGTTTTGAAATACGGGCCGTAAATCGAAATACGATCCGTATTTAACCATGTGACATCAAAATGCCAAATTCCAGAATGTTCAGAAATTCTTGGTTTCAGTTTACGATTTGAAATACGGGCCGTATAGTGAAATACGGTCCGTATTTATCCATATGACATTCAACTGCCAAATTTCAGAATGCTCAGAAATCCTTGGTACCAGTTTACGACTTGGTTTACGGCCCGTAAACTGAAATACGTCCATTGTTCATGGGCGTAAACCACTATCTCACAACTGAACAGGAAAATTCCAATTCCCATATTCTTTAGCTGATTTTCCAAGTCATGGTTAAAGCTTACGTTAAAAGTACGAGGTGTTACAATATCTCCCCCTTAGGATCATTCGTCCTCGAATGATGGGTCATGGTTAAGAATATGGCTGAGCATGGCTTGAATACATAAACGTAAAGAAAACATGACATGAAACATGAGACATGAAATTATGTGATTAGTTGAAAACATAGATATTTCTAGCATGAGACAGGAAACATGAGCGCTGGATACATAACATGAGCAAGAAACATGAGACATAACATGACATGGGCTACGGAAAATTACCTTGAAGGTTCTCTGCTTGCTGTTCAAACAAAAATGGGTACTTGGATTTCATATCCTCCTCGGCTTCCCATATAGCTTCCTCAACGTTCTGGCTCCTCCATAAGACTTTCACTGAGGCTACTTCCTTAGTTCTCAACTTGTGAACTTGACGGTCAAGAATGGCTACGGGGATATCCTCATAAGTCAACCCATCCTTAGCTGTTATAGTATCAGCCGGAACAACCAACGACGGGTCTCCAACACACTTCCTCAACATGGACACATGAAACACGGGATGTACAGCAGCCAAATCTTGTGGCAACTCAAGTTCATAAGCTACTAGACCGACCTTTCGTAGAATTCTGTAAGGTCCAATATATCTGGGACTTAGCTTCCCTTTCTTGCCAAATCTCATAACACCCTTCATGGGTGAGACTTTAAGGAACACCCAATCATCAACTGAAAATTCTAAGTCCCTTTGCCTCACATCTGTATAAGTCTTCTGGTGATTCTGAGCTGTTTTCAAACGCTCCTGTATTAACTTGACTTTCTCCATAGCCTGATAAACCAAATCTGGTCCTAACAACTCTGCTTCACCAACTTCGAACCAACCAATTGGTGATCTACACCTTCGCCCATACAGAGCTTCAAACGGTGTCATCCCAATGCTAGCATGATAACTGTTATTATAGGAAAACTCGATAAGAGGCAAGTGATCATCCCAATTACCTTTGAAATCCAAGACGCATGCTCTCAACATGTCCTCCAGAGTCTGAATAGTACGCTCTGTCTGGCCATCTGTCTGCGGATGAAAAGTTGTGCTAAGGTTCACCTTGGTACCCAATCCTTTCTGAAAAGATTTTCAGAAGTTCGATGTAAACTGAGCACCACGATCTGAAATAATGGACACTGGTGTCCCATGCAATCTGACAATCTCATTAATATACAGCTTGGCATAATCTTCTGCTGAATCTGTGGTCTTGACTGGCAAAAAGTGTGCCGACTTAGTAAGCCTGTCAACGATCACCCAAATAGAGTCATGTCTCCTGGATGAGCGAGGTAGACCTGATACAAGGTCCATATTGATCATTTCCCATTTCCAGACAGGAATATCAATATTCTGAGCCAAGCCACCAGGCCTCTGGTGTTCGGCTTTCACTTGCTGACAATTCGGACACTTAACTACAAAATCCGCCACATTCTTCTTCATATCGTTCCACCAATAAATCTCCTTAAGATCATGATACATCTTAGTGGAACCTGGGTGAATGGAATACCTGGAATTGTGAGCTTCTGACATGATTCGCTCTCTGAGACCATCTATATTTGGAACACACAATCTACCTCGGTACCTCAAGGTACCATCATCTCCCCCTTGTTCGAAAGCCGTCATCTTATGCTTGTGAATCCCCTCTTTCAGCTGCAACAAATAGGGATCATTAAACTGTTTCTCCTTGACTTCAACGACTAAAGAGGAAAGAGTCCTATTCTGAACAATCACACCACTATCCTTGGAGTCAAAAAGTCGAACTCCAAGATTGGCCATACGGTGAACTTCCTTTGTCATAACTCTCTTATCCACGTCCACGTGGGCTAAACATCCCATGGAACGCCGACTAAGAGCATCAGCTACAACATTTGCTTTCCTTGGATGATAAAGAATATCTACATCGTAATCCTTAAGCAATTCGAGCCATCTCTTTTGCCTAAGATTCAGCTCCCTTTGCTTGAAGATATACTGCAGGCTTTTATGATCTGTGAAAATATCAACATGCACTCCATACAAATAATGACACCATATCTTAAGTGCAAAAACTACAGCTGCCAACTCTAGGTCATGAGTCGGATAATTCTTTTCGTGAACCTTGAGCTGACGAGATGCATAAGCTACAACCTTACCATGCTACATTAAGACACATCTGAGACCAACTCCCGAAGCATCGCAATAAACCACGAACCCTTCAGTTCCCTCTGGCAGCATCAAAACTAGAGCAGATGTCAATCTCTTCTTCAACTCTTCAAAGCTTCGCTCACAAGCATCTGACCATTGGAACTTAACTTTCTTCTGAGTCAACTTAGTCAACGGAGCAGAGATAGAAGAAAATCATTCTACGAAGCGTCGATAATAGCCTGCCACACCCAAGAAACTTCTTATATCAGAAACTGAGGTGGGTCTGGGCCAACTCCTCACGACATCAATCTTCTGAGAATCAACTTTAACACCTTCACCTGAGATCACATAGCCTAAGAATGCCACTAATTTAAGCCAAAACTCACACTTTGAGAATTTTGCAAAAGGTTCACGATCTTTAAGAGTCTGCAACACTATTTTGAGATGTTCTGCATGATCAGCCTCATTACGGGAATACACCAAAATATCATAAATGAAGACAATGACGAATAAGTCGAGATAAGGCTTGAAGACCCTGTTCATAAGATCCATGAAAGCAGCTGGCGCATTTGTCAACCCAAATGACATAACAAGAAATTCAAAATGGCCATAACGGGTTCTGAAAGCGGTCTTTGGAATATCAACTTCCTTTACCCTTAACTGATGATAGCCTGATCTGAGGTCAATCTTGGAATAACATTGAGCGCCCTACAGTTAGTCAAATAAGTCATCTATTCTAGGAAGAGGGTACCTGTTCTTAATGGTGACCTTGTTCAGCTGACGGTAGTCTATACACATACGTAAGGAACCATCCTTTTTTCGGACAAATAAGACTGGCGCACCCCAAGGCGAAACACTGGGCCTAATAAACCCCTTATCAAAAAGATCTTTCAACTGGGCTTTTAACTCTTTTAACTCTGCTGGAGCCATTCCATATGGTTGAATAGATATCGGCTGAGTATCGAGAAGTAGATCAATTCCAAATTCAATCTCCCTGTCAGGAGGGACTCCTGGAAGATATTTGGGAAAGACCTCTGGAAATTCATTTACAACTGGAACAGACTTGAGAGTTGGAGTCTGGGAATTTGAATCCTTTACTCGAACTAGGTGGTAGATATAACCTTTGGAAATCATTTTTCTGGCTTTTAGGTAAGAAATAAATCTACCCCTGGGTACTACTGAATTACCCTCCCATTCTATGACTGGCTCATTAGGAAACTCGAATCTTACAACTTTAGTTCTACAACATACTGTGGCATAACATGAAGCTAACCAGTCCATACCCATGATCACATCAAAGTCTACCATTTCTAATTCCGCTAAATCAGCTATGGTTCTACGGTGATAGACTAAAACTGGGCAACCCCGATAAATACGTCTAGCTATGACTGATTCCCCAACTGGGGTGGACACCTCAAAGGGTTCATACAATTTTTCAGGTTCAATACCAAATTTCTTGGCAACAAAAGGGTTACATAAGATAGGGTGGATCCTGGGTCAATAAGGGCATATACTTCAAAAGTGAAAACTGTGAGTGTACCTGTGACAACATCTGCTCTAGCCTCTGTATCCTGATGACCTGTCAATGCATACAAATGGTTCTGACCACCACCTGTATTGCCGGACCTTGCCGTTCCACGCCCCTGCTGGGCCTGATTGTGACGAGGAGCTGCTGAATTATGGACTGCGTCACATTACCTCCAGTACCCTGTCTGGCTGATGGACAGTCTTTCTGAAAATGGTCCTTCTAACCACATCTAAAACAGGCATCAGTACCCACACGACACTCACCTGAGTGTCTCTTGTTACACTTGCCACATATTGGATGAGTATAAGTCGACTGACCCACACTAGCCTGAGAGTAAGAATTTGATGGTTTGAAATTTTGCTTCTTATCATTACGGAACTTGGGGAGTGGGGCAGTTAGTGTGGACGGAGCAGGTCCTGCTGACCTGTTCTTAAAGAATTTCCTATTTCCGTTCCCGCTGAACTATCCGGTAGACTTGACTCTCTTTTTGAACTCCTTGTCTTTCTCTTTCTGCAAGGCTTCTTCCTCCTTTAGCCTTGTCTCATTGCCCTGTACGAAAGCAACCATCATGGAGATGGTCATTCCCCCATTCTGTGCAACAATTTTGGCCCCATCATACAAATGGGAACCAAGTCCTCCAACAAACCTCCTCACTCTTGCCCTCATATCCGGTACCATATGTGGAGCATGCCTAGCCAGACTGATAAATTCCAAATAGTAGTCCTGAACTGACCTACTATTCTGCTTAAGCTTCAGAAATTGCTCAGCTTTAGCCTCTCTGACTTCTATTGGCATGAAGTGGTCCAGGAATGCACTTACGAATTCATCCCATGTAGCGTCAGGTGCATCCTCACCTCGGGATAATTCCGAAGATTCATGCCAAGTGTTAGCTATGCCCTGTAGCTGATGAGCTCCAAAAGTAGCCGCTTCAGTTTCTGTAACTATCATAATCCTGAAGATCTTTTGGAGAGTATCAATGTAGTCTTGAGGGTCCTCATTTTTCATTGTCCCCGTAAAGACTGGGGGATTCATCCTGAGAAAGTCCTTAGTCTTAGCAGACTCTCCATTACCTCCTGAACTTGACCCAGATTCCTGACGTTGGGCCTGAGCTGCTACCAATTGTGTGAGCATATTGATAGCATTCCTAACATCCCCATCTGAATCACTAGGAGGTGTAACTGTATGAGCGGTTGGGGCTGCTGTCTGAGCCGGAACGGTTTCTTCGCGGGTTGCTTCCGCAGTAGCTCCTTGGCTGGTGGCTGTAGCCTTTCTGGTGTATTTCCTTTTCACAGGCATTTTCTGAAAATACGTACACGCACGAATTAGAAATATATCCTAAAAGTACTACTCTAACTGCACGATGTAGAATATGAAAGAATTGAGACAATGCTGAATGTCTTGGTGGTCAACTGTTTATATGTGTGGGGCCCTAACACATATAAAAGTGACCCCATTGGACACGGTTTCATAGACTCCCTAAAGACACTTGAACCTAGGCTCTGATACCAAGCTTTGTCACGCCCCGAACCATGGCCTAGGCGTAACACGGCACTCGGTGCCTGACTGCATGTGACCGAGCGAACCACATGGCTTGCTGAACCATCATGAGGCATACATGAGCGAAAATATAACGTGCAGTGCATGATGAGCTTTTATAAAACATAGTAAGTCACAATATTAAACATAAATACTTGATTAAGTCATGAATGCGGACAATATCATAAATGAGCCAAACCGGCTAACCAACTCTGGAAGTCTAACATGACACTTGTCTTGTCTATGAAACCTCTAACATGAGTCTGAAAAAAACACGTAACATACTTGCTGGGACAAGGCCCCCAACATACCTTTAGATGCAAAACTAGATAAAGAAAGATAATGCCTAAACCCCGAATGAGATAGGGCTCACCCAAAAGCTGGTACGTACAAATCCTAATGAGCAGAAGCGTCGTCCTGTAAATCCGTATCTGCATCGTGAAATGCAGTCCCCCGGGCAATAAAAGGGGACGTCAGCACATTGAATGTACTGGTATGTAAAGCAACTGAAAGAAATAACATGGGACATGGAATAACATGATAAAAACTGAAACTGAAAACCTGGACATGAACATGAGCATGAGTACATATATATATATATATATGTATATATATATATATAACATAAGTAAAACATGATAAGTAGGGAGAGCATTTTATAAACCGACATATTATATCACCACGTGGATACGTGGAGTCTGGTACCTCGCCGGACCAGCAGAGCCCCTATACCTTGCCAGGGTATAAGGTGGTAACGTGCCTGATGGATCCATTCAGTGTAAAATTAAGGTATCATCCTAACTGGGTGGAGCGATCCTTGTCCTACGGTGGCTACGTAGTTTCAGGCTATTTGAGCCTTCTCGATAATTCGTGCAACTCCCAAAAACATGAACATAATATAGTTGGCTAAGAAGCCTATGATTTTCGTGAATTAACTTGTACTTGTCTTGTAATCATGATTTCACGAAATAACTTGTAAACATGGTTTCATGAAATAACTTGTAAACATGGTTTCATGAAATAACGTGTAAGCATGGTTTCATGATGTAAATATGGTTTAATGAAATAACTTGTATTTGGTATGTATGTATCTTGTATCATAGCATGAAAGTAATTATATAATACAGTTGCATGAAATCTTATAGACATGTAGGATATTCATGAAACAATCATTCTTAGTCAAAAACATGCATGCAAGAACCCATGGAATACAAGATATGGGTTTTCATAGATTACGAACGAATTCTCAATAATCATAAAGAAATATTAAGAACTCAATGATGGAATTATAACAATTCATACATAATATAATCATGGACATGGACCTAGGGTTATCATGAGCATGGTATTGAAACCCTAATTTTAGTAGAGAATCATAATTTTATGGATTATGAGGCGTGGGGAAGAACAATGATGTTCCCACACGTAGATAGTAACTCTACATACCTTAGTCACTCCAAAACTTGAATTAAAGACTTGAGCTTTGAAGAATATTTCCAAAATCTTGAATTCTTAAACCTTGAGATGGGTTTTCTTGAAAACCCTAGTTTTAGAATGATAATTTCTTGTTTAGATTACAAGGATAGGTATTAGAATTGAGTTGGAATAATTAGGGTAGGCTTACCTTGGTGTTCTTGATGATGGAAGATGGTAGGAAGTCGTTTTAGGGCTTGAAGGAATGAAAAATAATGACTTGAATTGGTATGGATGAATATATACTGACCTGGGAAATTGCAGTTTACGTCCAGCATAGTGCTGGCCGTATTTTGCAATATGGACTGCACTGCGTCTCTTCAGTAAAATGGTCATAACTCTTTGCACAGATATCCGTTTGACCCCCATAATATACCGTTGGAAAGGTATTTCAAAGCTCTACAACTTTTATCGATGAAGTTTTCCCAAATTCCAAATACGTTTTGAAATACGGGCCATAAATCGAAATACGATCCGTATTTAAGGAAAGGTCAATGATTCCTAAATGCCCTGCAACCTCCTGTTTATAAGTGTGGCCGGCTTCACACCCATAAACAGGACTCTACCGGACATGGTCTGTAGACAATCCCTAGGACGAACTGCTCTGATACCACTTTTGTCACGACCCAAATCGATGAGCCGTGACAAGTACCCGACCACTACTGGCCAAGCACTCCTATGCTTGCATTTATTGCTCACTGACTATCCTGGGCCTATACACAATCTGTAACTGAGCTTTACTGTCTCCCAAACAATCAACATAAAAGACACCGTGCTGGGAACTCACGACCAATGTATACATATAAATATAAACACTGAGAGTAACAGCGCAAGCTGATTTGGCCGCTACATATATGCTGTACAACAAAATAAGCGCCGACGGGGCTGCAAAACATCATGGCTACATATCACTGTCTACAGACCTCTATGGAATACAAACTGTGGAAAGGATAGGACAAGGCCCTGCCGTACCCATATATGTACGTAACCGAATAACATACCAAAAGGGGTGTAGCTCCGGATCAATGGAGCGTACTGACTGCTGCTAAGGGGAGGTCCTACTGCTGTGAATCGTCCAACTGGCTACCTGATCCTGCGGGCATGAACGCAGCATCCACAAGAAGGGACATCAGTACGAGTATTGTACCGAGTATGTAAGGCACGAATAATAACATATGAGGGATACATAGCATGAATAATAACACAAAGGAAATATAGGGCATATCGTGAGATAAAAGAGTAACCTGTACATATGAGTACCTTTTAGGCGGGTACCATGCATGCTTAGTGCTGTGGAACATGCAGCCCGGTCCACATATATCCATATATACATATATCCATAGTAATGCTTTCTTTGAAAAATATTTCTTGTTCATGTATACAGAAAATAGAACATATCATATTGCCGAGGCGTCGGCTCTGATCCATTTAGCCACATATGTCCCGCGTCCGGGCATCCCGCGTCCGGGATGATATCATGTCATATAATACCAACTGATCAGGTGGATACGCGTCTATAGTGCTCTAGCCCTCTTTCCCATAGTCATATACATGTATCATGATCATGTATCATTTACATATATCATGTTCATGTATCATATACATATATTATATAAGCAGCATGCAGGAGAGCCCAAGGAAAGTTATGTCTCTATCGGAGTGACGTAAGGTCGGTAACCTCCGATTTTATTATGGAATAATCATCATCGCTTTATCTCAGCTTGAAGGAACAATTATTATAAGGTGAGACTATCAATGAAGAATAGCATCAAGAGAAAACATAGAATAAGATCATAAATCTCTTAAGGCGTCAATTCATATACTTTGAAGTCTTTAGAAATAGAGTCATAATCAAGGAATAAAATTGAGGATCAAGAAATAACTCAATAATCTCATATTCATATTAAATCCATAACTTGAGACTTTCAAACATGAAACCATTCTCATCATATTCATGATAGACATATTCTCATCTTAGACATCATCGTTGTCATTACAAAAACATGTCCGTCGTTGTAGTCATAAAAGCTTACAAAAACATAAACCTTTGTTTTGGAAAAAATACCGACATTTTGGAAAACATTTACGGGTTATCAAGAAGGGAATCATGCCTTGGAATTATAGACTTTTAACTTTTGATAACAAGGAAGATATGGAAACATTTATGAAATCATAACATAGGAATCATGCCTTTGAAAGAAAGGGACAAGCCTTAACATACCTTTCGGTCGCCTTAGTCGTTCAATGTTTATCCTTCCAAGCTCGTAAATATGCATATAAAACATTCATACTATTATTAGGCTCAATGTCATACGCTCATCTTAAGCCTTCAATTTAATTCCGTTTAGAATATGCGAAAATTCGGGCAGCACCCCCTCTGTTTATATGCCTAGCCCGAAATCACAATCCAACAACCAACAACAACAAAAATATCAACATCAATAACATCATTTCCAACACCAATATGTACCATAAAATATCCCACACACTGTTTTCCAGCTTCCATAACTAACAAACTTACTACACGATTGTTTAGCGACTTTATCTCTGTAAATAAGCCTTAAATAATACCAAAAGAGAAAAATTCATAACTTTTTTCTTGTTAAGACAGCAATGTCCTCAATACCCACGCTAAAATCCACCACAAAACAATACTAGAATCACCACCATGCGTTATCCAGACCTAAACCACTACTCTGCGACTTAAAAATTGCACACTTTTGGTTCCCTCACTTTCTCTCTTCCAATTTTCTGGAATTTTCCAGCAAAATCTGGTGAAAAAAAAGGGGTTCTTACCCTTTTTATAAGGGTCAAATTCGTGTCGGGGTCACTGTAGCATTATTAAGTACTGTAGCACGCGTTTCTACTCTGTCAGCTGAACTTGTAACGTCCATAATTCTCTACTTCGATGTTCTATCGACGAGCGGTTTGTTGCATTGGAAACTAGACTCGACGAAATTCATTTTAGGATTTTGTTTCACCTTAAAACACTTCATATGCTCAGAGATATTCGTCCCCCAAGTTGGACCAAAATTTTCACACAAAACATTACCCATCCTTTCTCCGAAGTCGCACTACTTCATTTGTTCCACTCATCTCCTTATAAAACTTTCCGGTATATCTTATATACATCCTTCACTTATTAAATATACTTAATAATGCTTTCTCATTATATTCCAAAGTGGTTTTACATAACCCTAAATCAACGTACTTATGTTTCAAAT
Organism: Lycium barbarum; assembly: GCF_019175385.1. Taxonomy (NCBI): domain Eukaryota; kingdom Viridiplantae; phylum Streptophyta; class Magnoliopsida; order Solanales; family Solanaceae; genus Lycium; species Lycium barbarum. Next base: position 30,245,883 of record NC_083342.1, on the reverse strand, counting down.
TTGATAAGTGCTCTTCCAGGATACGGGGTGTAACAACGGCGAACTGAGATAAAAATGCAGATAGGTCAAAAAGGGTGATAGATACAGAGCCAAAGTCATCCAAGGATAGATACCAGCTGTATGGACCTCCGGAGAGGTCGAGCTTCAGGTCGGATAGGGGAACAAATGGTCCTAGTCATCACTTGAGCAGGAATGACAGGCGTAATGAACACAGTTCGGGAAGCCGAGGGTTACAATTTAGAAGTGACACCGACGGGTCATCTACCAGCGGAGAAACCCCAAATTTGTCTGAGTATAATTTCAATATGGATACTGCTTGCATCGTTTCGGCTATTGGCCATATTAAAGATGCGAGGGTGTTGAGGCCTCTTCGGTCTGATCCTGACAAAAGGGACTCGAATGTGGTATGCGAATACCACGGTACTGATGGCCATAGAACGGAGGACTGTCGGCAGCTGAGAGATGAAGTGGTCCGACTACTAAAAAATAGGCACTTGCGCGAGTTTCTAAGCAACCGGGCTAAAGGGAATTACAGAAATAGAGATACAAACAAGCAAGTTGAGCCAGTGAAGCCACAACATGTGCTCAACATGATCATCGGTGGGGTGGAAACTCTCCGGGGTATGATGATGAAGAGGATAAAAGCCTCAATTACTTGGGAAGAAAGAACTCAGGACTACGTACCGAAGGGATCCATTTTCTTCAGTAATGAAGACGCGGAGGGAATCATGAAACCCCACAATGATGCCTTGGTAATCTCTATCCTTATTAACAGGTTAAACGTATTTTGATTGATCCAGGTAGTTCAGCCAACATTATCCGTTAGAAAGTGGTGGAACAACTGGGACTATTAGACAAGATTGTATCGGCAATTCGAGTACTTAACAGATTCAACATAGCGTGCGAAACTACAAAGGGAGAAATTACTCTACCAGTGAATACCTCCAGGATGGTTCAACAGACGAAGTTTTACGTCATTGAAAGAGAAATGAGGTACAATGTGTTGTTGGGTAGACCGTGGGTATATGACATGAGGGCGGTGCCCTCAACGTTGTACCAAATGTTGAAATTCCCAAACCCGGATGGGGTAAAGACGATTTATGGGGAACAACCAGCAGCAAGGGAAATGTTCGCAGTTGAAAAAGCAGCTCCTGCACTAAAGGCATCATCGTTGAAAAAGGTTGACAAGTCAGTAAAAGGCAAGGACACTAAATAGCAACCACAGGACTCGAACACAATTGACACAAAGAGAGAGGAAGGATCGACAAACTTCGAGGAAGAGGACTTCGGGGTTCCCAGATCGTTCGTTCTACTAGATGATTCGAATGCAACCAAATCAACCGTGGAAGAATTAGAGCAATTCATCTTGTTCATACATCTTCCGGACAGAAAGGTTTTCCTTAGCACGGGGTTAACCCCAGAGGTCAGACGTAAATTAATTGAATTTCTTCAAGCTAACGCCGACTATTTTGCATGGTCCCATTTAGACATGACAGGTATCCCATTAGAGGTGACGACTCACAAACTAAGTCTGGATCTGAACTTCCCCCAGTGAAGCGAAAAAGAAGACCGATGGCTGAAGTTAAGCATAAGTTTGTCAAAGAGGAGGTAACCAAGCTTTTAAAGTAGGTTCCATTTGGGAGGTCAAATACCCGGATTGGTCAACAAACGTAGTAGTTGTGCCTAAGAAAGGCAATAAATTCAGAATGTGTCTATATTACAAAGATTTAAATAAAGCATGCCCAAGTGATTGTTTCCTTTGCCTCACATTGATCGAATGATTGATGCGACGACAGGGCATGAAATGCTAAGTTTTCTTGACGCTTACTCCGGTCACAACCAGATTCTTGACGCAAACTTTATTGTCTAGAAATTTTGGCACGCCTAGTGGGACAATCTCTACCTTTCATCGTTTTTCTTAAAAGTTCAAGAACACCAAAACGACTCAAATAAAAATGAATCCCAATTTTGATACTACTATGACTGCTGACTCTAAAAGTGGATTGAAACCTTTATGGAGATTACTGACCAAATCAAAAGGAGCAAAATTAAAATGCTAGGACAACAAGTGCTTCAAGTATCGTCCAAGTCAACTCATGTTTATGGTTCATTATAACGACCCATTTGGTCGTTATTGCATATCTGACACTTTTGACCTTTTTCCGAGCTTGGTTAGCTCACTTTTGACCTGAGGGGATCGTTTACATGCTTCCCGAGGTGTTTAGATTTGATTCGGGTGACTTTTTGTGAAAATTGGGCTTAAAGCGAAAAATGGTTGACTTAAAGTTGACTTTTGGGTAAACGGACCTTTTTCGGAAATCCGTCGATTCTGAAAGGTCCAGATGGTCATTTAGAACTTGTGTGCATATTTTGTTTGGTTCCCAATGCACTCGGGTACATTTTGGGACTTGGGTTGGAAAGTTAGTTTTGAGGTATCGGGGGATGACTTGGTCAACGAGACCTCCAATGGGAATTCTAAGGCCACAAGTGCATTCGTAGTGCGTTTTTATGTCTATCTGCATATTTGGTTTATGTCTGAGAGGTTCCGGGATGGTTCCGAGTGATAATTCCAAGTTTGGAAGACACTAGAAAAATTCTGGTGTCTAGTGGTCGCCGAAGTGGTCGGGTTGCCGCCGAAGCGATCGACGGGCAGAATCTACTATTTTTAAGTTTTAAAAGCCCCAATCTTAAGTCTTTATTTCATTTTCATATCTCTAAGCTTGGGGAGGCGATTTTGAGAGGGTTTTCACTAGTTCTTCCCAAAGGTAACATCCTTGACCTTAGAATCATCTATTCACTTCTCTTAACCGTTAATCTATGCTAAGATTCTTCCTATGAGTATGAAGGCTAAGTGGGTTTTGAGGTTTTCTTCTAAAATGAATTTGTGGTTAAAAAAATCTTGATTTGTTGGTTGGGTTAGCTCTATTAAGCATGGATTTGATGACAAAATTTATTATTGCATGATTCTAACCTAGTAATAACTAGAATCAAAGAGGGTTTTCAGGGGTTTTGGGTGAAAAAGTATTAAAAACGAAATTGATGAATAGATGGAGTTTAATGATGAAATTGTTGATGTTTATGATTGATTTTCATGTTTCGATGCTTAGTAATCAATAACCCATGATTATTTCATTGAAATTCTTGAATAAAAAATTAGAGTTCTTAGACCCAAATTGGGGGTTTTCATATAAAAAGGGTTTTGAGGATTAGTTAAACATTACTTTGATTTTAATGATGGGTTTGGGTTAATTGGTGTTGAAATTGGTATTTTCATCATAAAATTTTTGTTTTGCCCTTAAGTCCCATTTTCCTATATTAAAGTTTGATTGTGTGGAGACTCACCGTGAGGGCAAGGAATTAGCTCGTGGTCTGTGATTTGCTGTTTAGCGTTCTAGGTAGGTTACGACTTACCTTTGTGGTGAGACTTCGACTAGCGAAGCGTATATTTAGATAATATTGTTGAAGATTTCATGTAAACCTTCGGGTATGAAGTTTGGGTTGGATGTTGCCTTAGGGTTTGGTATTACTTGTGACTTGTTTGATCAGGCTTGTGGCCTGTAGACTCTATAGAACCTTGTTTGGTACGTTGTGTATAAATTGGTGGATTGTCTGTGAATTGGGAGTCAAACGAAAGGACGAATTTACTTGATATTGATACTAGTACTTAGTGTACGCCTTGTTATTAGTATAGAAATTTTGGGATATTTGGCCATTATTGTCATGGAAATTGGATATTCATTATGATTACTGTGTGAATCATTTGTGATATTGGTGCGCTATGTTTGGCACGTCTTGAAACTTAAGATTGTTCACAGTTTATAGTTGCATTGTCCCATATTCATACTCATATTCATGGAATATTGATTATTGAGTCACCCTAGGCTTTGTGACATGGGATGACAAGTCATTCTAGGCTGTGTGATACGGAATGACCGAGATGGAAATATTGATACTATATTGTTAGGCTATGTGATTGGTACTGATCATAGAAATGAGAAGGAAACATTGATGAATGTGATATCGTGAGACTTGATGATTAGTAAAATTGAGAGTTGTGACTCCTTTGTGGTTTATCTCGTTGCCTTGATGATAATATTACTTGTGCACCCTTCGTGGCACGGTTGGTTGATATGATTCATTGATATTGTACTTGCATCATATTTATACTTCATACATTATTGCATTGGATACTGAGTCATCTCTGGGCTGTGTGCGGAGTGACCGATATTCTTCTGAGTCATATTTGATATTGAGTCATCTCTGGGCTGAGTGCGGAGTGACTGATTTGGAACACTGATATTATGAGATTTTTGGACATTTGGTCCTCTGAGCTGTGTGCGGAGTGACGGTGCTTGGACTTCACCGGTCCCCCATGGGTTATGCTGCCGAGGCGTGGAGGTATTCCGCCATCGGAGTACAAGAGTACAGGAATTGCATTGCATCGCATTGCATTCATGCCTCGTATTGCATTGCTTGATTTTACTTCTTGGTTGATTATGACTTGGTTATGGTGTTGGTTATACTTCTTGGTTGTTTGTGAGTTAGACTACATTGGTTGGATCGTACTAGTAGACTTGTTTGATATATGTGAATGGTTGGAACAATTGACATTAGTTGCTATAACATAAGGTTGGATATGAACGGTGATTACATGGAAAAGCATGACTTGTATTCTATCATTTACTTGTTTTCTTTTACCTTATTGTCATTATATATGTCAACTAGTCTTAGTCGGCCTATGATACCTACAAGTACCGTTGTTTTGTACTGACCTACGCTTGCTGCATTCTTTTATGGATATAGAGTATTAGACAGGTTCACTCCCTTCCCTCGTGGCTGATCGGTGAGGCTACTGTAGAGTCATTCCAGGGTGAGCACGATGATGGCTGTTGCTCGGATGTTCTTTCCCTTACTTACTTGTCTTACTGTATTTCAAGACAGTTTTATTTTGAGACTTTTTCATCTTCAGACTTGTAGTATTTAGTTAGTGCTTTTGTATGACCAGACCAGATACTGGAGCGGTTTATGATTACTTCCGTATTTATTATATATTCGAATGATAGGCTTCGTTGATTATTTTCTTCCACTGTATATACTATGTTTATTAAAAGTTGAATTAAGGGTTCGCCTACCGAGGTGAGAAAGGTAGGTGCCCGCATGACCTAGTCATGAAATGGGTCGTGGCATTCATCTTCTCCAAAAGAAATGATGTCCTCTTCCCGCATGCTAGAAGAAGGGAATAATATTATTGAGGCAATCAAAAGAACTTTGGCTCAATTTAATCTTCCACAAGAACGACATTGCAAGTCCAACAACCTCTTAATGCAAGAAGATGATGATAATGTCTTGTATGATGGATATGCTCCAATTTCTTATCTTCCAAGTCCAAGCTATATTAAAATAGTGATCCACGACGTACTTCATCATCCATGATGGTCTTGCAACCAATGATGATTGACACTTCCGCGACATTCCGCGCATTAATGATTTGTTTGACCAGCTTCAGGGTGCTTCTATCTTTTGCATAATTGATTTGAGATCCGGCTATCACCGGTTGAGGATTAGGGCTGAGGATGTCCCTAAGACATCCTTCCGGACGCGTTATGGGCATTATGAGTTCTTATTGATGTCATTTGGGTTGACAAATGCTCCCGAGCCTTTATGGAGTTTATGAATGGAGTATTCAGGCCTTAATTGGATTCTTTTGTGGTTTGTTTCATCGATGACATCTTGATATATACTCGCGGAGTAAGGAGGAGAAAGAGCTTTACGCTAAGTTCTCGAAGTGTGAATTATGGCTTAGTTCGGTAGCATTCTTGGAGCATGTGGTGACTAAGGATGGTATTATGGTAGATCCTAAGAAGATTGAGGCAGTTTGAGATTGGATCAGTCAGGCTTCGGTTACTGAGGTTTGGAGTTTTGTGGGCCTCGCACTACTATCGTCGGTTTGTGGAGGGATTTTCATCTATTGTGTCCCCGTTGACCAAATTGACTCAAAGGAGGTAGCTTTTCATTAGTCTGATGAGTGTGAGGTGAGCTTCCAAAAGCTCAAGACTTTGTTGACTACCGCTCCGATTCTGGCCTTACCAATCGAGAGAGAGAAAGCTTTACGGTCTATTATGATGCTTCAGGAGTGGGTCTTGGTTGTATTTTGATACAGAAATGGAAAGTGATAGCTTATGCTTCGAGGTAGTTGATGGCACATGAGAAGAACTACCCTACTCACGACTTAAAGTTGGCGGTGGTGGTGTTTGCTTTGAAGATTTGGAAGCATTATCTCTATGGAGTTCATTGTACGGTGTTCACGGATCATCGTAGCCTTCAGTATATCTTCAATCAGAAGGACCTCAACTTGAGACAGTCTAGATTGTTGGAGTTACTCAAGGATTATGATATGACCATTCTTTATCATCCGGGCAAGGCCAATGTGGTGGTGGATGCCTTGAGTAGGAAAGCGGTGAGCATGGGTAGTTTGGCATTGTTGCATATGGGAGAGTGTCTTTTGACTATGGATGTTCAGTCTTTGGCTAATCTCTTTCTGAGGCTTGATATTTCGGAGCTCAGTAGGATTCTGGCTTGTGTGGAGGTGCGGTCTTCCTTATTAGAGCAGATCCGGGCTCTGCAGTTTGAGGATGTGAAGTTATGCAGAATTCGGGACAAAGTGTTGGAGGGTGAGGCTAAAGATGCTATTCTTGATAGCCATGGAGTTTCAAGGATCAAAGGTCGGATTTGTGTTCTGAGAGTAGAAGACTTGACTAGGTTGATCATGGAGGAGGCTCATTGTTAGAAGTATTCCATTCACCCAAGGGCGACAAAGAAGTATCGTGATCTGAAGCAACATTATTGGTGGTGTCGCATGAAGAGAGACACAGTGGAGTTCGTGTCTAGGTGTTTGAATTGCTAGCAAGTGAAGTATGAGCACTAGAAGCCTGGTGCTATGATTAAGAGGATGCCCATTCTAAGAGTGAAAGTGGGAGCGGACTGCGCTGGACTTTGTGGTAGGATTGACATGCACCTTGGGCAAGTTCGATTCTATTTGGCTCATTTTGGACAAGTTGACCAAGTCCGCTCATTTCATTCCAGTTCAGACTACTTATAATTCAGAGAAGTTGGCCAAGATCTACATTCGAGAGATAGTTGGATTACATGGGGTGCCTATTTCGATCATTTCTGATCGAGGAGCTCAGTTTACATCGCATTTCTGGAGGTCTCTGCAGAAGGAGTTGGGTACCAGAGTGATACGAATCGAATTGGGGAAGAACCAATTCAATCCAAAAACGCGGAATTTAAAGATACGAAGAAAAGAGGATGAGAAAAGAGGCTAAAAGCAAGACCCAATTAGGGTGAATTTATGGGCAACCTTGGATATATTAAATCTAACACCTCCCAATCTAATTCAATCCTAAAAGAACCTATACTATTTGAAATCAAGACAAGAGTGATTCAAATGAATCCACAAATGAACAACTCTTCATGAAATCAATGCAATTAAAGGTTCAAAGACCAATAATGGAATCCACCATTATACTCACTAACCCTAAAGCTACTAAGCTAAACAATCTATCTCCAAAGGAGTTTCTCAATTCATCATTCAACATAATCTAAGTAATGAAATGTCTAAGTCTAGTATTTATACTCCTAGACTAAAGAAGACTAAGTTATTACAAAAATGCCATTAATGCAAGGGCCTTGTTTGGCTAGTCTTCTTAGTGTAGTCTTCAATTCAAGGATTGACCTTCAATGGCCAAGCACGTCCCTCCTTGCATAGATGACCCTCTAATCAACCTTGCATGCATGGCCTTCTTGCAAGCATAACCCTTCTTGCGCCAAGTCACCACTTACACAAATATCCCTTAGCGCAAATAGCCACCTCGAGCTCTAAATCTCCCAACCAAGCAATCTCCCAAACCTTGCAGGATTCCACCTCTATGAAGCTCGTAGAGACTTGGCTCTCATCAATGATCATCATCAAGTGTGTCATGTGTAAATACACACTTGAGACCCTTTGAAACGCTCCAAATGTGATGAATAAGCTCCAATGAATATCATAGACTCTAAGTTGAGCTCCACCACGAATCATAGGCTCTATAAATACACTCGAGCCAATAAGAATCATATCATCCTCCCCTTCTTTAAAAGGATTCGTCCTCGAATCCGAACTTTGTAGAAACCAAGGGAAGACAACAACAAGCAAGATCGTCAAAGCAGGAGGGTTAGAGTTAGCACAAACAAATCGACCAACATGCCAAGGATGCATAAACTTGTGGTATAACCACTCATCAATAATCAATGTGAAGAAAGACTCCACATATGGGGCACTAAGATGTTGACCCCTCCAAAGATCATCATAGGCAAATTGGCAATAAAGAAAGGTGTCACACAAAACAACTTCTTCAACTAAAGTGACCTCAAGTATATACTCATTATGGGATTCAAGCACAAGTTCAAGCAAGCCATTACTATTTGGAACACTTATGGAAGAAGACAATTTGCAAACAAGCTTCACCTCCATTTTCAAAACATCCTTCCCCAACTATCATGTCATTTCACTTCAAGGGAAGGTTTCCATCACAAGGGAAAGGGTTCTAACCTATGCCAAGCTAGAAGTAGCATCTCCCCATGCCTTAGGTTAGGAGATCTAGCATAGTCCTTCCAAGAAGTGTGCTCTTGTTCATGTAACTCACTCTCTTTCTTTAAAAAGTACTCTTCACTTTCGGAAGCCATTCTCAAATTCGACGTTGATCTATCAAGTGGGTCAAAAACCCTCATAAAGGATCCCTCTTCCTTGGGGATGGTGTTAAGAACTTCACCCACCCCATGCTTGTCATCAAGACTAAGCTCATCATCATCCCATAGTGGGTTACAAAACACATTATAGTCTCCAAAGGCAACTACATGCGCAACATTACCATACACCATACTAGGTACATCATTTCCACAAGTCATGTCAACTTCAAATAAGGCATTATCTCTAATGAGAGGAAAATCATTAAACAATGACGGTTCGAAACATGCAATTCCACTCTCATAAGGAAAAATGTCATTTTTTCAATTACTTTCATGTACATGACTAGATAAGTGATCAACTATATCAACATCATCACTAAATTGAGGTCTATTAAGCACAACACACAAATCCTCAATTAGTGGACTATTATCACAAGCAAATTGATCTAGACAAATACCCACACTAGTTGGACACAAATCGATCTTACTAGAAGAGTCAATTCGGTAATCTCTAGGATCAGCTAGTGGGTGAGCTATCATTGTTATGTCCCGTGTTTTCGTATAAGTGGAAATCGAGAAATAATTAAGATTTGTGCTTTATGAGGAAATATTGTGATTTTAGTGAATATGGCTATGTTGGTTATGAAATCATTGATGGTAGGACATTGGGGAAGGCCGAGGGTAAATTTGGAATTTCGGAAATTAGTTTCGGGAATTACAAAACGGGACGTTTTATGAATTGGGCCGAGAAAATATAAAACAAAATGAAGCCCAAAGTTTGATGGGGTGGCCGGCCATAGCCAAGGCCTAAGCCCCTTCTTAATGATCATGTGCTATGCACATGACCAATAATTGGATATATATCCTTATGCTCCTTTTGAATTTTCAAGAAAACCAAGATAAACACAAAGAAAAATTGAAGAACACCCAAGAAGGGGTTCTCGGCCGAATAGGAGAAAAGGAAAAAAAATTGTTAGTTGCGTCGTTGTGACCTTTATAACGTAAATGATTGATTAATGAATTGAATTGGCATTGGAAAAGGATTTCGGAACATTATCGGAAAGTATACACCTTTGGTATATTTGTGTATATCATTGTATATTTATGATACTAAAGACTTTAAATATGATTTATGGTTGATGTTAGTGAATTCGGAATGAAACGACGCAAGTTAGAACGTTCGTTGTAAGTTTTGATGTTTAGAAAGAAATATGGAAAGTAATGAATTTTGGGAAATTTTGTATATGGTTTGGAATATATTTGGGATGTGATTGCATAATCTTGAATGAGTGAATGAATACAATAATGTGGATATAGATTTGGAATTTGTGAAGTTTGAATGAAAGATTGTCAACTTGTGTAGTAAGGTAGAACTTTGAAGTTAGAATGATTTGATTGTGATTTATGTTGTTTGTGATGTTTGGGTTGTTGTTGTTGGTGTATTTGGAGCCGAGCTAAGTCTCGGGGATATTAGATTTATAGGGGAAATGCTGCCGAAATTTCGGTAGACAAAAATCAAGTTAATGGAACTTTAAGTCTAAGAATCTCAAATTGGTAACTTTGACCATTTGCAGATTTCGGACGAAACGGGATTTGATTTTTGGGAGAGCATAAGACGTCTATAAGGTATGTAAAGCTTCCCACTTCTTCGTTTGGCATATCTTAGTATGTTAGGTGAATATCGGAACTTCCGGAGCAATTCTGCTCCTCGAAACCCGATCTATAAAACGACTACTATTCATTCAATTCGATTGAAGCCTAAAGGCTCTATTTTGGCTAGAATGCGACCCAATGCCCGAAACCTATCGAAATGTGATCAGGTTACCTTGAAAATCATTATGTATGACCATTTTTCCTCTAAATGTTCGTAAATTATGTTCGCCACCTCGATTTGACCCGAGGTGGGCCAGCTAACCCTGAGACGCCCTATTTGTCCAATCGGGCTCTCCTTTTGAATGAAGTTTGATATGAACCCTTTGATCTCGAAACGTTCCTCTATGAGATATGCTTCGATTACTATGATATGTTAAATTACGCTTTTGAGCTATATGCACCACTTTGGAAACGTTTTGTGAAATGAACATTCGTACCAACTAACGATTTGACTATTTTTGGTTTATGAATGGATATATGAACTCATTATGTTTTGAAAGGCTATTTTGAAATATGAATTGCATTTGTTTGCTCACGACTCCGCTCGTGCCCTATTATGACTTCGTTCTCCGGTTCCCGGGCCGGTTATGATTCGTGCGCCCTATGATAATTCGGCCGTATGCTGTGTTCCGGTTCCCGAGACCTCGCCATAGGGCCGGGATTCCGCTTGGAGTTATGCTGTGATGTGGCTGGTGATGCGATACGCTTCTATATGTTTGTGTTCGGGGATGTACGAAGATTTGAAACCTTCTGGTGTTATGCTGTGTGTGGCGCCAGCGTCGGAGTGGCGACCTCGTTCTTGAGCGTTTGCATGATTTCGTCTGCATTATGTATATGTATATGATTTGATACGGATTTTGACATACCGATTTGTACTCCACTTTGTTATCTGATTTGCTTTTAGTTTGGCCCATATTTCTGTACTCCGTATTTTACATACTCAGTACATATTTCGTACTGACCCCCTTTCTTCGGGGGCTGCGTTTCATGCCCGCAGGTACAGACATTGGTGATCCTCCACTGTGGGCTTCACTTTCTGCTATCTTGGAGTACTCCCTCTGATCCGGAGTCCACTTTTGGTACAGACTTCTTGTGCTATGTATATACTCTGTGCATTTGACTATTTGGGTACGGCGGGGCCCTGTCTCGCCATATGTCTTTGTTTTGAATTCGTAGAGGCCTGTAGTCATATATGTGGGGCGAGGGTCCTATATATGTTTGTTTGATTTTGTTTTCTGGTCTTAAAACGGTCCGTTTGTTATGATGGCCCTAAATGGCCCTTATGCTTATATTTGCACTTTGACCGGCGATGTCTATTCCGCCGCTCAGTTTGGATTCGATATGACATTTTGATTTGTGCGACCGCTTAAGACATATTTTGATATAAATTCTGTTTGATATAACTTTTATGAATTTTTGGAATATGCTCGGATTTGGTAAATGAATATGTGGTTTGGTCTGGGTACCCAGGTAGGGTGCCAGTCGCGGCCCACGGGGGTGGGTCGTGACAAAAGTGGTATCAGAGCAGTTTGTCCTCGGAATGTCTACAGGCCGTGTCTCGTAGAGTCTTGTTTATCGATGTGTTGTGCACCACACCTATAAACAGGGAACTACAGGGTAATTAGGATGTTACTTTCTTTGGAATCTTAGATCGTGCGATAGAGCTGTGCTGTTAGGGTGATTTTGATCTGACCCGTTCTTGTGCTTGCAGTGATGCCTCCGAAAAAGGCAACGGCGGCCCAGAAGGGCAAAGCGAGGATGGGAGAGACTAGTCAGGCACAGCGAGCTACCCGGGCTCGTGTCTATGATTTGCCTGAGGTTGCGCCTCATTCTGAGGGGTCTGCTACACCCCCACTAGTACAGCCTGGAGCAGCACCTTCAGCAGCTCCAGAGGTCCACGTACCCGCTCCTGAGACTCCAGCTCCTCAGCCTGGCGCGGAGGACAGGACCCTGAGGGAGGCTGTACAGTTGCTGACTACACTGGTAGCAGGACAGGCTCGCAGACGCGGGCAGAGAGACGATGATGATGATGACAGGCGGGACAGCCTGAGAGTTCGGGAGTTTTTGTTATGTGGCCCTCCAGAGTTCTTCGGTTCTAAGCCCGATGAGGACCCCCATGACTTTATTCGGGGGATGCGGCGCTCACTGGACTTGGTCAGGGCTTCAGAGACCGAGTCGGTCGAGCTGGCTTCGCACAGACTTCGAGATGTTTCCACTCATTGGTACGAGACTTGGGAGCTGTCTAGGGGAGAGGGTGCCCCTCCAGCCACTTGGGATCAGTTTGTGACCGCTTTCACCCGCCACTTTTTGCCCCCGGAGTTACGGCGGGCGCGGGCTGATCGATTCTTACATCTGCAGCAGAGGGGTCGGAGTGTTCGCGAGTATAACCTTGAGTTTGATTCTCTGGCCCGATATGCCCCGGCCGTGGTAGCAGATATGTCCGATCGGATGCACAGATATGTTATGGGATTGGATCGGTATTTGATCGACGGCTGTATGGCAGTGTCATTGCAGACAGATATGGACATTGCCCGACTTCAGGCCTACGCGATGGGTATGGAGGATCGTCACAGGTCTGATCATCCTGGTAGAGATCGGGATAGGAGGCCGCCCAAGAGGGCTAGGTCCGCAGGTTATTCCGGGGATTCTCGAGGCGGACAGCCTCAGCAGCAGCAGTCAGGCAGACAGCTACCTCCGTCCGACCAGAGTACTCAGTCAGGTAGCCGGAGATTTGATAGTGCAGGACCGTCTGGGGCCGGTCAGAGCTACAGAGCGGCAGGTTCACAGGTATCCAGAGGTCCCAGCCAGGCCATACCACCCAGACCCCGTTGTCCTCATTGCGGGAAGTCTCATCCTGGGGAGTGTTATCGAGCTACTGGAGCTTGCTTCTCGTGCGGTGGTCAGGGACATTTTATGAGAGACTGTCCGTTGGCGAGCGGTTCTGGTAGTGTGGCTCAGCCGACAGGGTCAGCCGCCGGTTCATCATCTGCTCCATCTGTTGCACGCCCTGGAGGGCGAGGTATGCCAGCACCGGCAGGACGCGGTCGAGGCCGCGGTGGCGTTTCAGGTTCTAGCGGTCTCTCGAACCGCATATATGCTTTGGCCAGCCGCCAGGATCAGGAGGCTTCGCCAAACGTCGTCACAGGTACATTACTGGTTTTCTCCAGATCTGTGTATGCATTGATTGACCCTGGCTCTACTTTATCATATATTTCCCCGCTCGTTGCTAGTAAAATTGGGATAGTGTCTGAGCCTATAGAGCCATTTGAGGTAGCCACGCCAGTTGGGGATTTTATTGTAGCGAGACAGATCTATAGGGATTGTTCTGTGACCATTTATGATCGTTGCACTAAGGCTGATTTGATAGAGTTAGATATGCTTGAGTTTGATGTCATTATGGGTATGGACTGGTTGTCTTCCTGTTATGCTAATGTCGACTGCCATAAAAAGGTAGTCCGTTTTCAGTTTCCAGGGGAACCAGCTATAGAGTGGTTCGGATCTACTGCATCACCGAGGGGTAAGTTTATTTCATACCTCAAGGCTAAGAAGATGATCCAGAAGGGTTATATCTATCATTTGGTTCGTGTGCACGATACTGCAGCGGAGATACCTACCCTTCAGTCTGTTCCGGTCGTCAGTGAGTTTCCAGATGTATTTCCTGACGAGCTTCCTGGCCTTCCGCCTGAGCGGGAGATTGATTTCACTATAGAATTGATGCCGGATACGCAGCCTATATCTATTCCTCCGTACAGGATGGCACCAGCTGAGTTGAAAGAGTTGAAGGAGCAGCTAAAAGATTTGTTGGATAAGGGCTTTATTAGACCCAGCACATCACCCTGGGGAGCGCCGGTATTATTTGTGAGAAAGAAGGATGGGTCACTGCGGATGTGTATCGATTACCGGCAGCTTAATAAGGTGACTATAAAGAATAAATATCCCCTTCCCCGGATTGATGATTTGTTTGATCAGCTGCAGGGTGCTAAACATTTTTCAAAGATAGATCTGCGCTCAGGTTATCATCAGGTGCGAGTGCGGGAGTCAGATATCCCGAAGACTGCTTTCAGGACCCGGTATGGGCATTATGTCTTTCGGGCTGACTAATGCTCCAGCGGTATTTATGGATCTGATGAACCGGGTATTTCGGCCTTTTCTGGACATGTTTGTTATTGTATTTATTGATGACATCCTGATTTACTCGCGATCAGCCGAGGAGCATTCAGATCATTTGAGGACGGTACTTGGCATTCTCCGTCAGCAGAAGTTATATGCTAAATTCTCTAAATGTGAATTTTGGTTGACTTCTGTGACATTCTTGGGCCATATTGTCGGCGCAGACGGTATTCGGGTTGATACGCAGAAGATTGAGGCTGTGCAGAATTGGCCCAGGCCTACTACACCGACAGAGGTGCGCAGTTTTTTGGGATTGGCCGGATATTATCGCAGGTTCGTGGAGGATTTTTCTTCTATTGCAGCACCACTGACGAGGCTTACCCAGAAAGCAGCAAAATTCCAGTGGACCGATGCCTGCGAGCGCAGCTTTCAGATGCTGAAGGAGAGATTGGTTACAACACCAGTTCTGGCTCTTCCAGAGGGATCTGACGGGTATATTGTCTATTGTGACGCCTCTGGTATTGTGATAGGTTGTGTATTGATGCAGCACGGTCGAGTGATAGCCTATGCTTCCCGGCAGCTCAGACCGCACGAGAAGAACTATCCCACTCATAATCTTGAGTTGGCCGCGGTAATTCATGCTTTGAAGATTTGGCGGCATTATTTGTATGGGGTCCATGTTGATATCTATACGGACCATAAGAGTCTCCAGTATATTTTTAAGTAGAAGGAGCTAAATTTACGGCAGCGGAGATGGCTTGAGTTACTAAAGGATTACGATGTTGATATTCTGTACCATCCAGGGAAAGCCAATGTGGTAGCTGACGCGCTTAGCCGCAAGTCCGTGGGCAGTCTGGCTGATGTACCATCTGATAAGAGAGATTTGGTTCGTGATATTCATCAGCTGGCCAGCCTCGGAGTTCGTTTGGTGGATTCTGGAGATTCTGGGATTTCTGTTCATCCAGTTGCTGAGTCATCTATTATTCAGGAGGTAAAGCAGCGCCAGTTTGAAGATCCTCTCCTGACTCAGTACAGAGGTGTGGCCCTTAATAAAGCAAAGACTCAGTTTGAGATCTCGCCTGAAGGAGTATTATTATATGACGGCAGATTCTGTGTACCGGACGTTGCGGGCTTACGGCGGCAGATTATGGGCGAGGCACATAATGTACGGTATTCTGTTCATCCTGGTTCCACTAAGATGTATCGTGATCTCAGGTGTTTGTATTGGTGGGACGACATGAAGAAAGATATTGCTGAGTTTGTTAGTTAGTGCCCGAACTGCCAGCAAGTTAAGATCGAGCATCAGAAGCCCGGTGGATTATTACAGGAGATGGAAATTCCAGCCTGGAAATGGGAGATGATTAATATGGACTTCATTGTTAGGTTGCCGCGTACTCTACGCAGGCACGACTCTATTTGGGTTATTGTTGACAGGCTGACGAAATCAGCCCATTTCCTTCCGGTCCGGACTACTTATTCGGCTGAGGACTATGCCAGATTGTATATCAGAGAGATAGTCAGACTTCACGGGGTCCCTATATCTATTATTACTGACCGAGGCGCCCAGTTTACAGCAAATTTCTGGAGGTCATTTCAGGGGGGATTAGGGACTCAGGTGAGCCTCAGTACAGCCTTTCATCCTCAGACTGACGGGCAGGCCGAGCGCACTATTCAGACGCTCGAGGATATGTTGCGGGCCTGTGTTATTGATTTCAGGGGCAGCTGGGATGATCATTTGCCGCTTATCGAGTTTGCCTATAATAACAGTTATCACTCCAGCATTCAGATGGCTCCGTACGAGGCCCTTTATGGCAGGAGATGCAGATCTCCTATTGGCTGGTTTGACGTCGGCGAGACTAAGTTGATTGGGCCAGATGTGATCCAGGAAGCTGTAGATAAGGTAAAGCTTATTCGGGAACGGCTATTGGCTGTTCAGAGTCGACAGAAAGCTTATGCTGATAGACGACGTCGACCGTTGGAGTTCCAGATTGGCGACTGGGTATTCCTGAAGATGTCGCCCATGAAGGGTGTTATGAGATTTGGTAAGAAGGGTAAGTTGAGCCCGCGGTACATTGGGCCACATCAGATTGTTCGGAGGATAGGCGCAGTCGCCTACGAGCTAGACTTGCCGTCCGACTTGGAGGCCGTACACCCGGTATTTCATGTGTCTATGTTGCGGAAGTGCATTGGTGACCCTTCCAGGATATTTCCAGTGGATGACCTTCAGGTAACGGAGCAGTTATCTTATGACGAGCAGCCTGTATCTATTCTGGATCGTCAGGTAAGGAGATTGCGCACTAAGGAGGTGCCTTCTATCAAAGTTCTGTGGCGCAACAGTAACCTAGAAGAGATGACTTGGGAGGCGGAGGATGAGATGAAGAAGAAATACCCCCATTTATTCCCAACGCCTCTTGTAATCTAGACTTTTGAAATTGTTGTATTAATGAACGGATGGACCATGTGTGTTATTTATAAAAATGGTTTTCCCGTTATGTTTGTGAGCCTTCATAAGATTTACTTAACATTCGGGGACGAATGTTCTTAAAGGGGGGAGAATGTTATGTCCCGTGTTTTTGTATAAGTGGAAATCGAGAAATAGTTAAGATTTGTGCTTTATGAGGAAATATTGTGATTTTAGTGAATATGGCTATGTTGGTTATGAAATCATTGATGGTAGGACATTGGGGAAGGCCGAGGGTAAATTTGGAATTTCGGAAATTAGTTTCGGGAATTACAAAACGGGACGTTTTATGAATTGGGCCAAGAAAATATAAAACAAAATGAGGCCCAAAGTTTGATGGGGTGGCCGGCCATAGCCAAGGCCCAAGCCCCTTCTTAATGATCATGTGCTATGCACATGACCAATAATTGGATATATATCCTTATGCTCCTTTTGAATTTTCAAGAAAACCAAGATAAACACAAAGAAAAATTGAAGAACACCCAAGAAGGGGTTCTCGGCCGAATAGGAGAAAAGGAAAAAAAAATCCCAAGCCTTTGATTCTAATCCAAAAATCTTAGTTTCTACATAGTTGTGAAGTACTCAAGACCCTCTTCAACGGGGTACAATTTGTTTGGCACAAGAACCACGTTTGCGGCAAATCGGAATTTCAAGAAAAAGGTGAGAAATCTATGTTTTGTGTTATGAAATGGGTTTATATGTTATAGTGATTGATGTTGCATGAAGATTAAGGAATGGTGTTGTGTTTGTGCATGGCGTGTGTGTGTGAGAAGGGTGTGTTTGGCCGTGAGCCATATTAGTTGGAAGGGAAGGCGAATTGCATTCTATTTAGTTTGTTAGTTGCGTCGTTGTGACCTTTATAACGTAAATGATTGATTAATGAATTGAATTGGCATTGGAAAAGGATTTCGGAACATTATCGTAAAGTATACACCTTTGGTATATTTGTGTATATCATTGTATATTTATGATACTAAAGACTTTAAATATGACTTATGGTTGATGTTAGTGAATTCGGAATGAAACGACGCAAGTTAGAACATTCGTTGTAAGTTTTGATGTTTAGAAAGAAATATGGAAAGTAATGAATTTTGGGAAATTTTGTATATGGTTTGGAATATATTTGGGATGTGATTGCATAATCTTGAATGAGTGAATGAATACAAAAATGTGGATATAGATTTGGAATTTGTGAAGTTTGAATGAAAGATTGTCAACTTGTGTAGTAAGGTAGAACTTTGAAGTTAGAATGATTTGAATGTGATTTATGTTGTTTGTGATGTTTGGGTTGTTGTTGTTGGTGTATTTGGAGCCGAGCTAAGTCTCGGGGATGTTAGATTTATAGGGGAAATGCTGCCGAAATTTCGGTAGACAAAAATCAAGTTAATGGAACTTTAAGCCTAAGAATCTCAAATTAGTAACTTTGACCATTTGCAGATTTCGGACGAAACGGGATTTGATTTTTGGGAGAGCATAAGACGTCTATAAGGTATGTAAAGCTTCCCACTTCTTCGTTTGGCATATCTTAGTATGTTAGGTGAATATCGGAACTTCCGGAGCAATTCTGCTCCTCGAAACCCGATCTATAAAACGACTACTATTCATTCAATTCGATTGAAGCCTAAAGGCTCTATTTTGGCTAGAATGCGACCCAATGCCCGAAACCTATCGAAATGTGATCAGGTTACCTTGAAAATCATTATGTATGACCATTTTGCCTCTAAATGTTCATAAATTATGTTCGCCACCTCGATTTGACCCGAGGTGGGCCCGCTAACCCCGAGACGCCCTATTTGTCCTATCGGGCTCTCCTTTTGAATGAAGTTTGATATGAACCCTTTGATCTCGAAACGTTCCTCTATGAGATATGCTTCGATTACTATGATATGTTAAATTACGCTTTTGAGCTATATGCACCACTTTGGAAACGTTTTGTGAAATGAACATTCGTACCAACTAACGATTTGACTATTTTTGGTTTATGAAAGGATATATGAACTCATTATGTTTTGAAAGGCTATTTTGAAATATGAATTGCATTTGTTTGCTCACGACTCCGCTCGTGCCCTATTATGACTTCGTTCACCGGTTCCCCGGGCCGGTTATGATTCGTGCGCCCTATGATAATTCGGCCGTATGCTGTGTTTCGGTTCCCGAGACCTCGCCATAGGGTCGGGATTCCTCTTGGAGTTATGCTGTGATGTGGCTGGTGATGCGATACGCTCCCATATGTTTGTGTTCGGGGATGTACGAAGATTTGAAACCTTCTGGTGTTATGCTGTGTGTGGGGCCAGCGTCGGAGTGGCGACCACGTTCTTGAGCGTTTGCATGATTTCGTCTGCATTATGTATATGTATATGATTTGATACGGATTTTGACATACCGATTTGTACTCCACTTTGTTATCTGATTTGCTTTTAGTTTGGCCCATATTTCTGTACTCCGTATTTTACATACTCAGTACATATTTCGTACTGACCCCCTTTCTTCGGGGGCTGCGTTTCATGCCCGCAGGTACAGACATTGGTGATCCTCCACTGTGGGCTTCACTTTCTGCTATCTTGGAGTACTCCCTCTGATCCGGAGTCCACTTTTGGTACAGACTTCTTGTGCTATGTATATACTCTGTGCATTTGACTATTTGGGTACGGCGGGGCCCTGTCTCGCCATATGTCTTTTTTTTGAATTCGTAGAGGCCTGTAGTCATATATGTGGGGCGAGGGTCCTATATATGTTTGTTTGATTTTGTTTTCTGGTCTTAAAACGGTCCGTTTGTTATGATGGCCCTAAATGGCCCTTATGCTTATATTTGCACTTTGACCGGCGATGTCTATTCCGCCGCTCAGTTTGGATTCGATATGACATTTTGATTTGTGCGACCGCTTAAGACATATTTTGATATAAATTCTGTTTGATATAACTTTTATGAATTTTTGGAATATGCTCGGATTTGGTAAATGAATATGTGGTTTGGTCTGGGTACCCAGGTAGGGTGCCAGTCGCGGCCCACGAGGCTGGGTCGTGACAATCATATCACATGACAATGTACTAAAATGCAAATCACAAGTGTCAACACTAGGTGGACACAAATTGACCGCAAAAGAAGATTCAATTCGGTCATCAATAGGATCAACTAGTGTTGGAGCACCCCTATCAACCACATTCTCAATATTCATCAAAGACCAATTAAGCTCAACACATGGTAAAGAGTCATTAAGCTGAATGCATGGTAAACTATCTTTCATACTCAATTCGGCATCAAGATAACTCAAAGAAGTGGGAGTATTAGGATAAGCTTCTTTACCTTGATGTGCATTAAAAGGATCTTCTTTACCTTTAGCTACCAATGGTAAGCTCACTTGACCAATTGGAGGGATGGTCTTGGCCTTCATTCTTTCTTTCAAGCATGAGAGTTCTTCACATGAAGACTTCTTTAGTAATTTATCTTCTTGAGTACCTACAAAAACGTCTTCATAACAAGATGAAGAAGTAAAAAGGTTAGAATGATGTTGTGACAACTTCCTCACGTCACTCCGCACAACCTCTCTTTTTTCCGCTCTAGAGTTGTCACATAGTTCTCCCTTACTTCTCTCAATTTTGTATCTCTCATATTTTTTGAAAAGGGAATGAGATCCCAAAATGCCCTTCGAAGGGTTAGGAATGGGCTTGGTGTCTTTTTTCTATCCATATGGATTGAAAAAGCGACACCTCCAAAATTCCTTTAAGGTACTCCAGGTCTCAATTGGGTTTCCCCTTCCTTTCTCATGCTCCCAATGCTTTATAAGAATCCCTTTGAGGGTGCTAGAAGCTAGCTCCACTTTCTCTTTTTCCAAGTAGTGGTAATATTCAAAAATCTCAACCAACTTGTGTTCCCATTCGAAGTAACCTTCTTCATTAGATTTTGGACACAAGGTTGGCCACTCCACGTTGGAATTTTGCACATTTGCAACAAATAGGTTCTCTCTTTCTTGCACAAGTTGAGCCATGTACACCTCGATACTACAGGGAGGCAATGCCAAATTCCCTACCTTAAACATTGTACCTGCAAAACTAGCAAACACGTTAGTAGCAAATATTCCTCACGTCACTCATATTTGCACTCACCTTACCTCTCAACCTAGTGCTTCTTCCAAAGTTGGTAAAGAACCGCTTATCCCAAATCAATTCAAAATGTTGCTAAGCTTTGTGGAAGAATGGATTCTTGTTTAATGAATGACGAACGACTCGATAAAGCAAAAGGACTTGGGCCAAGAAGATTCAATGAGGTTTAAACGAGAAAAGCTTGAAAAGAATTGGTACGAAAGAAAGACAGACTCAAGAACTAGTTAACAACTAAGTAAGGATCAATTACTAGTTGTTAATTAGCTAGGAGAATCAAAGAAATTAGAAGAAGAAGTGAACAAACCTTGGCCAAACACTTAGACAAATTTGAGAAGGTTTTGGCCAACACTTAGAAAATTCGGAGTTGCTTGCAACATGCTTTCGAAACGCCCATAATTCTTTCTACAAAACTCATATTCACGAACGGCTTGTTGATTTGGAAAGTAGACTTTCTGAACTTGAATTTCGGTATTTTATGGGCCCCGTAACTCTTTATACACACGGAGATATAGCCCTCTCAAATTGGACCAAAATCTGCCAACACTTAGAAAAAATTTGTAACTGTTGAAAAACAAAATCAAGCCTCCGAATTTGGACCCCACGCGCGCGTCAGAGGCGCGTCAGATGCTGACGTCTGCGCTGACGTGGCGACTGACATGGCAGATGACGTGGCCAATTTTTTATTTTTTTGAAAAATCAGAAAATTGGACTTAATATTTCTGATTTTTTTTTTGCTTGGCCCACAAACACTTTTTGACCTCTTTACTTGAAGAATTTTGGATCAAAGGCCCCTTTTTAGTGTCTTCTTCCTCTTGAAGATTTGAATGTTCTCAAGAACACCAAGAACACTAAGAACAATTCAAAATCCAATGTATGCCCAAATCAACTCCGTTTCCTCCCAAATTTCGGATCTAAGTTCCCTTCACCTAGGAGAACAAAGCCCACTATCAATTGAAGCCAATTTCATCCTTAATCACCAAGACCACTTTCAAGTTTCAAGACTTCAAGCTTCAAAAATGGTAGAATCTTCAAAACACCTCCAAATGGCACGAAATTTGAGACCTAGGGGTTTTTAATATCAAGGAACACAAATTTGACCTCAAATCCACCAAAAAACAACAAATTTTTGGATTTATGTTTTTGGGGATATTTCGAATTTTCAATTTTTTTAAATATGAAGAACCTAGGATTGAGGATTGTAGAAACAACACACTAGGCTAAACTCTGATACCAAATGATACGAATTAAATTGGGGAAGATCCAAGTCAATCCAAAAACACAGAATTTAAAGATAAGAAGAAAAGGGGATGAGAAAAGAGGATAAAAGCAAGACCCAATTAGGGTGAATTTATGGGCAACCTTGGATATATTAAATCCAACACCTCCTAATCTAATTCAATCCTAAAAGAACCTATACTACTTGAAATCAAGGCAAGAGTGATTCAAATAAATCCACAAAAGAACAACTTTTCATGAAATTAATGGAATTATAGGTTCAAAGACCAACAATGGAATACACCATTATACTCACTAACCCTAAAGCTACTAAGCTAAACAATCTATCTCCAAAGGAGTTTCTCGATTCATCATTCCACATAATCTAAGTAATGAAATGTCTACGTCTAGTATTTATACTCCTAGACTAAAGAAGACTAAGTTATTACAAAAATGTCATTAATGAGGCAAGGGCCTTGTTTGGCTAGTCTTCTTAGTGTAGTCTTCAATTCAAGGATTGACCTTCAATGGCCAAACATGTCCCTCCTTGCATAGATGACCCTCTAATCAACCTTGCATGCATGGCCTTCTTTCAAGCATAACCCTTCTTGTGCCAAGTCGCCACTTGCACAAATAGCCCTTTGCACAAATAGCCACCTCGAGCTCTAAATCTCCCAACCAAGCAATCTTCCAAACCTTGTAGGATTCCACCTCTATGAAGTTCGTAAAGACTTGTCTCTCATCAATGATCATCATCAAGTGTGTGGTGTGGAAATACACACTTGAGACCCTTTGAAACGCTCCAAATGTGGTGAATAAGCTCCAATGAAGATCATAGACTCTAATTTGAGCTCCACCACGAATCATAGGCTCTATAAATGCACTCGAGCCAATAAGAATCATATCATACTCCCCTTCTTTAAAAGGATTCGTCCTCGAATCCGAACCTAGCAGAAACCAAGGGAAGACAACAACAAGCAAGATCCTCAAAGCATGAGGGTTAGTGTTAGCACAAACAAATCGACCAACATGCCAAGGATGCATAAACTTGTGGTATAACCACTCATCAATAGTCAATGTGAAGAAAGACTCCACATATGGAGCACTAAGAAGTTGACCCCTCCAAAGATCATCATAGGCAAATAGGCAATAAAGAAAGGTGTCAGAAAAAACAACTTCTTCAACTAAAGTGACCTAAAGTATATACTCATTATGGGGTTCAAGCACAAGTTCAAGCAAGCCATTACTATTTGGAACACTCATGGAAGAAGTGACAATTTGCAAACAAGTTTCACCTCTATTTTCAAAACATCCTTCCCCAACTATCATGTCATTTCACTTCAAGGAAAGGTTTCCATCATAAGGGAAAGGGTTATCTAACCTATGCCAAGCTAGAAGTAGCATCTCCCCATGCCTTAGGTTAGGAGATCTAGCATAGTCTTTCCAAGAAGTGTGCTCTTGTTCATGTAACTCACTCCCTTTCTTTAAAGTGTATTCTTCACTTTCGGAAGACATTCTCAAATTTGACGTTAGTCTATCAAGTGGGTCACAAACCCTCATAAAGGATCCCTCATCCTCGAAGATGGCGTCAAGAACTTCACCCACCCTATGCATGTCATCAAGACTAAGCTCATCATCATCCCATAGTGGGTTACAAAACACATTATAGTCTCCAAAGGAAACGACATGCTAAACATTACCATACACCCTACTAGGTAAATCATTTCCACAAGTCATGTCAACTTCAAATAAGGCATTATCTCTAATGAGAGGACAATCATTAAACGATGAAGGTTCAAAACATGCAATTCCACTCTCATAAGGATAAATGTCATTTTTCCAATTACTTTCATGCATATGACTAGATAAGTGATCAACTATATCAACATCATTACTAAATTGAGGTCCATTAAGCACAAAAATAAATCCTCAATTAGTGGACTATTATCATAAGCAAATTGATCTAGACAAATACCCACACTAGTTGGACACAAATCGATCTTACTAGAAGAGTCAATTCGGTCATCTCTAGGATCAACTAGTGGGTAAGCTATCATATCACATGACAATGTACTAAAATGCAAACCACAAGTGTCAACACTAGGTGGACACAAATTGACCTCACAAGAAGATTCAATTCGGTCATCAATAGGATCAACTAGTGTTGGAGCACCCCTATCAACCACATTGTCAATATTCATCAAAGACCAATTAAGCTCAACATATGTTAAAGAGTCATTAAGCTTAATGTGTTACACCCAGAAAATTTCGTGTTACTAAGGCTACAAACGGCTTAATGTGAGCTCGAGAAGGAGCAAATATCACAAGTATAAAGAATGAAATTCTACTGTAGTAGCATGAGTATGATATTCGGAATTCGTACAATATGATTGGAATAATACATTAAAAGATATATAGCCCTCGTAACCGTAAGCTGAGGTGGGGCTCACATGATGGGATTTTTATAAAGGACATATGATAAGTTATATGGAAAATATATGTGAAGTTAAACACAACTCAAGAAGGACCCTTGAGCCCAATCCAAGTGTAAGCCCTCCAAAAAGATGTTTTTAAGTTACGTTTTCGGGTGATCTGACTTCGGGAGGCCATAACCCCATCATTATTTGGGAATTTAGGAAAACTCCTAAAATGAAAGTTGTATATAATTGAAATACCTTTCCAACCATAGGTTGTGGGCCTGTATGTGACATCGGTATAAAGAGTTACGGACGTTTAAGGCAGAAGGCTCAAGTTGGGCAGTGAAATGGGCCCAACCCGATTCCAATCAGGGTCAGGCCCATTTCCCTTGTTATTTAAGGGAGGTTTCAGCCTTCTCCTCCACATTTTCAGACCAAAAAGACCCAGAAAATTCTAGAGAGAGAGAGGGAGGAAAGCCTTAGAGAGAAAAACAAAGTTTTGATCAAAATCTGAGTCCCGAATCCCGAAGCTCATGAAGAGAAAAGTGTTGTACGTTGTGTTGCTTTCAATTTGAGCTAAAAATCATCCAAGAAGAAGAGTGTTGACGTGGTTGCTGCATACTTAAGGTAAGAGTAAGGTCCCTTTTTCATTGTTAACATGTTTATTTAGAGTTTTAACGAATCAAAACGGAGAAAATGGCGTTATAAATTCGTTTGTTGTTTTGTTGAGATTTATGGATTGGGGGTTGTTTTAGTTGGATTAAATGGATGGAATTGGCTGAGTTATGATGTATAATAATTGTTGATGTTGTTGACAAGTTGCTGTTCTTGAATTTGGGAGAATAAAGTGTATGAAGATATTATATACAAAGCGTATACCGGGCTGTTTTTATATGATTTTCGTGGCTATTTTGTGACAATATTTTGGGGTTGTTTGGTGGTTGTTATGAATTGTTTTGTGGGCTGGAATATCGTGGGATTGGCTGTAGTTGTTGTTGTTGTTGTGTTTGTTATTATACTATAGATATACGAAAATAAAGAAGTGTATACAAGCATTGGTATACGAATGTATATTGGGCTGTTTTGGAGGTGATTTAAGAATGGATTTAATTCTAGTTTGATATGAAATTGTTGGTGTTGTTGCTGTTGGTATTTTGATTGATGTTTGGCTAAATTGGAATCTCGAGGATTGTTAAGTTTTCAGGGGAAATGCTGCCCGAATTTCGTTAAGTTTCATTCGTACTTGGATTGGTTAGTAAGTGATATGGATGATCTAACTGCGGCTTATGTTATGTTAATTTTAGACCTACGAGCTCGAGAAGTAGACGTTGGACATTTAAATAAGCGTTAAAGGTATGTAAAGCTAACCCTTCTTTCTTTTTGGCATGATCTTTATGAAACAAACAGACAACGTGTATATGATTCCAAAGAAGTTCCTATTCTTAGAGCCACTAGGATGGCTAATGTTCTTGATTTCAAAAAGCTATTTTATTATGTCTTGATACGTGTCCATGATTCCAGAAGTTCTATTTTGATATAATCCATAGTGACATTCGAAGGGTACTTGATATGATTATTGTCTTGATTATCAAATGATGGTTCATTTTGATTATTCTATTGAGTCTCAGATATGACTTAGTTTGCATATGGTTTCTCACTACTCTGCTCGTGCATGCCTCAATATGTCTTTCACCGAGTCCGCGGCCGGGTATGTTGTCGTGCACAGTTTCACTGCATTGTTCACCGAGTCCCTCACTAGAGGGCCGGGTACGGTATATATATATATATATATATATATATATGATGATGATGATGATGTGATGATGTGATGATATGATGATCTGATGATGTGATTATGGCGCCAAGGATGACTTTAATCACCGAGTCCCATAATGGGCCGGGTATGATATATGATATTGATATGCATGATTTATGTTTTATAAGGCAAATGTATTGGTATTTTGAATGTCATACTTGTCTTCTGTGACCTCTATTTCAGTTATGATCCTCTTTACTGTATCACATGCTTTACATACTCAGTACATATTCCGTACTGACCCCCTTTCTTTGGGGAGGCTGCGTTTCATGCCCGCAGGTACAGATAGTCGGTTTGGTGACCTTTCAGCATAGGACTTCTACTCAGCTGTCTTGGAGAGCTCCATTGTTCCGGAGCCTACACTTTTGGTACAGATCTTATGATGTATATGTATATGTTTATCCAGGGGTACAGCGGGGCCCTGTCCCGTCATATTTCACTATCGATACTCTTAGAGGTCTGTAGACATATGTGTGGGTTGTGTATAAGTTTTGTTCAGTTGTGTCTATACGATGTGCTATGGATATGTTCGGCTGTTGTGGCATCCTTGTCGGCTTGCATATGGTACTGATATGTAGTGGCAGCCTTGTCGGCTTGCGTATCATATTGACATGTAGTGCCAGCCTTGTCGGCTTGCGTACCATATTATGTTTTGATTAGATGTGACTCCTCAGGAGACAGGTTATCTGGATATATATATATATATATATATATATATATATATATATATATATATATATATATATATGAACCTTTGGAGTTCTTTTGGAAGTTTCCATATTGTTCTTAGATTCAGTTGACTATATCTAACAGGTACGTATACCAGTGTCCAGCTCATGCACTAGTCATGGCCTACGGGAATGGGTCGTGACAAAAGTGGTATCAGAGTAGTTCATCCTCAGAGTGTCTACAGACCCTGTCTAGTAGATTCTTGTTTATCGGTGTGTTATGCACCACATCTATAAACAGGAATCTACAGGACATTTAGGATGTTTCTTTTCTTTCATATCTAAGATTGTGCGATAGAGCCCAGCCATAGGAAATGGAATTCCTTATACTAACCCTTGATTTTAGCTGAAGAACGGCATCGACAGAAGAAAGTGGCTGATGATATTGGAAGTTACAAAGTACATAGGTAAGCAATGGTGCGAAAGATGCATGTCGGATAAGGTAAGAATATTGAAGTATGATTGAAATGTAAAGTTGAAGAATGAAAAGGAAGGTAGATAGGAAGGTATAACAGGATAGATCATTAAAGGATCAGGTACGTCTCGAGGTGTGATATGTGAGGTAAGTTTCGATATCTTTATACTTTTACTTGAAATTGGGAGCTCTGTGTGGCTATGATATGATATGATACATACGTATATATGTTGTCCCTGTGAGGCATTATTGGTATTTCCTGCGTGCAAGATAGTAAGAAATACAGAGGAAACTCGGCCAAAATTTTCCTAGAAATAAAAAGAGGATGAGATTTTGTAATATGTCCTGAAAAGCTATGTCAACAGTAATAATAAGATTTGACTAAGTTGCAAGTCTGACTTCGAGAAATAAAGTTAACTATTGAATTGATAGTAATAGTAAGTATGAGATCGATATCGATAGGGTAAATTTATCATGTTGTATTAAAGCTTTAAGAGATACCCTCCATGTCATTCGTAAGAGGCATCATTCTTATTTGGGAAATTTTATTTCGAAGAAGCATATATGAGCAGCAAAGTTTGGAATTCATTTGAATGGACCAGGATACTTTCCAGCCACATGTCACCTTAGAAGAGGCTCATGTTGAAGAGCAAAAACGTCCACAATTAAGTTTCACTTTTATTTGAAGAGTACAAAGCATACAACAAGTAGTTTATGAACTAAATAGTTCGTTCATGACCCAAGAATAAATCTAGAAGTAAACTATGTGAATCAAGCATTAGAAGTCCCGTAGTGCTTGTCGGATTCTAGTTCTTCTTCTTGTGGTGGTTTTGGGAGATGCTTCATGGTGACGTAATTTTGGAGTTAGAGCGTTCTTGTGTTCTTGAGGTAACATTTCATCATATCTTTATGTCTTTGAGTTTATTAGTTCTTAATCAACTAATTGGAGATGGAATTTGTAGAAGCAAAACTCAAACTTGTGGGCTGTCTTAGATCATGTGTTCATGCGTTGTTGATGAAATGCTACGATAAATTGGAAAGATATTGTGACACTAAGGGATGATGTAGATTAAGGTGGCAAATCTTAACAAAACGTTTTATTGAGGTATCGAGTGAACTGATAAGTAGGGATAAATTACGACGAGTTTGCAGTTAAAATGAGTAATAGTATGATTGAGATAAAAGTACAGAGGAGGAAGAATTACGACAAATATGACGATATTGATAAGACAGCTTGTGAGACAGTAAGGATAAGATTGATCAGAAAGGGTGAAAGGTTAAGTACACCTACTCCACAGAGAGTAATTAAATCATAGTAAGAATGGCGAACAAAGATTATACGATAACGGGAACGAAAGCGAGCACAAAAAAAGGGAGTTAATTAAAAGAAGGAAATAAGAAGGAAGCGAGCGAGACAATAGTGCAGTAATAGGTTATAACATGTATGGCCGAGGACACGAGTAATATAAGTGGCGGAACAGTGAAGGACTAAACTATAAAGAGACGAGCAACGAAGCGGAATGAGTGCCAGAAAATGATTAGGACGATAAGAACAAATAGGGATGAACGAAATACACTTTGAAAAGGAGAAAGGGATTATGCAGGAGTAGTGGTTTCCGAAGGATACAGGGGTAGCATGAGATTCCTCGTGCACAAAATGAAAGATGGACATAGACTGGAGAAATAAAAGGAGTTCTAAAGAAAACACCTAATATAAATGTGATCAATTGAGTACGAGTATGAGATAGAAAGGAAAATATATAGCTACGAACTTAAAGGTGCAGTACGACAACAAGGTGGTAAGATAAGACCATTATTAAGACGAATTCGATATGATTTTGAGTAAGTTAGAAGTTAGCGTTGGGTACACAACAATGGTGAAAGAGCATAAGGCATAAAGGAGTACCACATGTATATGACTTACCTCGAAAAGAGTGAAATCCTTAAAGGATAAGGACTGTAAGCCTGAGGAACAAATGAGGTATTGTGAATTTATTAAAGGAAATAGATGATATAGGTTGGGGTAAAGATAATGTTACAAGAGAACCTTGGATACTTATCACTGGGATATAAGTGCTACCTAATAGAGAATTTGGAACGATTATAAGTACTAAATAATTATTGATTGGAGTGAGTGGAATGTGACTTTGGATGAGTTGCTACATTGGTTAGATTATTCGATTACAGATTATCAGATGAGATTTTGTACTATACATAGAAAGGTTCTCGTCACTTCGAGATTTTGTTAAGGTTTCATACGTGGATAATCAAAGTTATAAATTATAAAGAAAAGACATGGGCATGGTACAATATACCAAGTGAGTTATCAGATGAATTTGAAATTGGAAATGGGGACATAGAGCAGAATATAAATAGATAATGGTATAAGTACACCCTTAAGGGGGGAAGCGGGTGAGAGAAATATAGGTATAAGATGGAAACAAGCGATACTGCAATGTATTTGATGTGGATACTAAAACTTCAAGTGAGATCCCTTGCTGAAACAAGCTAGTAAGATCGGAAAGCCAGCAATAAACGAATAGAAGTCAGGAGGGCATTAGAGGCAGTGCCGAGAATTATTTGTAAAGATCTTGAATGATATGACATTAAAGAGTGGGTGCTTATAAAAATAAGGAGTACGACAGGAGAATAGTAACGAGTAACTTGAGAGATATTATAAAGGATGGCAATGTCAAACTGGATTAGAGGCTAAGATGTCGGCAATAGAGTTGTGCGCTAATGGTATTGCGACTTATAAGTAGCGAAGGGAAGGGATAGAAAATCTCCTATAGTAGGATATGAGAAAATCAAATGGTGAATAAAGGAAGGGAAAGGATTACGACAAGATAGACAGCAAGTGAGTTTTAGTACAAATAAGATATGTAAAGCATAATGAATCAGGAGAAGGAAAGACTATGACTAAAGATCGGATGTACTTTGTACAAATTATACAAGAATAGTTATGCGATCTACGCACATTTGTATGTTAAGAATGAAACCAAGTCAGTACTTGATAAGAAGAGTAAGGATTCAGTAATAACAATGTGGTTACGATATTTTGGATACATTAGGGAAAGGTGTAAGATGGTTTGAACCAAGTACCGAGATAGGATTAGTACTGAGGGAAAAAGCCATAGTTGAGCCCCGATACCGTTGAAAGGTACGAGAGAAAAATGCAAGGTAAAGCATACAAACTAGTGAAACGACGCTAAGGTATGCCTAAAGATTGCAACATAATGTGTGACAGGAAAACTAGAAACAAAATCTGAGTAAAGGGGCAATAGAATATGCCTAAAGTGTTACAAGTTGGGTTAAAAGAAATTGTGAAATAGCTTAAGCGAGACGAGCAGGATGACCTGGTTACTGGGTGACAGTGAATTTATATGTCAAATCAGGAGAAATTCTTTCAGAATTATACCAGTCAATAATAGACAGATCACAGAGCAGCTATGTGAAGTTATAAAATGAGGGAACTCTAGCGCTACATGATAGCCAACCCTAAAGATCGAGATCAAGAGCTAAAAGCAAAGTGACAGTTAAAAACCTTTAATAAGAAAGTCGAGAAGTGATACATGATGCTGAAGATTCCAGAGTATGGACTGTAACATAGAGCAATGTAAGGTTATTGAAGCAAAATAATGTTACACCAAGGGAAAGTTTGTCTTATCCGTAAAGTCTGCGAAGGGTCTACAAGTTACCAGAGGCATGAAATACCCCAGGGAATTGTAAAGTCTAATAAGTCGACGAGGGACATCTACGCTGAGAGGTAAGATGAAGCGAACGATACGTCTTAAAGAAGTAACTATGGAAGAAGAAAGAATCGAGTTAAGACTACGTGCACCAGGAGAGAGTAAGATTTCAGCGGAAGAGCTCGCAATACAATCGTCAACCAACTGCGAAATGAAAAGGAGAGTAAAGACAACGGCGTGGAATTATCACCTCAAGAGGCAAGAGCAAGAACAAATATTATGGGAATGGTTACTTAGAGATCTGGAATGCGTTATAATAAACTGAAGGGATCGACCAATGAAGGAGGCATGTGCAGGGCATAATTCAGTAAAAGAACGTTTAAGAAAGTATTGGAAGTGCAGAATTAGTTTAACATTCGAGGACGAATGTTCCAAAGGGGGGAAGGATGTTACACCCCAGAAGATTTCGTGTTACTAAGGCTACAAACGGCTTAATGTGAGCTCGAGGAGGAGCAAATATCACAAGTATAAAGAATGAAATTATACTGTAGTAGCATGAGTATGATATTCGGAATTCGTACAATATGATTGGAATAATACGTTAAAAGATATATAACCCTCGTAACCGTAAGCTGAGGTGTGGCCCGCATGATGGGATTTTTATAAAGGACATATGATAAGTTATATGGACAATATATGTGAAGTTAAACACAACTCAAGAAGGACCCTTGAGCCCAATCCAAGTGTAAGCCCTCCAAAAAGATGTTTTTAAGTTACGTTTTCGGGTGATTTGACTTCGGGAGGCCATAACCCCATTATTATTTGGGAATTTGGGAAAACTCCTAAGATGAAAGTTTTAGATAATTGAAATACCTTTCCAACCATTGGTCGTGGGCCTGTATGTGACATCGGTATAAAGTGTTACAGACGTTTTAAGGCAGAAAGGTCAAATTGGGCAGTGAAATGGGCCCAACCCGATTCCAATCTGGGTCAGGCCCATTTCCCTGGTTATTTAAGGGAGGTTTCAGCCTTCTCCTCCACATTTTCAGACCAAAAAGACCCAGGAAATTCTAGAGAGAGAGAGAGGGAGGAAAGCCTTAGAGAGAAAAACAAAGTTTTGATCAAAATCTGAGCCCTGAATCCCGAAGCTCATGAAGAGAAAAGTATTGTACGTTGTGTTGCCTTCAATTTGAGCTAAAAATCATCCAAGAAGAAGAGTGTTGATGTGGTTGCTGCATACTTAAGGTAAGAGTAAGGTCGCTTTTTCATTGTTAACATGTTTATTTAGAGTTTTAACGAATCAAAACGGAGAAAATAGCATTATAAATTCGTTTGTTGTTTTGTTGAGATTTATGGATTGGGGGTTGTTTTAGTTGGATTAAATGGATGGAATTGGCTGAGTTATGATGTATAATAATTGTTGATGTTGTTGACAAGTTGTTGTTCTTGAATTTGGGAGAATAAAGTGTATGAAGATATTATTTACAAAGCGTATACCGGCCTGTTTTTATATAATTTTCGTGGCTGTTTTGTGACAATATTTTGGGGATGTTTGGTGGTTGTTATGAATTGTTTTGTGGGCTGGAATATCGTGGGATTGGCTGTAGTTGTTGTTGTTGTTGTTGTGTTTGTTGTTATACTATAGATATACGAAAATAAAGAAGTGTATACAAGCATTGGTATACGAATGTATATTGGGCTGTTTTGGAGGTGATTTAAGAATGGATTTAATTCTAGTTTTATATGAAATTGTTGGTGTTGTTGCTGTTGGTATTTGATTGATGTTTGGCTAAATTGGAATCTCGAGGATTGTTAAGTTTTCAGGGGAAATGCTGCCCGAATTTCGTTAAGTTTCATTCGTACTTGGATTGGTGAGTAAGTGATATGGATGATCTAACTGTGGCTTATGTTATGTTAATTTTAGACCTACGAGCTCGAGAAGTAGACGTTGGACATTTAAATAAGCGTTAAAGGTATGTAAAGCTAACCCTTCTTTCTTTTTGGCATGATCTTTATAAAACAAACAGACGACGTGTATATGATTCCAAAGAAGTTCCTATTCTTAGAGCCACTAGGATGGCTAATGTTCTTGATTTCCAGAAGCTATTTCATTGTGTCTTGATACGTGTCCATGATTCCAGAAGTTCTATTTTGATATAATCCATAGTGACATTCGAAGGGTACTTGATATGATTATTGTCTTGATTATCAAATGATGGTTCATTTTGATTATTCTATTGAGTCTCATATATGACTTAGTTTGCATATAGTTTCTCACTACTCTGCTCGTGCATGCCTCAATATGTCTTTCACCGAGTCCCCGGCCGGGTATGTTTTCGTGCACAGTTTCACTGCATTGTTCACTGAGTCCCTCACTAGAGGGCCGGGTATGGTATATATATATATATATATATATATATATATATATATATTTGATGTGATGATGTGATGATATGATGATATGATGATGTGATTATGGCGCCAAGGATGACTTTAATCACCGAGTCCCATAATCGGCCGGGTATGATATATGATATTGATATGCATGAATTACGTTTTATAAGGCAAATGTATTGGTATTTTGAATGTCATACTTGTCTCCTGTGACCTCTATTTCAGTTATGATCCTCTTTACTGTATCACATGCTTTACATACTCAGTACATATTCCGTACTGACCCCCTTTCTTCGGGGGGGGGGGGGGGGGGGGCTGCGTTTCATGCCCGCAGGTACAGATAGTCGGTTTGGTGACCCTTCAGCATAGGACTTCTACTCAGCTGTCTTGGAGAGCTCGATTGTTCCGGAGCCTACCCTTTTGGTACAGATCTTATGATGTATATGATACTGATATGTAGTGGCAGCCTTGTTGGCTTGCGTATCATATTGACATGTAGTGGGAGCCTTGTCGGCTTGCGTACCATATTATGTTTTGATTAGATGTGACTCCTCAGGAGACAGGTTAGCTGGATATATATATATATATATATATATATATATATATATATATGATGACGTATTGTTCTTAGATTCAGTCGACTATATCTAATTGGTACGTATACGAGTGTCCAGCTCGGGCACTAGTCATGGCCCACGGGATTAGGCCGTGACATAATGCATGGTAAACTATCTTTCATAGTCAATTCGGCATCAAGATAACTTAAAGAAATGGGAGTATTAGGATAAGTTTCTTTACCTCGATGTGCATTAAAAGGATCTTCTTTACCTTTAGCTACCAATGGTAAGCTCACTTGACCAATTGGAGCGATGGTCTTGGCCTTCATTCTTTCTTTCAAGCATGAGAGTTCTTCACATGAAGACTTCTTTAGTAATTTATCTTCTTGAGTACCTACAAAAAAGTCTTCATAACAAAATGAAGAAGTAAAAAGGTTAGAATGATGTTGTGACAAATCCCTCACGTCACTCCGCACAACCTCACCTTTTTCTGCTTTAGAGTTGTCACATAGCTCTATCTTACTCCTCTCAATTTTTTAGCTCTCATGTTTTTTGAAAAGGGAATGAGCTCCCAAAATGCCATTCGAAGGGTTAGGAATGGGCTTGGTGTCTTTTTTCTTTCCATATGGATTGAAAAAGCAACACCTCCAAAATTCCTTTAAGGCACTCCATGTCTCAATTGGGTTCCCCCTTCCTTTCTCATGCTCCCAATGCTTTATAAGAATCCCTTTGAGGGTGCTAGAAGCTAGCTGCATTTTCACTTTTTCCAAGTAGTGGTAATATTCAAAAATCTCATCCAACTTGTGTTCCCATTCGAAGTAACCTTCTTCATTAGATTTTGGACACAAGGTTGGCCACTCTACGTTGGAATTTTGCACATTTGCAACGAATAGGTTCTCTCTTTCTTACACAAGTTGAGCGAGTACGCCTCGATACTACAAGGAGGCAATGCCAAATTCCTTAGCTTAAACATTGTACCTGCAAAACTAGCAAACATGTTAGTAGCCAAAATTCCTCACGTCACGCATATTTTCACTCACCTTACCTCTCAACCTAGTGCTTCTTCCAAAGTTCGTAAAGAACCTCTTATCCCAAATCAATTCACAATGTTGCTAAGCTTTGTGGAAGAATGGATTTGTTACACCCCGTATCTTCGAAGAAGCACTTATCAAATTTGAAACATAAGTACGTTGAGTTACGATTAAGTAAAACCACTTTGGAATGTAAGGAGAAAGCATTACTAAGTATATTTAATGATGAAGGATGTATAAGGTATATCGTAAGGTTTTATAAGGAAATGAGTGGAAGAAATGGAGTAGTACGACTTTG
Organism: Lycium barbarum; assembly: GCF_019175385.1. NCBI lineage: Eukaryota > Viridiplantae > Streptophyta > Magnoliopsida > Solanales > Solanaceae > Lycium > Lycium barbarum. The sequence continues at coordinate 30,210,271 of NC_083342.1, read as the reverse complement.
GAGAAAGGATGGGTGAAGTTTTGTGTGAAAATTTTGGTCCAACTTGGGGGACGAATATATCTTTGCATATGAAGTGTTTTGAAGTGAAACAAAAGCCTAAAATGAATTTTGTCGAGTCTAATTTCCAACGCAACAAACCTCTCGTCGATAGGACATCGGAGTAGATAATTATGGACGTTACATGTTCGGTTGACAAAGCATAAACGCGTGCTACAGTACTGCTACAGTGACCCGACCCGAATTTGACCCTTATATAAAGGGTAAAACCCCCCTTTCACCAGATTTTAGCCCAGAAATTTCCAGAAATCAGTAGGGAGAGTGAGGGTACCAAAAAGTGAGCAATTTTCAAGTGACGAAATATTAGTTTAGGTCCGGATAGCGCGTGGTTGTGATTGTAGTCTTGTTTTGTGGTGGATTTTGCGGTGGATTCAAAGCGGATATCAGAGATATTGCTACTTCAACAAGAGTAAGGTATGGATCTCTTTCTATTTATGCTAATACCGATTCATTCACGAAGATAAAGTGGTTAAATAATTGTATAGTAAGTGGGTCAGTTACAAAAGTTGAAAATAGCGTGTGGGCTATTTTATGGTATATATTAGTATTGGAAATGATATTATTGATGTTGGTGTGGTTGTTGTTGTTTATGTTGGTTGCTGAATTGATATTTCGGGCTAAGCATATAACCAGGGGAGATGCTGCCCGATTTCCGGCAGGATATAAAATAGTTTAATTTGAAAACATAGGACAAGTGTACGGTGATGAGTCTAACGTTAGTGTAATTGCTCTCGAATGTAGATTTACGATCTCGGGCAGATAAGCGTAACCAGTAGGAAGTTGAACAAGTATGTTAAGGCTCGTCCTTTTCTTTCAAAGGCATGATTCCTATGGTATGATTCCATAAGTGTTTTCATAACCTCCTTGATTTCAAAGCTAGAAGTTTATGACTCTTAAAGCTTCTTATGATGTTAAGAACGAGAATGTTTTTATGAGGATTACGTTGAGGATGATTTTATGCTTAAAGGTCTCAAATATGATTTCAACGATGATATGAAAATGTTAAGCTATTTCATGATTTTCTCAATTTATTTCGTTGTTGTTGATCTCACCTTATAAATTGTTCCTCCAAGGTGGGATAGAGCGATAGTTTTCATTTGAACTCCTATGCATGCCATGAGTATAATATATGTAGATGGCTATTTTGTGACATTACAGAGAGCTCTATTATTTCATTTTGATTATGCACTGCACTCATTTTCATTCTTCATGTATATATAAGGCACAGTTGACAGGGGGTGACGCTGTGACCTTTGTTGTGTATTACAAGGACCAGTTGACAGGGGGTGATGTTGTGGCCCTTGTTGTGATGGATATATGGCACAGTTGACAGGGGGGTGTGTTGTGGCCTTTGTTGTTGTTACACCCCGGAAAATTCCCCGTTGATGCACAGTGAATAAACTAACGAAAGACACGAAGTATACGGCATCGCAATAAGTGAGAAATCACATTTGATGACCCTAATTGAGATTTTCAAAGACATTCGGAGTAAGAGGAAAAATGTTGCCAAGAGAGGGCAAGGCATACGATGTGTATCGGAAAGGATTTACGAGTAATAAGTTAATGATGATTTAATAGTGTCTTGGAGAAGAATAATAACATCCCTTAGGTCATTAATGAGGTGTTAAACAAGTATCAAGAAGGTTCCATAAGGATTGGAGATCAAACGAAGTGACGAGAACAAGATCAGAGAAACGATGGGTTACACGGCCGATTATACGGTCCGTGTAATGTTATACGGTTCGTATAATGGTCCGCAGAATCGTCACAGTGAAGGTCCCTCACTGATGGGATTATACGGTCACTTATACGGACCGTATAAAATTATACGGACCGTATAATGTGCCGTATAATGGTCACATAAGCAAGATGTTGAAGCGACGATTTCACGGTCACTTATATGGACCGTGTAAGTTTATCCGGACCGTATAAGTGGCCGTATATTTTCCCGAGGGATCAGATTTTTAAGTTATTAAAAAGGGGACCAAGTTCATTATTTCATTTCATTTTTCACTCCACACCTCAAGAACCCTCTAGAAAGCTCTCCACTCTTCATCCACCAGAACCCAAGAGAGATTGGTGATCAACTTCATCAAACCAACAAAATTAAGTGTAAGAAACACATTAAAGTTCATCCAAGCCAAGGAAGTCCAATGGAAGGGAACTAGGGTTTTGGTGCAAGAGAAGTATTTCCACCCAAGGCTTATGTTATAACCCGTATTTTGTACATTCGGATAATTCGAGATAATTGTGAAAAGTCAAGGCAAGACTATCTTCCAAATTATTTCAATAAACAAGTTATTTATTAGTATGGAAATATTGAGAAAGGCTAAGGGTAAAAAGGGAAAGTCGCAAGATGGTTCATAGAAATATTGCGGAAGGCTAAGGGAAAATTTGGAAATTCGGAAAATAAATTTTCATGAATTACAAAAAAAAAAAAAATGGGCTTGGCTAATTTGGGCCAAGGTGGCCGGCCATGTGGGGTAGCCCAAGGCCCACATGGAGGCCTAATATATATATTCCCAAAAGATGACTAATTAGTCACAATTTTCATTCTTAATATTTGGAAATAGAAGAAGCTTGGAGAAGACTCCAAACAAGGGCCATATTCGGCCAAGAGAGGAGAAACATTGGAGCCTCCAAATTTGATCCAAAAAAATATTTTCTTCTAGTATTCCTACTAATTCAAAGGTCCTCTTTAACGTGGTATAATTGTTGGAGCAAGAGAACCACTATTTTTTGCAAGTTCATAATTCTAGACAAAAGAGAAATCAAGGGAAAAAGGTAAGAATTAATTTCCTTTTATATGTTATGAATGGTTGTGTATGTTGTAGTGTGTAGAAATGGGTAAAATTCATGAGATATGTATATGTGTGTCATGGCCGAATAGGGTGTGTTGTGTGGAGAAGATGAGATGATTTTATTTAGTAGTTTGATTGTTGCGTTGTGGATTCCATGATGTGAAATGAATGAAAAACATAAATTTAGTGTGTTGGAATGGTGGCCGTGTGGTGTAGAGCTTGGCCGTATGTGTGTGTTGTGTTGTATAGGGATGATGAATTAATTTTACTTAGTATGTTAGTTGTGTTGTTGTGGATTCTATAATGCGAATGAAGGGTTAATGATTCAAGTTGAAGTTATAAGTGTTGGAAGGTCATTTTAGAAGCTAATAGGACTATAATATTACTTTTTGTATTTATGGAAAATAATGTTGTTAGCATGTGAATTGTTGGTTTAGTTCATGCATTGGGAAGAATAAAATGTATTGTGGTTGTTTTGTTGCATTCAGAAGGTTTTGGGTGATGTAATATGTTGATTGGGTTGTTGGAATATTATGTGAATTGTTAGGAGTATTCTTGAATCATGATAGAAAGATTTCAGATGAATACTTGAATATATGTGATTGAATTGGATATAAATGAAATGCCGTGAATTGTGTGACAAGAGTTGTTGATGTTAGAATATGTTTTGGGATTGATTGTTGAAGTTGTTAGTATGATTGTTGGCAATGTTGTTAATAATTTGGCCGAGTTGAATTCTCGGATTGTTGATTGTTGATTTGGCCGAGTTAGATTCTCGGGGATGGTGTATTTACAGGGGAAATGCTGCCGAAATTTCGGCAGATTATAAGTGAGTTTACTTGAAAGATTAAGACAAGTGTGTGACAATATGTCTGATGATTTTGCAAACCTCCTTGAATATAGACTAACGAGCTTGGACGAATAAACGTAGCCAATAAGACGTGGAGCAGGTATGTAAGGCTTACCCTTTCTTTCTTTTGGCATGATCTTTATAAAACGAGCAAACGACGTATATGTCTGATTTCAAAGAAATCTCCTATTCTTAGAGTCGCTAGGATGGCTAATGTTTTTGACTTCCATGAGTTGTCTCATATGGTTTGATGTATATCTATGATGTCCGAAGTTTGTTGACATGTTTCCAAATGGCATTTGAAAAAATAATAATTGATATGAATAAAGTTTTGATTTTCAAACGCTAGCACGTTCGATTATTCCATCGAGTCTTTGATATATTTTGGTATGTGCATATGGTTCCAAAAAACTCTATTTGATTTGATCCATAACGATATCCGAAAGGTACTTGACATAATTATGGCTTTTTCTTTCCAAAAATGGCATTTGAAATGATTGTAGAACGTTCTGTACTTCAAACGTTCATAACTTTCGTATATTAATTTAGATTGACCCGAAACTTGTTTCTGAGCCTTCAAGGGTCGGTAAGTATACTTATCCATCGAGTCGTTTTTTTATGTGCATATGGTTTCTCATTACTCTGCTCGTGCATATTACTCTTATATCGTTCGCCGAGTCCCGGGCCGGTATATCTCGTGCGCATGGTTCGCCGGGTCCCTTGCTTGAGGGTCGGGTGCCATATATGTATTCCGAAGTATGATGTGTTACAGTGTTATGATGTGTTCATGGTTCGCCGAACCATATATGTGTATATGTATATTCTGATCTTATGATGTGATATTATGATGTGTGACGGAGATTACGGAGCAAACCTTCTGGAGTATGATGTGTGTGGCGCCAAAGGCAGGGTGGCGCCACGTTCCCCGGGTCCCATAAAAGGTCGGATACCGTTCTTGGCATGCATGATTCGTGTTTCCAATAAGTGTTTTTATTATTCTGCATATCGTGCTTAATGTCTGTACTAACCCTCTGCACGTGCCACAGCAATGTAATATGTGTATATGGATCGGGCTGCACGTTCTGCAGCAAATACATTTTTGGATCGGGCCGAACGTTCCTCGGCACTAATATGATATATACGTGGATCGGGCCGTACGTTCCTCTCCACTATTATGTAACATATGAATTAGTTATGTGTATATGTATATGATGACATACGCTGTTGGCACGCACGGTCTGTGTTTGGAAAGTACGCATTTTGGCACTCTGAATGATCTACTTATTTTCTGTACTTCTTCTGATTCATGACATCGGTATACACGATTTGCATTCTAAAAGAAAATAGTATTTTGGTATTTTGAAAAATGTACTTACTTTTGTACTGCTTGTTTCGATTATGGTTCTGTTTTCTGTGTTCCCTGCTTTACATACTCAGTACATATTCCGTACTGACCCCCTTTTCTTCGGGGGCTGCATTTCATGCCACGCAGGTACACCCAGATGAGTAAAGGACACCGTTAGAAGATGCTTCAGCTGGATTGGCGAGCTTCACTTCCTTTCGGAGCGTTTGCCGAGTCGGAGTTTGTGTGATATGATTTCTAATCGGGGTTAGAGACTTTGCAGACAGAGTCGTGGGTATAGAATGTCAGTTTTGTAAGCGGCTCCATCAGCCGAAATGTCATTCTGTGTTATGTCATAAATTCTACATGATTCAGATTTTGTTTGATTTGAAAATAATGATGAAAAAGAAAATTTCAGAAACACTGTACTATGTATTTCATCTTTGGTTGATTTAAAAGTCCCAAAAAGGATTATGTGTGCATTAAGGGTCTGAGGGTTCGCTCGGCCCTAAGTAAGGGTCGGGTGCCCATCACACCCTAGGGAGATTAGGGTATGACAGCTTATTCCTACACTATCTAAGGTAAGTTTTATGATCTTTTCATGTTGTTTAGGGTAATGAGAGGTTGAAAGACTTATATTATGGAAGGAGATAGAAAATGGGTCACAAAGATAGGAATAATGAGATTTTTAGTAGTAGTTTGGGATGAGTCATGACTATTGATATGTTGTGAATGTAAGTATGCTATAAGTGACATTTAGAATATGGGATAAGTATTATATGTGAGAAAGCGCAATAGTGAACTATGACCATGATTTATTTATTTTTGGCATGAAAACCACCAAACCAAGTTTGGCAGTGTTTTTATTAAAAATAGTAAATTTTCTGTACAATAGAAGAAAGAAAGAAAAGAAAAGAAAACAAATGAAAAAAATCTAAGAAAAGGAATAAAATGTAAACTACATCCAAAGACTATATAGAAGCTAGTCTACTGCAGATCCTCTGGCCTTGATTTGATACCATCTCAAACACCTACAAGCTCTCACCAGGTGCTATGGTTCAAAATCAAATGAATACATATTCAGGCTTCCAGGATGGAGTAGAATTCCTCCATTTTCCTTCAGATGTAGCTGCTATCTCCTTGCCTTGAAGTTGAACATTGTTTGCCATTGTCTCAAATTTCCTGAATGAACCAATCTTTAGAAGTCTTACAAGAGAATGAGCTTAAAGCTAATACAACTCTTGTACTCCTTCCAAAGATAGTTTCATACAGTTACATGTTGTTGTTCCTGGCATGTTGAAATGTAGCCTTGTTGTTGCTACTGTTCTCCAGATTGCTATTAATCTCCAGGGATATGATGGTCCTTAGCTGTCCTGATCCTCATGTATGGTATTTGTGACTTTTCTGTGTTTAGAATTTTCCTTGCTTTCACAGGAAGTGAGGTAAAACTATGAAAATGATGATCACCTGCAAAATCAAAAGCATAGTTAGTTAAAAAATCAGCCAGGCCATTTCTTTCTCTCAGACCATGCTCCACCCTCACTTCCTTATCCCTCCTCAACCTTGAAATATCATTTATGATCATTGATATACTCCATGGAGTCTCCCACTGACCAGTTAAGATCATCTTCATAGTCATTGAGTTTGTTTCCATCACCACTGGCAACAGACTGTGTGTAACACAGTACTTAAGACCCTCATGTAGTGCCCTTGCTTTAGCTATCAAATTTGAACCATCTGATATCCTTCTTGCTGCTGCAAACTGGAATCACCTACTGCATTTCTAATACAAAAGGCCACAGAGCTTGGTCCAGGATTTCCCCTAGAAGCTCCATCAAAATTACATTTAACCATCCTGGCATAGGAAAATCCCATTTCACTATCTTGCTTACAATTCTTGGCCTGTATGCTTCAAAGACTTGTAGGATTTGAGGTATGCATCTTGGTAAGTTGTTTTGCCCAGGAAACCTCATTCTACACATTTGATATATGATCATGTTTTAGATCACTTTGTTGATGGACATCCTCCCTCCATGTAGAACTGTATTCCTCCACTTCTATATCTGCCACATAGTGACCATTGGAATAGCTTTAAAGATGGTTCTGAACTTTGAGGGGCAATCTGCATTCCACCAGACCTGAAGAATTTGCCTGACTTGTTGAAACTGTGTTGTGATGCCAACAGCAGTTTTAACATAAGTCCACACTTTTGTAGCAATATTTCCTGTAACAAACAAGTGATCCACAATTTCATATTGCCTAGGATCACAGCAGTAACATGTTGCCTCAGTATCTACCCCAATCCTTCTTACTACCTCTCCAACTGGTAATTTGTACTTCCATAACCTCCAGAAAAAGAAGGATATATTAAAAGGTACTCCTGATATCCACATGTTCTTAAATACTTCTGACTTGACTGCTTTTCTCCTCAGTAATTCCCATGCAGTGCCTACAGTAAATTTGCTTGATGCTGTCATCATCCATCTTGGCCTATCCCATTCTTCTTTTGGCTCATGAAAATGCAGTTCTTCTAATATATGATCCACAATATCCATGTGGAATAACTGTTGCAGTCTTCCTATGTTCCAACCATCCTGCAACATAAGTTCTTTTACATCTTGAACACCCTCATCTATCACAAAATCATCAGGAATAATGTGATATAGAGCCCCTAGCTTTGTCCATTTGTCAAACCATACATTTGCAGTTCCACTCTTTGGTTCCCACCATATTTCTTGCTCTATATTATCTCTAGCCTCTATCATTGCCTTCCATACTTGAGAACCTCCCTTCCACTGCACAATCTGAGGGTTGTGCCTTTTACAATATTTGATCCACATGTAGTTTGCCCATAGTGTATTTGTTGTCCTGAATTTCCACCAAAGTTTTGCACATAAGGCTTTAAATACATCAAACAAAGATCTAAAGCCTACTCCTCCTTCCTCTTTTGGCTTACACAAGTTTAGCCATGATGACCAGTGTCTTCTTCTTCCTTCCTCACTATTATTCCAGAAGAATCTTGAAAATATTTTGTGCATATCAGTGATAACACATTTTGGAGGTTTGATGGCTGACAACAAATGTATTGGCATACTCATTAGTACACTATTGATCAGAACAGCTTTTCCTCCAAATGATAAAGTCTTCCTTTTGCAGGTCTGCAGCCTATTCTTAACTTTCTTGATCAGATAATTGTAATCAGCTTTCCTCTTCATTGAATGTGTGACAGGACAACCCAAATATGTAAAAGGAAAGGTGCCTCTTTTAAAACCAGTAATATTCTCCACCTGTTGTACCAGCACATTAGACACCTTACTGTATACATAGAATGAGCTCTTGCCTTTATTTATAAGTTGGCCTGACACCTGCTAATATTCATGTAATACCTCCATAATTAGGTCCAAAGATCTAGCATCAGCAGATGAAAAACTTATTGTGTCATCTGCATATGCCAGATGATTCAGATTTGCACTCCATTTAGGCATTCCATAACTTCTAAAATCATTGTTCTCAAATAAAGAGTCCAATGCTCTAGATAAAACTTCAGCAGATAAAATGAACAAAGCAGGAGAGAGAGGATCTCCTTGTTTTACACCCCTGGTGGAATGGAAAAAACCATAGGCTTGACCATTCAGAAGTATGGAATACCAATTATTTGTTAGCAACCTCCAAACCATATCTATGAAAATTTCTGCAAATCCCATCTTCCTTAAAACTCTGATCAAGTAACTCCATGATACTCTATCATATGCTTTGGCCATGTCAAGCTTAAGTACAACATTAGCTGGTTTTACTCTTAGTCTTATGTCAGTCACAACTTCGTGAGTTAGAAGGACATTTTCAACGATACATATGCCCTTAACAAAGTTAGACTGGTTGGGAGATATCAGAGAAGGTAAAATGCCTTCCAGTTTATCCTGAATCACTCTAGAAATAACCTTATTGATGAAGTTGCTGAGACTGATTGGTCTCATATCAGCAAAGGTCTCAATGATATTCTTCTTTGGTAAAAGTACCAGGTTGGTATGTGTGACTGACTTTGGAAGAGTTTTCCCATCAAAGAAAGCTTTCACAAGATTGTATACATCAGCACCAACAATGTCCCAACACACCTGATAAAATATTCCAATCATACCATCTGGACCACCAGCACTATCTGCAGATAATTCAAAAACAACCTTCTTCACCTCTTGCAAAGTTGGCATGCTTACCAGCTGATTGTTAGTATCCTGATCCACCATACTAGGAACATGTCGTAGCAACTCGAAGTCTACTAGATCAACTTCTTGAGAGAACTGTTGTTGGTAAAATCTACAAGCTTCTTCTGCCAAAACTGACTTCCCTTCTATCCATAATCCTTGCTGATTCTGAATTCTTTTGATCTGCAATCTCTTTCTCCTACCATTCACAATACTATGAAAGTACCTTGTATTCCTATCTCCTTCAGCAAAACTAGTCATATGTGACTTTTGTCTCCAAAATTCTTCCTCATAATGAACATACTTCTTCAATTCTGCTTGGGCTTGCTGTAGCACCATCCTGTTCATAGGAGTAGGATCCTCTTCAAAACATTGTTCTTTAATTCTCACCACCTTTTCCCTTACTGTTAGTTGCTTAAAAATATCACCAAAAGTTGCCTTACTCCATGCAGATAATGCAGATTTCACATTCTTCAATTTCAGCTTAAATCTGATAAAGTCATCTTTTTCAAAATCTGTGATCCGTGCCTGGTTAACCACATCTAAGAAAGATTCATGTTCTGTCCAGAATTTTAGAAATCTGAAAGGCTTCCTTATGTGATGTGATAATTCACCACAAGTAAGCAATAAAGGGGCATGGTCTGAGCCAGTTCTGGATAGATGTTGCACCTCCATATGTGCAAACCAATCTTGCAATTTAGAGTTTGCAATCATTCTATCCAACCTCTTGAAAATACAGTCACTACCTGCCCTCCCATTTCACCAAGTAAACAGACTCCCCTTATAATTTATATCAAACAACTCATATGAATTAATGCAAAATGCAAAATCTTCATATTCATCTGGAGATACAGGTAAACCACCAATCTTCTCATCTTCATTCAGAATGACATTAAAATCACCCCCTACCAACCAAGGAAATTCCATTTGATTAGCCAAACTATACAGACTATCCCATAAACTGATTCTTTCCAGCTGATCACACTTTGCATAGACCATTGTTACCATAAGTGACTTATTCCACTCTTGGAAAAGCATCTTTATAGTTATTTGTTGTTCTAAGTCCTGCAGAATCTCCACATCCACATTATCATTTACAAAGAACCATATTTTACCACTGCAGTTGTAATGGGCATATCTCATGCCTAATCTTCTTCTAAATCCCTGAATATGTCTAGAGTGTTGAAAAGGCTCCATTAAAGCTATAATGGAGAATTTATGATGTCTGTGCAGCATTTGGACTTTGTGAAACGCTTGTTGTGTGTTCACAAACCTGATATTCCAAAAGAGTGTTTTCATCATAATTTAAAAATGGGCTTACAACCTCTCCTTGGTACTACTCTTATAGGAATAGTATCTGTGATTACTTGTTTCTTTCCTTTCTTAGAGCCTTTCTGTCTAGATCTTGGTGAAATGCCCGCTTCTTTTACCATATTACTAAAAACCTGCTCCACTGAATCCTCTTCTTCACTTTCTTTGAATTTGTTTCTGCCCTCATCATGTTCCACGTCAACTCCCACATTAATATTATGAGAGATCACATCATGCAATTCCTTCAAAGGAGATTGTTTTCTCTGAAAGACCAGTGGCTGCACATTGTCCTTTTCCACTAGTGTCACTGCCAACTCCTTTATCACTTCCCTCTTAGGAGGAAATGAACCAATGCCATTGTCATTAATTGAGATGGTCAAATTTCCCTCCTTCATGTTATTATCAGGAGAGAAATCAACTTCCTGGACCTGATACAAAGATGGAAGACTTAATATCTGATCTGTTTGACTATCTGCAAACTCCAAATCCCCTTTGGCATTTGCAATACTATCAGCACCACCAGTCTGCATTTCATTCTCACCTAATTCTAGAGCATGCAAATCATCAATGTTTTCCATCTGCTCATATGCACCATCACCATCTGGAACCTTTTGTATCTGCTCCATAATAAATTCTGAGGCATGTTCATGCTTAGAATGGCATGTAATTTCACATGCATTTTGTTTCATGAGATCCTGATACCTTGCATCCTCTAAATGTTTTCCAGGATCATCTTCCTCAACAACAATGACACCCTCACCAATCATGTCTCCCACATTTGCACCTCTGTCCTCTAAATTTCTATCAGGATCACCTTCCTCAACAGCAATGATCATATCTCCCATCCTTTCATGCCCATCTTTTGTTGTCTGACCTGATTGTTAACCATTTGAATCCATTTTTCTTTTTGTATTTTTGATGTCACCTTCTCTATCATTGACTGCCACACAGGATACCAAACTTTGAACATTCTCCTCCATTCCTTTCTTATCAGATGATTGAGCAGCTTGTTCCTTACCATTTTCTACCTCCTTGACCAACACATAATTGTCATTTGCTCCCTTGTTCTCTACATTATTATTGAATTCTTCTTCTGTGATTTGCACTAGCACATCAAAATTATTATGTGTAGAAACTGCACTTTCTGGTGCAAGAACACTCTTGTTCCCAGCATCAGCAGGAATCTTAATTATATTTTTTCTTTTGTCATTGATTCGAGGATAAGTAACAACCTTCCCACTTGATAGAACTTTAGGCACATATGTCTGGACAGGATATCTCCATCCTTGATTTCTCCTTTTTCTTTCTACTGTATAGGTTGTAGCCATATTTGACACATTGTCCTTCACATGCTCCTTCTCCTCTTCCTTTGCATCCTCTTTTGTGTCCAGTTCAGGATGCAACACACGACAGTCCTCGTTTGCATGACCTTGAAACATGCATTATGTGCAATAATTTGGTAAATGATCATATTGTATTCTCACTTTTACCACCCTGATCTCCTTAGTCTTCTCATCTTCAATTTCCATCATAACAAACTTAGGAAGATCAGATAACAAATCCAGTTGAACCTTAACCCTTGCGCAGTTAGGTCTAGTTTTGTTTATGGTGGCCATGTCCAATAATAGGGGTTTCCCAACTGCAGATGCCAAAGTAAACTATGATTCTTTGACAAAATACGTGGGAAGCAGATTTGGAAAAGAGATCCAAGCCATGGCTATTGACGTTTCTTCCTCAACCTTAAAGTTAGAGTCATAAATTAATGGCCTCATTTGATACGTAAAACCATCCTTGGATTTCAACCAAAAGGCATCCTTCGAGGACATATTAATGAAATCCTCCATTAAAGAACATCTTATCAATAATCGTCTATCTCTCAAGAGACCAATATCACACTTTCCTTTCATACCACACTGTTGAGGGATAATAGTTCTTAATTCTTGTAACTTCGGCCATCCATAAGAAAACTTACCAACAATGGCATGTTATAGGTTTTCAATCTGCTCCATTCTACATACTTCAGCAGTTGTCCAGCGCACAACAGGAATGCCATCAAAATATGTTACCTCCTTCATTAGTATGGGATCACAGTGGGCATTGGACGTAAGAGTTTTTCCATGCACAAGTGTTTGAGCATAGTTTGGAGAAGAAGAAGTGGACGGGAGTGTTGGTTGAATATCTAGGGATTGCGGGTGAGTGAGGGTGGGTAATGTATAATGTTGGTTGTTGGTGGAGGCTGACCAGTCACCGGTGACGGCTGGCCAGCGGCCAAGGTGGCCAATCACTAAATTAGGGTTTAGTAATTAGGGTTGCATGGGGACGTAGGAGAGAGAAGAGAGCTCTTTTCTCATGTTTTGACTTGTTGAGTGCTGGCTTGCCTTGTTCTTTCAGCTTGTTTATGTATATTCCGAACTATGACCATGATTATGGAGGAATTGAAGTGAAATTGTGAAATGTGGATAATGTAGATGAATGATGATTGTTGCCTATAATATTGTGAATGTTGTTATGGATGCTTGGGAGTCGATATGTGATATGAGGAAAGTTGTATAAACAAAGGAAATGTTGCCCAATTTTCTCTAGTCTTAGTAAGCATGTTCTTATATTCGATTAGCTAACGTCAATATGAACTTTTGTGAAGGTAGAAACGCGAGCATCGAAGGAGAACGATCAAACAATAGAATAGCTAAACGAATGAGGTATGTAAGGCTAATCCTTTCCTTCTGAGACATGACTCGTATGGCATGAATCTTCCTAATTTTCCATAATCTTCCTAAATAACGGAAATTATGAGTCCATGACTATAAAGAGCTACATATGCATATAATAAAGAAAGGAGATACGATACGAGCATGATAATGATGATGATGAGCTTAAGTATAAAGAATCCTAGAGTAACATACGATGTCCATTAGGTTAAAGATCCTAAGTATGGCTCCATCGATGCTTTTTCTTATGTACACTCACCTTAAAATGATAGTCCCCTCAAGGTGAGACATAATGATTATGATCATTCTATAATGTAATTGGGGGTTCACGACCTTATGTCACCCAGACATAGCCATAGTTGCCTTCAAGTTTTAATGTATGTTTGATGATAAATGTATAATGACACTAAGCTTATGATATGCCTATGAGATGTATAATAATGATAAGTTTATGTTGACTATATGACGATACGATTCCACCGTGCCTAGTTGGCCGGGCATGTCACCGTGAAGGCGAGCTGCATACGATTCCACCGTGCCTAAATAGCCGGGCATGTCATCGCCAAGGCAGGCTACTATGTTTACACCGAGCCTAGAGGGCCGGCCATGACACCACTAGTGGGCGGCATATGATGGTTACCGGACGTGGGTTAACAATGATGATTTATATGATATGATGATGTATGTGCTATGATGATACACGTACTATGATTGTATATATATATATATATATATATATATATATATATATATATATATATATATATATATATATATCTGTGTGTGTGTGGGGGGGGGGGGCATGATGGGGTCTTGTCCCGTCCATATGTCTAGTACTCTAGTAGAGGCTCATAGATACGTATGTGTGGGTATCATGGTCTCACGATGTCCCTATTATATGTACATTATTTTTATAGCCGAAGGGCTTATGCATATAAAGGTAATTATGTTTCTAAGTGAAAAATGGTTTTCCTATGATTTGAGTATAAGATAAATAAATGAACGCTTGATGAGGACGATGGGTAATGGTATGAGCGGTGCTCGGTGGTTAGCCCTGGGTACCCGTCATTGCCCTTAGTTGAGTCGTGACAGTTGTGATGTGTATATATATGGCACAGTTGACAGGGGGTGTGTTGTGGCCTTTGTTGTGATGTGTATATATATATGGCACAGTTGATAGGGGGTGCTGTTACACCTCGGAAATTTCTCCGTACTTGTATGATGAGTGGAATAATGAAGAGTTTGAGTGTATGATGTTTTGTTAAGTAGGGAATGGCTAATTATGAATTTGTGGAAATAAGAAAGTCGCGGAAAATTTTCAGCCCAGTGGTCGTATATGGCACTATACGACCCGTAAAGTGATTTACGGACCGTATAGTGCAATCGTCCTTCAGCTTGCCAAAAATCTCAAGTTCTGCCCAGTGTTGAATATGGATAAATACGACCCAGTTTATGGCCCGTAAACTGGTTTACGGTCCGAAAACCAGGTCGTAAACTGCCATGTTCCTCAGCCAAAACTTTCTGTTTTTGAAATGATTAAATACGGCCATGGAGGACGGACCGTAAATCAAAATACGGTCCGTATATGGTGGTTTACGACCACTGTTCATCCCGACAAGAATTCATTAAAGATTAGATTTTGGGATTATTAAGAGGGACTTAAGCCCATTTCACGTCATTTTTCATCCAAACACTTCAAGAAAACTCTAGAGTGTTCTTCAACACTTCAACTCTACGAATATCAAGAAAATCCAAGGAAACCTAAGATTATCAACACCAAATTCATAAAAATAAGTGTAAGAACACATCAAAGGATCTTCTAAGTGAAGAAATTTCAAAGAAGGTGGAACTAGGGTTTGGGTTAATTGAAGTATTTCAACTTAAGGATTGTTCAAGCATCATCCAAGGTAAGTTTCATGATTATTCCATGTTGTTTGAAATATTGGAAAGCTTAGACACTTGAAATGTAGAAGAACATAGAAATGGGTTATTATTGAGTGAATAGTGACATAAATGAATGATAGTGGAATTGAACTATGAATATTGAAGTGTTGTGAGTACAAATACGTTATAAATGATGTTTATATCATAAAACAAGCATTAAATGCATGAAAACGCAAGGATGAGCTAGAAGTAGAAATAAGGGAAAATTGGAGAAAAATGGTGGATTTTGCCAAATGTACGTAAACGACGATTGTCGATTGTGGTATTGTAAGTAATATTATGAATGTTGGGAGTTAATATAAAACATGAGAAAAGTAGTATGAGCGAAGGAAGCGTTGTCCAACTTTTCCTAGAATTAACGATGCGTTCTTGTAGTTAGTTTACTAATGTTGATCCGAATTCTCTTATGAAGGTAACGACGTGATATCGACGGAGAACAAGTGAACGATATCTTAGCTAAACGACCAAGGTATGTGAGGCTAGTCCTTCTTTCTAATGGTATGAATCTTTTAGCTTGAATCCCTATTCCTTCCATGAGTTCTTACATTCTAAGAAGTTAAAAGCTTATACCTATGAATGTCTATATGAGATAAGTTATACGATATGATGACACTAGAATGATGATGTTGTTATTCCTTGCCTACACTCACCTTATGTACTAGTCCTTTCAAGGTGAGGCAGAATGTCCATAATGGTTCCATAATGTAACCGGGGGATCACGACCTTACGTCACCCCGATAGAGTAAAGTTGATCATGAGCCTTATACACGCATTATGATAAGATAAGTATTTTATGATAAGCATATTACTTTGAGTATTTACGTTAAGCATGTCATGAGCATTTCACACCGTGCCTAGTTGGCCGGGCAGACACCGCTTCGGCGGGCGGCGATACGGATACACCACGACCTTCGGGCGTGGGCAGACACCACTAGTGGGCGACATGAGATGGTACCCCGGACGCGGGAGGCCTGGACGCGGGCTAATATTATTGATTATCACACCGTTCCGACATGGACGGGCAGCTTGCATATGATGCATACATGTTATGATGATGAGTATGAGTAAGATAGCATGCATTACTTCATTTATGATTATCAGTCAGATCCAGATGTCTCGTGTTGATGTTATCCCAATATTATTGATGTCTCATTTCATTATGTATGCCTCTCATACTCGGTACAATATTCGTACTGACGTCCTTTCTTCGGACGCTGTGTTCATGCCCACAGGTAGATAGGGAGGAGAGCTTGGCCCAGGTCCTCAGTAGCTGTCAGTTGATAGATAGCACTCCATTGTTCGGAGGTGCTTATGGCTATTCTTTTGATGTACATTCATATATGCATATTTTGGGCATGACAGAGTCTTGTTCCGTCTATGTATTCATTATGTTAGTACAGGCTCGTAGGTACACAGTGTGGGTTAGATGGTCTCACAAGATGTTTTCATATGTATGTATATTATTTTGATTGCCGAGAGGCAAATGTATATAAAGTACTTATGTTTTGATTAAATATGATTTTTTCTACAACTGGTATGTAAAATTGATAAAAGAGTATTAAATGAGCAAGACAAGTAGTAGAGTGAGCGGTGCTCGGTAATTTGCTCCGGGTACCCGTTGCGGCCCCTAGCTGGGTTGTGACAGAAGTGGTATCAGAGCAGTTCGTCCTAGGAAATGTCTACGAGCCGTGTCTAGTAGAATCTTGTTTATGGTGTGTTGCGCGCCACGCTAATAAACAAGAGGCTACAGGACATTTAGGAAAATGACCATCTCTCTTCTCATGAGATCGTGCGATAGAGCCATGTCTAGGATTATGTTCTTCGTAAAAGTGCGTTATGGTTTCAGAAAAATGCTGCCGAAAGGAAAAGCTACAGCTGCCCAGATAGGCAAAGCTACGACGAAAAAGCGGGCAGAAAGGGAGCCTCCGGCGGAGGTAGAGGAAAGTGAATCGCAAAGTGAGGCCGCGCCCAATGTAGAAGAGCAGGGAGGAGCCTCAGCTCCGATTCCTCCACCGGGTGCTTCGGGTCAACAAGTGTCCGAGGCCATACATTTATTGACACAGTTGGTTGCCGCTCAGGCACAACAACAGAATACGGGCCCAAGTGATCGCTCGGCTAGTACAAGAGCCCATGATTTCCTTACTCTAAACCCTCCAGAATTTTTCGGGTCGAAGCCGGATGAGGACCCATAAGGTTTTATCGATGAGATGTTACAGACGCTGAAACTTATGCATGCTTTTGAGACCGAATCTATGGAGCTGGCCTCATATGACTTCGCGGTGTGGCGGTACTATGGTATAAAAATTGGGTGATATCAAGGGGAGAGAACGCACCACCTCCCGTTTGGCAAGAATTTGTGGATGCCTTTATTCGTCATTACTTGCCACCTGAAGTCCGCCGAGCTAGAGCGGACAGGTTCTTGAATTTGAAACAGGGAAGCATGAGTGCCCGAGAGTATAGTATGCAATTCAACTCATTAGCCCGGTATACTCCGACTATGGTGGCTGACATGGGAGACCGAGTCTATTGATTTGTGAGTGGTTTAGGACCACACTTGTTCAGAGATTGTCTGACAACCTCCTTGCAAGACGGGATGGATATTTTCCGGATACAGGCCCATGCTCAGAACCTCGAGGAATGACAACGACAGCAGAGAAGTGACCGTGATGGTGACAGAAGACAAGGTAAGAGGGCTAGATCTATGGGGGAGAGCAGTGAGTACCGAGGGGGACCGAAACAGACGCATTTTAGGCACTCAGGTCAGACAGTGACCAGTGCACCTCCCAGATTCTTGGATAGGAGGTTTGACCGTTCTTTTCAGTCAGGCCAGGGGCAGAGTTCGAGGGCTTCAGATTCACAGTCTAGGGGAGACTTTATCCAGAGGAGACCTCCAGTATCGCGGTGTAGCCAGTGCGGTAAATTCCATTACGGACAGTGTCATCAGGGTTCGGATGCTTGTTATGCTTGCGGGCAGGTTGGTCATATGATGAGAGACTGCCCCTCCGTAAGAGATTGTTACACCTCGAAAAATTTCCCGTTGGTACGCAAGTGAACGAACTAATGATGTGTGCGAGGAGTGTTAGTGTATAATGGTTCATGATCAAGGTGCGTAAATGGACGAGAATGATTAGAATGAAAAGTCGAGAAATGAGAAAAATTGAAAGTTGGAAAAACTACCCAGTGGTCGTATAGTGCAAAATACGGACCGTAAAGTGCAATACGGTCCGTAAACTTGAAATCGTAAACTGGCATGCCCAACTTCAACTTTCTGCCAACCGAGGAAATGGCTAAAACACGACCTGGTGGACGGACCGTAAAGTGATTTACGGCCCGTAAACCATGGTCGTAAATCACCATGCATGCAGGCCAAAGTTTCTGGTCCTGCTTACGCTTAAAGACGACCACGAGGGACGGTCCGTAAACTGAAATACGGACCGTAAACCTCCATGGACAACCACTGTTCACCCAGCACAGATTTTCCAATTCATTAAATATGAGGATCAAGACTTATTTTATTTCATTACAACATTTCACCACTTCTCTCTAAAACTTCTCTCTACATTTATTATATGAGTTTTCAAGGATTATAAGCCATCAATAACATTAAGACAAGTGAATCAAGGATAAGGGAATCATCAAGGATCATCCAAGTCAAGAAATCCAAATGGAGAAAAACTGGGGTTTTGCTCAAAGAAGAGTATTATCAACCAAAGCTTGTTCCTACAACTTCTAAGGTAAGATTCATGATTTTTACAAGAAGTTTAAGGTATTGGAGAATTAAAATACATGGATTGTAGAAAATGTGGTCAACTAGGTCATGAATGATGAATAGTGACTTTTTGAGAAATAGTTTGAATTGAGTTATGAATGTTGTTGGGTTGTGATATGAATGCATTATAAATGGTATTAAGATCATGAACTAAACACTTTAGACGAATGGACGAAGATGGGTGTTATGACTATG
Organism: Lycium barbarum; assembly: GCF_019175385.1. NCBI lineage: Eukaryota > Viridiplantae > Streptophyta > Magnoliopsida > Solanales > Solanaceae > Lycium > Lycium barbarum. The sequence continues at coordinate 30,191,095 of NC_083342.1, read as the reverse complement.
AATGTGGGTGAAATAGAGGCAAATTGAGGAATCTAGATAATGTGGATAATGTGAATGACTAATGGCCATTGTTATGATATTAATGAAGGTATAAACGCTAGCATTGGAAGGGAACGTGCAAGTGTAGAATAGTTCGACGAAAAGGTATGTAAGGCTAACCCTTCTTTCATAAGGCATGGTTCTTGGCCAAATTCCTAAATTCCTCTATATGAGTATGTTGTCTTCACATGGTTGACATTCCGAGCTCATAAGATCACGACCCTTGATATGTACTATGATTATACTACGTTCCTCGTATGACGAGTAAGTCTATAATGTAAATGTAATGATAATGATGAGGATAGTAATGATGATGAGAGTAAAATAAGACTAGAGATGCTTACGAGCTATGATATATGTATATGTGTGCCTATGAAGGGCTATGATAAGACCCCGAGCTTATGATACCGGGTAAGACTATATGTATATAACTATGTATAAAGTATGTATATGATTACGTAACGCGCGCGCACTTCTGCAGAAGGTACGGATAACCCTGATGCCTTGGTAGGGCCAGGTATGTATGATCTTGAGCCTTGGTTGGCTAAGTATGTATGAAACACCGATCCTATGAGGTCGGGTATGCTATGTAAAGGCTATGTATATGAAATGACTATGTATATAATATGAATATGAATTTGAAAAGACTATGTATAGGAATACGAATAAGGACATGTATACGAATATGAGCACAAGTATGGTACGATTATTATTATGGGATACGAACGACGATGTATGCAAGTAAGCGACATGATGATGATATTACTGTCTCCCCTCCTATGCTATTTTCATATGATATCTATTATGCTTCTATATTGATGTTGATCATGCTTTACATACTCAGTACATTCTTCGTTCTAACGTCCTTTTGTTTGTGGACGCTGCGTCATGCCCGCAGGTGCACAAGGAGACAGACTTGATCCATAGCTGCTTATTCAGAGATTGCATAGCAGAGCTCCATTTCTTTCGGAGCCGTAGCTTTTTTGTACTTATTCTTTTGCGTATATAATTATAGGCATAGCGGGGTCCTGTCCCGCTCATACGATATGTCATACTCTTAGAGGCTCGTAGTCATGTGTATGTGGGTAGAGATGTTCGGCCATGTCGGCCCATGTTTTGTATATCTTTTGTTAGCCACGTCGGCCTTGTACTTATGATGTGGCACAGATGACTATGATATGTTAAATGATGATTGTCGTCTAATGGGATTAATATGATTAACGATAAGAAAAGCACGAATTGACTTATGGTTCACCTAGATGTTATGTTATGTACGATAAGGGGGTGCTCGGGTGGGGTAGCACCGGGTGCTCGTCGCGGCCCCCTAGCCGGGTCGTGACAAAAGTTGTATCAGAGCAGTTCAGTCCTAGGATGTGTCTACGAGCCGTGTCTAGTAGAGTCTTGGTTATGGGTGTGTTGCGCGCCACACTTATAAATGAGAAGCTGCGGACATTTTAGGAATATATGACCTTCTTTCTTCATAAAAATCGTGCGATAGAGCTATGATGTAAGAAATTCTTGTTCCTAAATCGTGTGTTGTGTATTTCAGAGATGCCTAAAAAGAAAAATGCTACAGCAGCCCAAAAGGGCAAGACGGTGGCAGAAAAGCGGGCTGAAAGAGCACCGCCACCGGTAGTAGAGGAAGATGAGTCCCAGAGTGCGGCTCAATCTCAGTCCTCCCAGACAGTGCCTATTACCGAGGAGCACGTGGGAGCCTCAGCCCCAGCTCCAGCTCCTCCACTGAATGCTTCGGGCCAAGACGTGAGAGAGGCCATTAATTTATTGACTCAATTGGTTGCGGCCCAGAATCAGAGGCCAAGCGCAGGGCAAGGTGACAGGGCTGTTAGTGCAAGGGCCCGTGACTTCATTGCTTTGAAACCCCCGGAATTATTTGGGTCGATACCGGAGGAGGATCCCCAGGACTTTATTGATGGTATGCTAAGGACGCTCCGGTTGATACATGCTTCAGACACTGAGTCGGTAGAGCTAGCGTCCAATAGATTGAGAGATATCTCGATCCAGTGGTATATAGTATGGATGGCTTCGCGGGGACCCAATGCACCTCCGCCGGTATGGCAAGAGTTTGTCGATGCTTTTCTCCGTCACTACATGCCTCCAGAAGTTCGGCGAGCTAGGGCCGATAAATTCTTGAATCTGAGGCAAGGTAGCATGAGTGCTACGGAGTATAGTCTCCGCTTCAATTCCTTGGCTAGGTATGCTTCGGCCATGGTAGCGGATATGGGCGATCGGGTGCACCGGTTTGTGAAAGGCCTAGGGCCACACTTGATGGATAAATGCTTAACTGCGTCCCTTCAGGATGGCATGGATATTGCACGCATTCAGGCACATGCTCAGGAATTAGAGGAACACCTACAACAGCGGAGAAATGAACGTGAGCAGGATAGGGGCCATAACAAGAGGGCCAGACCTTCGGGTTCGAGGAGCGAGTCCAGGGGCGGACACAGACAGCAGTTTCCCAGCCATTCAGGCTATTCTATGACCAGTAGACCTCCACAGTTAACGGGGCAGAGATTTGACAGATCTACTCGTTCCGAGCCGAGTCAGGGTTATTCGAGGTCTCAGTTTAGAGGTGATTCAGGCCAGCCAAGGCCACTCGTACCACAATGTTCTCAGTGTGGAAAGTTGCATTGGGGTCAGTGCCGATCAGGTTCAGACGCTTGCTATTCATGTGGTTGGCCAGGCTATATTATGCGTGATTGCCCCTCAGTACATGGTAGAGGTAGGACCCAGCCATCAGGGTCGGTAGCCGGATCTTCGGCATCTGTTCGCCCTACGGGGCTAGGTTCACATGCGCCAGTCGGCCATGGTAGAGGTAGAGGCAGAGCTCCTAGTACTAGCGGTCCTCAACACCGTATTTACGCTTTGGCTGGACGCCAAGATCTTGAGTCTTCTCCTAATGTGGTCACAGGTATATTATCGGTATTCTCTCATGATGTATATGATTTGATTGATCCGGGCTCCACATTATCATATGTTACTCCATATATTGCGGGTCGATTTATAATTGAGCCGGAGTCTTTCAAACCTTTTGAGGTGTCTACACCCGTGGGTGGCTCGGTAATAGCTAACCGGGTATATAGGAATTGTGTGATTGTGATTTGTGATCGTCATACCATGATTGATTTGCATGAGCTAGAAATGGTAGATTTTGACGTTATTATGGGCATGGATTGGTTGGATTCTTGTTACGCCAATGTTGATTGCCGAATGAAGATGGTTCGTTTCCAGTTTCCGGGAGAACCAGTCTTAGAATGGAAAGGGAATGCGGCATCACCAAAAGTTAGGTTTATTTCCTATATAAAGGCAAGGAAAATGATCACGAAAGGGTGCATTTATCACCTAGTACGAGTTCAAGATGTAGAAGCTGAGTCGCCGACTCTTCAGTCAGTTCCGGTAGTGAACGAATTTCCGGATGTGTTCCCGAAAGAGCTTCCAGGCCTTCCTCCCGAGCGAGAGATAGATTTTGCGATTGATGTGTTGCCAGACACTAATCCCATATCTATTCCTCCCTATAGGATGACACCCGCACAGTTGAAAGAGTTGAAGGAGCAATTGAAAGACTTGCTTGAAAAAGGCTTCATTAGGCCTAGCTCATCCCCGTGGGGAGCACCCGTATTGTTCGACCGGAAGAAGGATGGCTCCTTGAGAATGTGCATTGATTATCGGCAATTGAATAAAGTGACAATTAAGAACAAGTATCCCCTCCCGAGGATTGATGATTTATTTGATCAATTGCAAGGTGCCAAATGGTTTTCAAAGATTGATTTGAGGTCCGGGTATCACCAAGTAAGAGTTAGGGAGAAAGATATCCCTAAGACAGCTTTCAGAACAAGATATGGCCATTTCGAGTTCCGAGTAATGTCGTTTGGGCTAACTAATGCACCGGCAGTGTTTATGGACTTAATGAACAATGTATTCAGGCCTTTTCTGGATATATTCGTGATTGTATTCATCGATGATATCCTGGTGTATTCTAGATCCGAGGCAGAACATGCGGATCACTTGCGTATTGTCCTTGGAGTTCTTCGAACCCGAGAGTTATTCACGAAGTTTTCCAAATGCGAGTTTTGGTTGAACTCAGTGGCATTTCTGGGCCACATTGTTGCAGCTGACGGTATTCGAGTGGATAGCCAAAAGATTGAGGCAGTGAAGACTTGGCCAAGGCCCACGACCCCTACGGAGGTTCGTAGCTTTTTGGGTTTAGCAGGTTATTACAGAAGATTTGTTGAGGATTTCTCTTCTATTTCTGCACCGCTCACCAAGTTGACTCAGAAGTCAGCTAAGTTTCAATGGACAGATGCTTGCGAGCGTAGTTTCCAAGAGTTGAAGGACCGATTGACTTCAGCCCCAGTCTTGACACTTCCAGAAGGATTGGAAGGATATGTTATTTATTGTGATGCTTCAGGCGTCGGGCTAGGCTGTGTATTGATGCAAAATGGTAAGGTGATTGCGTATGCTTCTAGACAATTACGGAAACATGAGCAGAATTATCCTACCCATGACTTAGAATTGGCCGTGGTGGTCCATGCTTTAAAGATATGGAGACATTACTTATATAGTGTCCACGTGGATATTTATACAGATCATAAGAGTCTCCAGTACATCTTCAAGCAGAAAGAGTTGAATTTGCGGCAACGACGATGGCTAGAGTTGCTAAAAGACTATGATGTTGAAATCCTGTACCACCCCGGAAAGGCAAATGTTGTGGCTGATGCTCTTAGCCGTAGGTCGATGGGAAGTCTAAGTGATGTACGACCAGAAAAGAAAGAGATGGCCCGTGATCTTCAGCAGTTAGCTAGCCTAGGAGTCTGAGTGGTGGACTCAGGTAGCAGTGGAGCTATTATTCAGAATTCAACAGTTTCATCGTTAGTAGCGGAAGTAGAAGAGCGACAATATGAGGATCCCATGCTAATGCAATACAAAGATACACTCCCTCAGAAGGAGGGGTCATCATTTGACATTTCGGAAGACGGAGTTCTCCGATGTCGAGGCAGGTTATGTGTTCCCGATGTGGCAGGTCTACACCATCAGATTTTGAGAGAAGCTCATTGTTCCCGTTACTCCGTTCACCCCGGAGCGACGAATATGTATTATGATCTTAAGACTATATATTGGTGGAATGGGGTGAAGAAAGACGTAGCAGAATTCGTAGCTCAGTGTCCTAATTGCCAACAAGTGAAGATAGAACACCAAAAGCTGGGTGGCTTATTGCAAGCTATAGAAATCCCAACTTGGAAGTGGGAAGTGATTAATATGGATTTCATTACAGGGTTACCCCGTTCTCGACGTAAGTATGATTCCATATGGGTGATTGTGGATAGACTCACAAAGTCAGCTCATTTCTTACCGGTCAGGACGACCTATGTGGCAGAAGATTATGCCAAGATTTATCTTAAAGAGATAGTGAGACTCCATGGCGTTCCGGTATCTATTATCTCCGATAGAGGAACTCAGTTTACAACCAAGTTTTGGGGGTCTTTCCAAGAAGGTTTAGGGACCCAAGTGCGCCTAAGCACGACATTTCACCCACAGACCGATGGGCAAGCTGAACGTACTATTCAGACTCTTGAAGATATGTTACGGGCATGTATGATAGATTTTGGAGGAAATTGGGATGACCATTTGCCACTCATTGAGTTTGCTTACAATAACAGTTATCATTCTAGCATTCAAATGGCACCGTATGAAGCTCTATATGGGCGAAAGTGTAGATCCCCAATTGGGTGGTTTGAAACCGGGGAAGCTAAGTTGATAGGGCCAGACTTGGTCCAGCAAGCAATAGAGAAAGTTAAGCTCATACGAGATCGGTTGCTAGCGGCTCAAAGTCGTCAGAAGTCCTATGCGGATAATCGTCGAAGAGACTTAGAGTTCGAAGTGAAAGATTGGGTATTCTTAAAAGTGTCGCCGATGAAGGGCGTGATGAGATTTGGCAAAAAGGGGAAGCTCAGTCCCCGGTATATTGGGCCATACGAAATTGTCCGCAAAATAGGCAAAGTGGCCTATGAGCTAGATCTACCTCCAGATTTGGAGTCAGTCCATCCAGTATTTCATGTCTCGATGCTTCGGAAGTGTGTCGAAGATCCTACGAGGATCGTCCCAGTGAATGATATTCAAGTGACAGAAAAGTTAACTTATGATGAAATATCCATTGTCATATTAGATAGGCAAGTACGGAGGCTTAGAAACAAAGAAGTGGCCTCAATTAAAGTTCTGTGGAGAAATGACAATCTAGAGGAAATGACATGGGAAGCGGAAGATAATATGCGATCCAAATACCCATATTTATTTCGGCCCTTGGAAAAAGTCCAAGATGAGACGTCAAAATCATAAGGTATGCATGTTTTCCCTTTTATACATTCAGGTCGTGTGTGGCCAAATTTCTAGTGCTGTTGTATTATTGCCCTGTGAGGCATTGTTATTGTGGGTTGTTGTGACAGGGTGGTAGTGCCACATTAAAGAGGAAACTCTGGCGAAATTTTTATAGAATTCCCCAAGCCTTTAACATTTCCCGTTGGTACGCAAGTGAACGAACTAATGATGTGTGCGAGGAGTGTTAGTGTATAATGTTTCATGATCAAGGTGCGTAAATGGACGAGAATGATTAGAATGAAAAGTCGAGAAATGAGAAAAATTGAAAGTTGGCAAAACTTCCCAGTGGTCGTATAGTGCAAAATACGGACCGTAAAGTGCAATACGGTCCGTAAACTTGAAGTCGTAAACTGGCATGCCCAACTTCAACTTTCTGCCAGCCAAGGAAATGGCTAAAACACGACCTGGTGGACGGACCGTAAAGTGATTTACGGCCCGTAAACCATGGTCGTAAATCACCATGCATGCAGGCCAAAGTTTCTGGTCCTGCTTAAGCTTAAAGTCGACCACGAGGGACGGTCCGTAAACTAAAATACGGACCGTAAACCTCCATGGACGACCACTGTTCACCCAGCACAGATTTTCCAATTCATTAAATATGAGGATCAAGACTTATTTTATTTCATTACAACATTTCACCACTTCTCTCTAAAACTTCTCTCTACATTTATTATATGAGTTTTCAAGGATTATAAGCCATCAATAACATTAAGACAAGTGAATCAAGGATAAGGGAATCATCAAGGATCATCCAAGTCATGAAATCCAAATGGTGAAAAACTAGGGTTTTGCTCAAAGAAGAGTATTATCAACCAAAGCTTGTTTCTACAACTTCTAAGGTAAGATTCATGATTTTTACAAGATGTTTAAGGTATTGGAGAATTAAAATACATGGATTGTAGAAAATGTGGTCAACTAGGTCATGAATGATGAATAGCGACTTTTTGAGAAATAGTTTAAATTGAGTTATGAATGTTGTTGGGTTGTGATATGAATGTGTTATAAATGGTATTAAGATCATGAACTAAACACTTTAGACGAATGGACAAAGATGGGTGTTATGACCATGAATGTGGGTGAATTAGAGGCAAATTGAGGAATCTAGATAATGTGGATAATGTGAATGACTAATGGCCATTGTTATGATATTAATGAAGGTATAAACGCTAGCATTGGAAGGGAACGTGCAAGTGTAGAATAGTTCGACGAAAAGGTATGTAAGGCTAACCCTTCTTTCATAAGGCATGGTTCTTGGCCAAATTCCTAAATTCCTCTATATGAGTATGTTTTCTTCACATGGTTGACATTCCGAGCTCATAAGCTCACGACCCTTGATATGTACTATGATTATACTACGTTCCTCGTATGACGAGTAAGTCTATAATGTAAATCTAACGATAATGATGAGGATAGCAATGATGATGAGTGTAAAATGAGACTCAAGATGCTTACGAGCTATGATAGATGTATATGTGTGCCTATGAAGGGCTATGATAAGACCCCGAGCTTATGATGCCGGGTAAGACTATATGTATATAACTATGTATAAAGTATGTATATGATTACGTAACGCGCGCGCACTTCTGCAGAAGGTACGGATAACCCTGATGCCTTGGTAGGGCCAGGTATGTATGATCTTGAGCCTTGGTTGGCTAAGTATGTATGAAACACCGATCCTATGAGGTCGGGTATGCTATGTAAAGGCTACGTATATGAAATGACTATGCATAAAATATGAATATGAATGTGAAAAGACTATGTATAGGAATACGAATAAGGACATGTATACGAATATGAGTACAAGTATGGTACGAGTATTATTATGGGATACGAACGACGATGTATGCAAGTAAGCGACATGATGATGATATTACTATCTCCCCTCCTATGCTATTTTCATATGATATCTATTATGCTTCTATATTGATGTTGATCATGCTTTACATACTCAGTACATTCTTCGTACTGACGTCCTTTTGTTTGTGGACGTTGCGCCATGCCCGCAGGTGCACCGGGAGACAGATTTGATCCATAGCTGCTTATTCAGAGATTTCATAGCAGTGCTCCATTTCTTTCGGAGCCGTAGCGTTTGGGTACTTATTCTTTTGCGTATATAATTATGGGCATAGCGGGGTCCTGTCCCGCTCATACGATATGGCATACTCTTAGAGGCTCGTAGTCATGTGTATGTGGGTAGAGATGTTCGGCCATGTCGGCCCATGTTTTGTATATCTTTTGTTAGCCACGTCGGCCTTGTACTTATGATGTGGCACAGATGCCTATGATATGTTAAATGATGATGGTCGTCTAATGGGATCAATATGATTAACGATAAGAAAAGCACGAATTGACTTATGGTTCACCTAGATGTTATGTTATGTACGATAAGGGGGTGCTCGGGTGGGGTAGCACCGGGTGCTCGTCGCGGCCCCTTAGCCGGGTAGTGACAGAGATAGAGCGGGGACTCAGCCCACAGGTTCAGCTGCGGGTTCTTCGTCAGCTCGTCCGACAACACAGACTCCTCAGAATACAGCAGCCAGAGGCAGAGGTAGAGGGGGAGCATCCACTTCAGGTGCTGTTCAGCCCCGTGTATATGCCTTAGCTGGGCGACAGGATCTTGAGTCTTCCGCAGATGTTGTTACAGGTACCTTGACTATATTTTCCCGTGACGTATATGCTCTGATTGATCCGGGTTCTACCTTCTCATATATTACTCCGCATATCGCTGATTGTGTTGGGGTAAGACCCGAGCCGATTAAACCTTTCGAGGTATTCACTCTGGTTGGTGATCCCGTAATAGAAAGACAAGTATATAAGGATTGTGTAGTCATTATATGTGATCACCAGACGACAGCGGATTTGATTGAACTTGGGATGATAGATTTCGATGTAATTATGGGTATGGACTGGTTGGCATCGTGTTATGCTAATGTTTGCTGCCGGACCAAGGTAGTTCGATTCCAATTTCCGGGAGAGACCATACTTGAGTGGAAGGGTAATACAGCTTCCCCAAAGGGTAGGTTTATTTCCTACCTTAAGGCGAGAAATATGATAGCCAAAGGTTATATTTGTCATCTAGTTCGGGTTCATGACACGGAAGCGGAAGTGCCAACTTTCTAGTCTGTCTCGGTAGTGAATGAATTCCCAGATGTGTTTCCCGACGAGTTACCAGGCCTTCCTCCAGAAAGGGAGATTGATTTCACCATTGATGTATTACCAAACACCGAGCCTATTTCTATTCCTCTGTATCGAATGGCTCCAGCAGAACTGAAAGAGCTAAAAGCACAGCTAAAAGATTTACTTGAGAAGGGGTTTATAAGGCCTAGTTCTTCGCCGTGGGCAGCACCAGTCCTGTTCGTAAAGAAGAAAGACGGATATCTACGAATGTGCATCGACTACAGGAAGTTGAACAAGGTGACAATAAAGAATAAATACCCTCTTCCCAGAATCAACGATTTGTTTGATCAATTACAGGGCGCTAAATGGTTCTCCAAGATAGATCTGATATCGGGTTATCATCAGGTGAGAATTAGGGAAGCAGATATTCCCAAGACTGCCTTCAGGACAAGATATGGTCACTACGAGTTTCGAGTAATGTCGTTTGGGTTGACAAATGCCCCGGCAGTGTTTATGAATTTAATGAACAATGTGTTTAGGCCATTCTTGGACCTCTTCGTGATAGTATTTGTCGACGATATTTTGGTGTACTCTCGCACAGAGTCAGAACATGCAGATCATCTAAGGATTGTTCTTGGCGTTCTTCGAGATCGAGAATTGTATGCAAAGTTTTCAAAGTGCGAGTTTTGGCTTAATTCTGTTGCATGCCTGGGTCATGTTATTTCATATGATGGTATCCGAGTTGACACTCAGAAAATAGAAGTTGTGAAGACCTGGCCAACGCCTACGACACCCACGGAAGTTCGTAGTTTCCTTGGGTTAGCAGGATACTATAGAAGATTTGTAGAGGGCTTCTCATCTATTTCAGCCCCATTAACAAAGTTAACCCAGAAGTCGGCTAAATTCCAGTAGAGTGATGCCTGTAAGCGTAGCTTCCAAGAGTTGAAAAATAGGTTGACCTCAGCGCCAGTGCTAACACTTCCAGAAGGATCAGATGGCTATGTAGTAAATTGTGACGCCTCCGGTGTGGGATTAGGATGTGTATTGATGCAGAATGGGAAAGTTATTGTATATGCTTCGAGACAGTTGCGAAAACATGAACAGAATTATCCCACTCATGATCTTGAGCTAGCTGCGGTCATTCATGCATTGAAAATGTGGAGACACTACTTATATGGTGTGCACGTGGACATCTATACGGATCACAAAAGCCTTCAATATATTTTCAAACAGAAGGAGTTGAACCTGCGGCAAAGGCGATGGTTAGAATTACTAAAGGATTACGATGTGAACATTCTATATCATCCAGGGAAGGCGAATGTAGTAGCAGATGCACTTAGCCGCCGATCGATGGGTAGTTTATGTGGAGTTCCTTCAGAAAAGCGAGAAATGGTTCGTGAGGTCCATTGGTTAGCAAGTCTCGGCGTACGGCCAATTGATTCAGGAGATGCAAGTATTAGCATCAATGACCCCACAGTTTCATCATTGAATCTAGAAGTGAAGGAACGACAATATGAAGATCCTCAGTTAAGCCACTATCGAGATCTATCTTAGGAAAAGGAAAAGTCTCCATTCGAAGTTTCCATAGAAGGGGTTCTTAGATATCGAGGCCGGCTATGTGTACCGAATGTGGCAAACTTGCGCCAACGGATTTTAGAGGAAGCACATTATTCCCGGTATTCTATTCATCCAGGTGCAACCAAGATGTACCACGATCTCAAATTGATATATTGGTGGGATGGCATCAAGCGAGACATAGCAGAATTTGTAGCACAGTGCCCAAATTGCCAGCAAGTGAAGGCCGAGCATCAAAAACCAGGAGGCTTATTGCAAGCAATTGAGATTCCTACGTGGAAATGAGAAGAAACTAATATGGATTTTGCGGTAGGATTACCCCGTACGCGAGGGAAGTATGATTCTATATGGGTGATCGTGGGCAGACTCACGAAAGCAGCTCATTTTCTCCTCGTTAGAACCACATATTCAGCGGAAGATTATGCTAAATTGTATCTTAAGGAGATTGTACGACTTCACGGTATTCCCTTGGTCATTATCACAGACAGAGGGGCATAGTTCACAGCCAAGTTCTAGAAGTCCTTTCAAGAAGTTCTAGGTACTCAAGTTAAGCTCAGCACGGCGTTCCATCCGCAGACCGACGGACAAGCCGAGTGTACTATTCAGACCTTGGAAGATATGCTACGAGCGTGTGTGCTGGACTTTGGTGGTAGTTGGGATGAGCATTTGCCTCTTATTGAATTTGCCTATAATAACAGCTATCATTCCAGTATTCAAATGGCTCCATACGAGGCCTTATATGGAAGAAAATGCAGATCTCCAATTGGATGGTTTGAAACCGGACAAGTACAATTGATAGGCCCCGACTTGATCCAACAAGCAGTTGAAAAGGTTAAAGTGATTCGAGACTGACTGTTAACAGCTCAAAGTCGCCAAAAGTCTTATGCAGATAATCGCCGACGAGACTTGGAATTTCAAGTGGGCGATTGGGTGTTCCTGAAGGTATCGCCGATGAAGGGAGTGATGACATTTGGCAAGAAGGGAAAGCTAAGTCCCAGATATATCGGACCCTACCAAATCATTCGCAAGGTGAGTCGAGTAGCCTATGAATTGGACTTGCCTTCAGAGCTCGAATCCGTGCACTCAGTATTCCATGTTTCGATGCTCCGCAAGTGTATTGGAGACCCAACAAGAATAATTCCGGTTGATGATGTGCAAGTAAAAGAGAAGCTAACATACGAGGAAATGCCCATTGCCATTTTGGATAGACAAGTACGAAGACTTCGGAATAAAGAGGTTGCTTCAGTCAAAGTTCTATGGCGGAACAATAATCGGGAAGAAATGACTTGGGAAGCGGAGGAGAAGATGAAATCTATGTACCCCCATTTGTTCCAATCCCCAGAAGAGATTCAAGATGAGACGTCGATGATGTAAGGTATGTATGTTTTAATTTTATGTTTTTGGTTGTGTGTGGCCATAAATGTGTTGATATTGTGATATAGCCCTGTGAGGCGAAGATATTGTGGGTTGTTGTAATGGAAAGGTAGTGTCCAAATTACAAAGGAATCTGGCAAAAAATTTTCAAAATCCCCGAGTGTCGAACATTCGAGGACGAATGTTCCAAAAGGGGGGAAGAATGTTACACCTCGGAAATTTGTCCGTACTTGTATGATGAGTGGAATGATGAAGAGTTTGAGTGTATGATGTTTTGTTAAGTCGGGAATGGCTAATTATGAATTTCTGGAAATAAGAAAGTCGCGGAAAAGTTTTCAGCCTAGTGGTCGTATATGGCACTATACGGTCCCGTAAAGTGATTTGCGGACCGTATAGTGCAATCGTCCTTCAGCTTGACAAAAATCTCAAGTTCTGCCCAGTGTTGAATATGGTTAAATACGACCCAGTTTACGGCCCGTAAACTGGTTTACTGTCTGTAAACCAGGTCATAAACTGCCATGTTCCTCAGCCAAAACTTTCTGTTTTTGAAATGATTAAATACGGCCATGGAGGACGGACCGCAAATCAAAATACGGTCCGTATATGGTGGTTTACGACCACTGTTCATCCCGACAAGAATTCATTAAAGATTAGATTTTGGGATTATTAAGAGGGACTTAAGCCCATTTCACGTCATTTTTCATCCAAACACTTCAAGAAAACTCTAGAGTGTTCTTCAACACTTCAACTCTAAGAATATCAAGAAAATCCAAGGAAACCTAATATTATCAACACCAAATTCATAAAAATAAGTGTAAGAACACATCAAAGGATCTTATAAGTGAAGAAATTTCAAAGAAGGTGGAACTAGGGTTTGGGTTAATTGAAGTATTTCAACTTAAGGATTGTTCAACCTTCATCCAAGGTAAGTTTCATGATTATTCCATGTTGTTTGAAGTATTGGAAAGCTTAGACACTTGAAATGTAGAAGAACATAAAAATGGGTCATTATTGAGTGAATAGTGATATAAATGAATGATAGTGGAATTGAACTATGAATATTGAAGTGTTGTGAGTAAAAATACGTTATAAATGATGTTTATATCATGAAACAAGCATTAAATGCATGAAAACGCAAGGATGAGCTAGAAGTAGAAATAAGGGAAAATTGGAGGAAAATGGTGGATTTAGCCAAATGTACGTAAACGACGATTGTCGATTGTGGTATTGTAAGTAATATTATGAATGTTGGGTGTTAATATAAAACATGAGAAAAGTAGTATGAGCGAAGGAAGCGTTGTCCAACATTTCCTAGAGTTAACGATGCGTTCTTGTAGTTAGTTTACTAATGTTGATCCGAATTCTCTTATGAAGGTAACGACGTGATATCGACGGAGAACAAGTGAGCGATATCTTAGCTAAACGACCAAGGTATGTGAGGCTAGTCCTTCTTTCTAATGGCATGAATCTTTTAGCTTGAATCCCTATTCCTTCCATGAGTTCTTACATTCTAAGAAGTTAAAAGCTTATACCTATGAATGTCTATATGAGATAAGTTATACGATATGATGACACTAGAATGATGATGATGTTATTCCTTGCCTACACTCACCTTATGTACTAGTCCTTTCAAGGTGAGGCAGAATGTTCATAATGGTTCCATAATGTAACCGGGGGATCACGACCTTACGTCACCCCGATAAAGTAAAGTTGATCATGAGCCTTATACACGCATTATGATAAGATAAGTATTTTATGATAAGCATATTACTATGAGTATTTACGTTAAGCATGTCTTGAGCATTTCACACCGTGCCTAGTTGGCCGGGCAGACACCGCTTCGGCGGGCGGCGATACGGATACACCACGACCTTCGGGCGTGGGCAGACACCACTAGTGGGTGACATGAGATGGTACCCCGGACGCGGGAGGCCTGGACGCGGGCTAATATTATTGATTATCACACCGTTCCGACATGGACGGGCAACTTGCATATGATGCATACATGTTATGATGATGAGTATGAGTAAGATAGCATGCATTACTTCATTTATGATTATCAGTCAGATCCAGATGTCTCATGTTGATGTTATCCCCATATTATTGATGTCTCCTTTCATTATGTATGCCTCTCATACTCGGTACAATATTCGTACTGACGTCCTTTCTTCGGACGTTGTGTTCATGCCCACAGGTAGACAGGGAGGAGAGCTTGGCCCAGGTCCTCAATAGCTGTCACCTGATAGATAGCACTCCATTGTTCGGAGGTGCTTATGGCTATTCTTTTGATGTACATTCATATATGCATATTTTGGGCATGACGGAGTCTTGTTCCGTCTATGTATTCATTATGTTAGTAGAGGCTCGTAGGTACGCAGTGTGGGTTAGATGGTCTCACAAGATGTTTTCATATGTATGTATATTATTTTGATGGCCGAGAGGCAAATGTATATAAAGTACTTATGTTTTGATTAAATATGATTTTTTCTACAACTGGTATGTAAAATTGATAAAATAGTATTAAATGAGCAAGACTAGTAGTAGAGTCAGCGGTGCTCGGTAATTTGCTCCGGGTACCCGTCGCGGCCCCTAGCTGGGTTGTGACAGGTGCGTTGTGGCCTTTGTTGTGATGTGTATATGTATGGCACAGTTAACAGGGGGTGACGCTGTGGCCTTTGTTATGATGTGTATATATATGGCACAGTTGACAGGGGGTGACGCTGTGGCCTTTGTTGTGATATTTCTATGGATATATGTGTTTCTTGATATAGCTATACTGATGCATTTATTTTGCGATTCATTGACATGCCTCAAATGTTTTCCAGGATTTTATGTATATGTTGATTTCATGCCTTACATACTCAGTACACTATTCGTACTGACCCCCTTTCTTCGGGGGGCTGCGTTTCATGCCCGCAGGTATAGACACTCAGTTTGGTGATCCTCCGGCTTAGGACTTCTGCTCAGCCGCTTGGAGAGCTCCATTGTTCCGGAGCTTGAGTTATTTTGGTACAGATCCTTTTGACGTAGACTTTGTTATACTCTTAGAGGTCTGTAGACATATGTGGCTTGTGTATATACGGTTTGTTCAGCTATATCGATGTAGTTCGTCTTGGATGTCCCCGCGTGTAGTCGAAGCCTTATCGGCTTGCATATTTGATATGTTTTGGTAAACTGTGACTTCTCAGGAGACAGGTTCTTTCTGATGTATGACATGATGAGTTCACATCATGCTTTTACAGAGTGCCATATTGTTTTCAGTTTTAGTCTGATTATATCTAGCGGGTCGTATACGGGTGCCCAACTCAAGCACTAGTCATGGCCCATCGGTTTTGGTCGTGACAGGATTCTTATTTAATGAATGACGGACGACTCGATAAAGCAAAAGGATTTGAGCCAAGAAGTTTCAACGAGGTTTAAACGAGAAAAGCTTGAAAAGAATTGGTACGAAAGAAAGACAGACTCAAGAACTAGTTAACAACCAAGTAAGGATCAATTACTAGTTGTTAATTAGCTAGGGGAATCAAAGAAATGAGAAGAATAAGTGAACAAATCTTGGCCAAACACTTAGATAAATTTGAGAAGGTTTTGGCCAACACTTATAAAATTCGGAGTTGCTTGCAACATGTTTTTGAAACGCCCATAATTCTTTCTACAGAGCTCAGATTCACGAACGGCTTGTTGATGTGGAAAGTAGACTTTCCGAACTTGAATTTCGATATATTATGGGCCCCGTAACTCTTTATATACACGGAGATATAGCCCTCTCAAATTGGACCAAAATCTGCCAACACTTAGAAAAAATTTCTAAGTGTTGAAACAAAATTTCAAGCCTCTAAATTTGGACCCCACGGGCGCATCAGATGCTGATGTCAGCGCTGACATGGCAGATGACATGGCCAATTTTTTTTTTAGAAAAATCAAAAAATTGGACTTAATATATCTGATTTTTGATTTTTTTTTTTTTTTGCTTGGCCCACAAACACTTTTTGACCTCTTTACTTGAAGAATTTTGGATCAAAGGCCCCTTTTTAGTGTCTTCTTCCTCTAGAAGATTTGAATGTTCTCAAGAACACTAAGAACAATTTAAAATCCAATGTATGCCCAAATCAACTCCGTTTCCTCCCAAATTTTGGATCTAAGTTCCCTTCACCTAGGAGAACAAAACCCACTATCAATTGAAGCCAATTTCATCCTCAATCACCAAGACCCACTTTCAAGTTTCAAACCTTCAAGCTTCAACAATGGTAGAATCTTCAAAACACCTCCAAATGGCACGAAATTTGAGACCTAGGGGTTTTTAACATCAAGGAACTCAAATTTGACCTCAAATCCACCAAAAAACAATAATTTTTTGGATTTTTTTTTTTGGGGATATTTCGAATTTTCATTTATTTTTTTTAAATATGAAGAACCTAGGATTGAGGATTGTAGAAACAATACTCTAGCCTAAACTCTGATACCAAATGATACGAATCAAATTGGGGAAGAACCAATTCAATTCAAAAACGCAGAATTTAAAGATACGACGAAAAGGGGATGAGAAAAGAGGATAAAAACAAGACCCAATTAGGGTGAATTTATGGGCAACCTTGGATATATTAAATCCAACACCTCCCAATATAATTCAATCCTAAAAGAACCTATACGATTTGAAATCAAGGCAAGAGTTATTCAAATGAATCCACAAATGAACAACTCTTCATGAAATCAATAGAATTAAAGTTTCAAAGACCAACAATGGAATCCACCATTATACCCACTAACCCTAAAGCTACTAAGCTAAACAATCTATCACCAAAGGATTTTCTCAATTCATCATTCAACATAATCTAAGTAATGAAATGTCTAAGTCTAGTATTTATACTCCTAGACTAAAGAAGACTAAGTTATTACAAAAATGTCATTAATGAGGCAAGGGCCTTGTTTGGATAGTCTTCATAGTGTAGTCTTCAATTCAAGGATTGACCTTCAATGGCCCAACACATCCCTCCTTGCATAGATGACCCTCTAATCAACCTTGCATGCATGGCCTTCTTTTAAGCATAACCCTTCTTGCGCCAAGTCGCCACTTGAACAAATAGCCCTTTGCACAAATAGCCACCTCGAGCTCTAAATCTCCCAACCAAGCAATCTCCAAAACCTTGTAGGATTCCACCTCTATGAAGTTCGTAGAGACTTGGTTCTCATTAATGATCATGATCAAGTGTGTAGTGTAGAAATACACACTTGAGACCCTTTGAAACGCTCCAAATATGGTGAATAAGCTCCAATGAAGATCATAGACTCTAAGTTGAGCTCCAGCACGAATCATAGGTTGTATAAATGCACTCGAGCCAATGAGAATCATATCACAGAGTGGAGCTTAGCACATCTTTTCACCCTCAGACTGACGGTCAGTTCGAGCGGACTATTCAGGTTCTCGTGGACATGTTGTGAGCTAGTGTGATTGACTTTGGAGGTCAATGGGATCAGTTTCTACCTTTGGCGAATTTTGCTTATAATAATAACTATCATTCGAGCTTTGCGATGATGATCCAATTTGAGGAATTGTATGGTAAGATATGTGATTCCCCAATTGAGTCCGAGGTTTATGGGTCCATTCTAGATAGTTCAGAGAGTTTGTGAGGTGGCTTATGAGTTAGCTTTGCCTCCGGGTCTTTCGGGTGTTCCCCTAGTTTTCTATGTTTCAATGCTAAAGAAGTACCATTCTAATAGTTCTCATGTGATTAGATGGGATTCAGTGTTACTTGATCAGAAGATAACTTTTGAAGAGGAGCCGATAGCCATTTTGTACAGACAGGTTCGGAAGTTGAGATCGAAGGAAATAACTTCAGTGAAGTGCAATGGAGGAATCGTCCTATTGAGGAGCCAACTTAGGATACCGAGTCTGATATGCCGTCTAGATATCCCCAGCTTATTGAGGATCGAGGTATCATTTTATCTTTTACCGTTCGAGGACGAATGTTATTTTTGGTGGTATCTGATGTAACGACTCGCTAAGTCATTTTCAGCTATTCCCCTAGAAATTCCTAAATTACCCTTCCCGAGGTTTCTTTTGCGTGTTTATGACTTGCGGGGATGCGTGGCGCAATTCCTGAGGTAATCAGGCGAGTTTTAAATTGATTTTAGTAAGTTTAGAAGTTTTAGAGTTAGTTAAATGGAGATATTTGATCAAAGTCAACACTGGGGGTAAATGTTTTATTTTCGTGGTTTCATCTATTCCATTAGGACCAGAATGTCATTTTTTACTTAGTCGAGCCTTTGGTTCAGGTCCCGAGGCATTCGGGTGTGTTTTGGGTACTTGGTTGGAAAGTTGAGTTTTGGTAGTGTTGGACTTGACCTTGGTCAACCCCGGGTCAAAACAACCTCTTTTGGGAAATCTGAGTGTGAGAGTGAGTTCGTAGCGTGTTTTATAATAGAAATGCATATTTGGCTTGTATTAGGGGGTTTCCGAATGATTTTTGGGTGTTGGTTCGGGATTTTGGGAAACCAGATTTTCTGGTTTTCCTTCTTCGCGTTTACGAGAGGGCCTAGCGTTCACGATGAAGGGGGACCAGGATGGGCTTCGCGTTCAAGTGGGGTTGTCGGGGTCTAGGCTGAGTTTTCCTGGTCATCACATTTGCCATCGATCAGTAGCGTTCACGATGGTCTTGGGCCGGGTCTGGTTGAGTTCGCGAGGCTAGCTTGCGTTCGCGAAGGGTAATCACCTGAATAATGCATTAGAACCCCAAATTTGAGTTTCATTTCCCATTCACTATTTTAGAAGCTATAGAGCCCCAAATTGAGAGATTCCAAGTGCAAAGATCAAGTTTCTTCATTGGGGTAAGCTCTAAACTTTTTTTTTTATTTTGGTTAAATTACCACTAAGCTTAGCTTAGTATGTATGTGTGTGTGTGTGGGGGGGGGGGGGGGGTTATTAATAATAAAGAAGTATAAAAAAATTGGGTTCGAAAAGGAAACAAAAGGAAATAAAAGCAACAAAATCAAACAGGAAACGGGTCTGGACACCGTAGAAGGTCTGCCTCCATGAAATCCACTCTCTAGGTCCCTGTTGGAATCTCTGCTTCCATCTACATGGTAGCACCTTCCTCTCCTCCTTGCTGAGCTAATGAGCTGTTGGTACCTTGGTAAAGACGATGTTGAGTGAATTGACAGTGTTGATCGGCGACTTCACTGATTTCAATGCATAAGGATATGAATTAATATAGATTTCCTCTTGATATAGGTGATGAATCACCTTTTTCTATCATTCTTCCATTTATTGTAGCTCTAATCTTCGATTGAGATAAATTCGCAAATGAAAACCCTAATTTCACCTGATGTCGATGTGTACAGCGTTGTTGAACTATACCTCTCATGTCTGTTGGATTCTTTTTGTGCGGACTCGATCATATGGAACTTGAGCTTTATCCATGTTAAGAATCTTCCTTGCTGTGACAAGTAAGTCCTTGAATTGTGTAGCTTGAAGTCTTCCATTAACATCGAATGCATAGTTAGCCAAACAATCAGCTACCTAATTTCCTTCCCTAAATGTCGGTTTAATTTGAGCTTTGACACACCTCCATATCTGTCTGAGTTTCTTCCAACATTTCAATGAGTTCCCATGGTGGTTTTCATTGCTTCTGAATGATATGTTGTAGAACCTTAGAGTCAATTTCAATTATGATGCCTGAAAGATGCTGATGTGTGCAGTATTGAATAGCTTTCCTGATTGCCATTAGTTCTGCTTCCATGTTTGTTGCCATATGAATCTCAGTGCTTGTGCATTTATGAGATCACTATTATGATTCCTCACACAAAAAACATAAGAGCTTCTACCAGGATTCCTTTTGCTAGCCCCATCAGTGTTGCATTTCAATTGCCCATTACACGGTATCTCCTAGAGAACCTTTAAATAGAATAAATTAGGTTTGTTAGTGTCACAGCCCAACTGGAGGGCCATGACAGGCACCCGGAACTAACCTGCCGAGCACCTATCATCATACTCTCATAATGATATCTAGGTGAGCCACATGGCTATCTCATAATTACCATGCATCAATAACACAATTGCCATCGGGCTAAGGCACCATTTTATACAACCATCATCAACTATGCCCATATATACACAAGCCGACAAGGCTATCAAAATGATATACACAATATGAGCTGACAAGGATAAGTGATACCTAACTGTACACAACTATCTACGAGCCTCTAAGAAGAGTACATAATATCATAAAGACAGGACAGGATGCCGCCATGCCTATATATATATATATATATATATATATATATATATATATATAATAATACCAACTATTGCAATTCTGGATCAAATGGAGCACTTTTACGCAATCACTGAAGAAGCAACCTGCTGATCTAGTCTGTCTCCCAGTCTACCTGCGGGTACGAACGCAGCGTCCACAAATAAAAGGACATCAGTACGAACAATATACTGAATATGTAAAGCATGAATATTAACATGATACAAGTATAAAGAATAACATAAGATAAATGAATCATTTATACCTCTTAAGACGTTTGTTATACTTACTTAACCTTCCTTTGAAGAAAACATTTCATACATCTACATATAATGATACCATACCCGACCATATAGGTTCGGTGTCATCCATACCCGACCATAACAAGGCTCGGTGTTGTCCGTACCCAACTGCAGTGGTGTGCGTGCAATAAATATCATACCCGACTATATAGGCTCGGTGTCACAATATAGCTTCATACATTTATGACATACATAAGTATCCGAGAGAAACATTATAACACTATCGGGGTGATGCAAAATCGGTAAACCCCCGATTCCTATTATTGAATCACCATCATCATTATCATCACCACTATTATCATCGTCATCATTATCATCATCACTATGAGGAGCTTTTTCCAAAGTATCTAAAGAATATTGTCAACAATATCAAGAGAATCTCGAGAATTATGAGCTTATAACGTTTATAGGAGTAGGAATACCATCGATATCACGTATAGGTTCAAAATGAGGAAAACATGCCTTTAGAAAGAACGGTTAGCCTTACATACCTTTACGTCTTTTTAAATACTTAACGTTCTTCCCCCAAAGCCCACAAACTCTACATTCAAGAGAATTTATACTAAGGTCAAGTCATCGAAAACATGCTTAAGTTCAAATTAGAGCAACTAAAAGGCTAACAGAATTTGGGCAGCAATTCCCCTAATTTGTCAGTTTCCACCAAATCAAAAATCAACTCCCAAACAAAAATAACAACATCCACAATATCATAATTAATAATTTATATTCAATTCCATCTTCAAATTTAACCAAGACCCCCTTTTGAGTTCACCTCATAGTCATCTTCTTCTTCATTACAACACTCATAGCTTCTCCACTTTAATTCTTTTCCTTTCTAAGGGGTACTAAACCTTGAAATCAACTCAAACATATGAATAGGACGAAGAACATACCTTATAATCAAGGAAATTCACCTCACTCAACTCCCTCCAAGATAAATTTCTCCACAACTTTGAAAGGAAGTAAGAACTATCACCTTCCATAGATTACTCTTGAGTTTTGATGTTGATCTTCTCTCTTGATGATATGGAAAGGTGTGGAGTGTGAGGGAACCTTCAATAGCTCTCAATAAATCTCTATAAATGTAGGGAAATAAGGGTGGAAAGTCAGAACGAAAATGAGGTCTTTGGGGATTTTAAAAGGTGGCAAAAATCGCTCCCCGACTTAATTGGCGATGAGTATACGGCCTAGCAGCGGCCGCACACTCTCTCCATCACTTGGGGGTGGTGTTGTCCAGTTATTACACCCCAAATATGTAGTTGGAGGTCAGTATGCGGCTCATCACACTCAATGTATGACCGCATACTACCCTAATTTCTCCGATTTCGCGAAATCGCATTCTTTTCAATTCGTTTGACCTCCAATCCCTATGGAACCTTCTTGGAACTTCTATAAAACTTCATTAACCATATAAGGGGCCTTATAGCTTCCCCTAAATAATTACCACATAATTCATAACTCAAACAATACGAAACCTTCCCAAAACATGACTCAATTTCCAATCTTTCAACAAACTTACTTCCACCGCTTCATATGACCCTGAAACCTTAAGGTACATACTTGGAATTGTTGGATAACATTATTAACCTTATAAGGGCTTAATATTCACTTTATTCTTGTGCTATTTTACTCATAATGCAAATGGCACGAAATTTCCAAGATGTAATAATCTGAACCTAAAAACTAAAGTAAATCAGGCCATTCTATAGGGGTGTCACTGAGCCAAGGATATCTAGTTCTGCATAGTTGATGAATTATATGAAAAACCAAACAATATGCCTTGTTAAAAATAGCATTGGTTCCATCTTTGATTGTTACACCTCAAAAAATTTCATGTCATTGTGCGGTAAATAGACTAACGTAGGGTAAGATGTGTATGATGTCCCTACAAGTAACAAGGGGTACTTAATGATTCTAATTAAGATTCCAAAAACATTTTAGACAAGAGAAGAAAGCTCGTTGAGGAAGGTGAAGTATAAGTTGTGTTTGGGGAAGATTTTGCAACTATCGAGTTAAGGATTGATTGGTAATGCCTTGGAGAGGAGTTACGAGGATATTAAGATTGTTAATGGAGTGTTAAACAAGTGTTAAGAAGGTTCCATAAGGATTGGAGATCAAATGAAACAATGAGATTAACTTCGGAAAAATGGAGTTATACGACCACTTATACGGTCCGTGTAAAGGTCCGTATAACCTTTACAGAAAGGGAAAATCCCTGATGGTGGTATACGATCACTTATACGGACCGTATAAAGTTATATGGACCGTATAAGTGTCCGTATAACTCCATTGGGACAACTTTTTTTTCAAGTATAAGTATAAGTTCCAAGTTCTAATTTCTCATTTTTCTTATTTCCTCCACCTCTCTCAAGAACTCTAGAATATTCCATACACTTCATTAACATAAACCCAAGGTAAATCAAAGATCAAACACCAAAAATTAGTGGAATCAAGTGCATAGGTACTCATTAGGGTTGCTAGAAGTCAAGAATCTCTTTGGAATTGAAGTTAGGGAAGAATCTCTTTGGAATTGAAGTTAGGGTTTTCTCCAAGTGAAGTATTTTCATCCAAGCTCATTCCTACATCATCAAAGGTAAGTTTTATGATCATTTCATGTTATTAAGAATATTGAGTGGTTGAGCGACTTGGATTGAGGAAGAAAGTAGAATATGGAGCTCAAATGTGAAAATAACGGTATTCTTAAATAGTAACTTGACTTGAATCATAGTTCTTATGAGTATAATCTTGCTATAAATGATATAGATGATGTTAAAGAAGTATCATATGAGGATGAATATGGTGTTATATTATAGCTATGGTTATGGATGACTTTGAAAGGGAATTTTGGGAATTGAATAATGTCTAGCTTAACGAAGTTTATTGATTATGATATTATAGGTGTTGTCATTGATGTTTGGGAGTTGTTATATTATATGGAGGAAGTTGTAGAAACAAAGGAGATGCTGCCCAATTTTCATTAGCTTTAGCTTAAGCTTAAGTATGTTTTCGGTTATCTAATTTTAGTACGGACACTCTTGAATGTAGAATCACGAGCTTGGAAGGAAAGCGCTTAGTCGATAGAGTTAAGGAGACGTAAAGGTATGTAAGGCTAGTCCCCTTCTTTCAAAGGCATGACTCTTATTTCGTGACTTCTTTTCTATAGTCTCATGATCTTCTTACACTCTAAAAGAGAAAGGTTAAATATTCTTAAAGGCGTTTTATGAGATAGAGATGAGTTATGCTCCATGATAATGATGAAGACAATGATGATGATATTGATGCTATGATAAGCTCGATATTCTTATTTCTTTTATGATTTCATTGATGTGGCTTCATGTTGATAGTCTCACCTCATGTTATTAGTTCCTTCAAGGTGAGACATGACGATCATGACTATTCCATAACATAATCGGAGGTTACCGACCTTACGTCGCTCCGATAGAGTTGTAGCTTTCAATTGGACTCTCATGCATGCTTATGTTATTTTTATGTATGATTACACCGCGCCTATATGGCCGGGCAGACACACCACTGCAGTGGGCAGCTTATACCCCGGATGCGGGAGGCCTGGACATGCGCTAATGATGATCACACCGTACTTATATGGTCGGGCAGCTTATATATGTATGATATGATATTATTTTTATTGTAAAAGTTAACATGCATGACTTTGCCTTATGAGGAATTCAGTTATAGGTTTGGCCCCAGCTTATGTTTCTTTATGTCTTTATTATGCTATTGTACATGCCTTACATACTCAGTACATTGTTCGTACTGACGTTATTTTCTTTATGGACGTTGTGTTCATGCCCACAGGTAGACAGGGAGACGGTTCAGACACCTAGGAGCTCTTTTTCTGCAGATTTACAGGAGCACTCCACTATTTCGGAGTCGTCATTTCTTGCTATATTCTTTTGTGTACATATTGGGGCATGGCGGGGTCCTGTCCCGTCCTTATGATTCTAGTATTCCAGTTAGAGGCTTGTAGATACTTATATATGGGTTGTAGATGCTATGTGACCTCTTCATTGTATTTTGTACATCATTTTTGTAGCCTTGTGGGCCTATGCTTATATATATGTTTGGGAGTTATTTGGAGATTGGTTCTGTTATTTCTCGTATTTTTGTGCGTCGAATTATTCGTAAGCTAATCGACATAAGTTTAAGGATGAGATTATTTTTGGGATAAGAGACAAGGGCTTTTAATCCTCGATTTTTATTAGTGCACGATTTGTTTATAAATTTCAATTAGTATAGAAATATTAATGGAGATTAGGAATAAATTAACTATGATTAGATTATTAAGTGGAGATTAGTGATTAATTAATATTAATTAAGTTAGCTAATTAGATAATTAAAGTGGGCCCCACCGTTTTTAACAAAATAATTAAAACAAAACAATAAATTGATGAGTCATTAGGGGGAGGGGGGGCACGTGTCCTATGGAGGGACACCATATATATATATATATATATATATATATATATATATATATATATATATATATATATATATATATATATATATATATATATATATATATATATATATATATATATATATATATCTATGTCAATGACCAATTTTAGCTATCATTTTCATTTTGCAAAGTGTAGCTTAAGAGAAAGAGAAAGAAAGGCATAGCCATGGCTGCCAAGCTCTCGGCCAGCCATGGTCTTTAATTTTTTTTTCTTGATTAGATTAATTCCAAGGTAGTTTGCACGCCCAAGGAGGTGATAGCAACATTGGGTATTGAATTGAGGAAGAGGAAATAGTGGAATTGGTGCAAGCGAGTGTAGAATCGGTTCCAATTAAATTAAAGTAAGATCTTCTCATTTTATGGTAAAATTGGATTAATGGTGTCGTTGATTGTGTGTTAAAAGTGAAGGAATTATGATAATTAAAGATGTAGTTGCTATATGGAATTGTTGAGTTGAAAGATTAAAAGTGTGGTTTTATGTTCATGTGTTGTTGTTCTTGTTGTTGTTGTCGTGTTGTTGGTGACGTGGCTTCTAAATCTGGAAGAAAGAAGTGTATAACGTATCGTATACAAAGCGTATGTTGGTCTGTTTGGTGTATAATCTTAGATATTAATGATTTGGATTGGAAAAGGATTAAGAAAGGTTATTGGGTTGTTTGAGTTGTTTATGGGCTGGATTTTAAAATTTTTGATATGAATATTTCTATTATTGTTGTTGTTGGTATTGCTATGATAACAGGAGATTAATTGGAAGTTCGGGTTAGGCGAGTTATATAGAGGAAATGCTGCCCGATTTCCGTTAAGTTCTTAACTAACCAAAATCCTAATCAAGAAAGTATGAACTAAAGAATGATTCCTATAAGTGATTGGTTGTAGATTTATAAGCTAGAAAGTATAGTTTACTGACGATAGCGTTACTTTCATATTAAATAGGCTAAAGGGGCGACGAAGCGAACTTGGTTACGATTAACCTATAACAGGTATGTAAAGCTAACCCTTCTTTCTTTCTGGCATGATTTACATGAAATGAACAAACAACGAATGTATAAGCTCCTATTCTTAGAGACACTAGGGTGGTTAATGTCCTTGATTTCCATAAGTTATTTCATATTGTCTCGGTACACGTTTATGATTCTTGAAGTCCCATTTGATATAATTCATAATGACGTTCGAGGGATACTTGACATAACTGCCTTCGTTGATATTCAAGTGTTAGTTCATTCTGTCTACCCTATCGAGTCTCAGATGATGATTTGATTTGCATATGGTTACTCATTACTCTGCTCGTGCATACTGTCATTATATCTTTCACCGAGTCCCGGGCCGGGAATGTTATCGTGCACAGTTTCACTCCATTGTTCAACGAGTCCCTCACTAGAGGTCCGGGTACGGTATATATATGTATATATGATGATATGATGATATGATGATACAATGATATGATGATATGATGATATGACAAAGTGATTATGGCGCCAAGGATGGTATATGATGAATTTATTCACCGAGTTCCGTAAAGGGCCGGGTATGATGTATGATATTGACATGCATGATTTATGTTTCATAAGGCCAGTGTATTGGTATTCTGGATATTATACTTGTCGCCTGTAATCCCTATTTCAGTCATGATCCTCTTTATTGTATTTCATGCTTTACATACTCAGTACATATCTCGTACTGACCCCCTTTCTTCGGGGGGCTGCGTTTCATGCCCGCAGGTACAGATACTCGATTCGGTGATCCTCTAGCATAGGATTCCCACTCAGCTGTCTTGGAGAGCTCCGTTGTTTCGAAGCCTAGACTTTTGGTACAGATCTTTTGATGTATATATATGTTTGTCCAGGGGTACGGTGGGGCCCTGTCCCGTCATGTTTCACTATTGATACACTTAGAGGTCTGTAGACATATGTGTGGGTTGTATATATATTATGATCAGCTATGTCTATATGGTTTGTTGTGGATATTTCTATTTGTTGTGGCAACTTTGCCGGCTCGCATATTGTATCGATATGTAGTGGAAGGCTTGTTGGCTTGCGTAGTATATTGACATGTAGTGGCAGCCTTGTGAGCATGCGTATCATAATGGTATATAGTGGCAGCCTTGTCGACTTGCGTATCTTATTTCGTTGTGATTGGTTGTGACGCCTCAGAAGACAGGTTATCATGATATGTGATGTTGTGAACCTTTGGGTCATTGCCAATTCCCATATTGTTTATAGTTTCAGTCTGATTATGTATAATAGGTACATATACGAGTGTCCATCTCGGGCACTAGTCATGGCCCACGAGGCTGGGTCGTGACAAAAGTGGTATCAGAGCAGTTCATCCTCGGAGTGTCTACAGACCGTGTCTAGTAGAGTCTTGTTTATCGGTGTGTTGTGCACCACATCTATAAACAGGAAGCTACAGGACATTTAGGATGTTATCTTTCCTTCTTATCCTAGATCGTGCGATAGAGATTTATTATCAGGATAATCCCTCTCTAACAGGTTATTATGTTTACAGCTATGTCTCCAAAGAAAGCGATAGCTGCCCAGAAGGGAAAATCGGTAGTAGGAGATACTAGCCAGACTCGGAGAGTTACTAGGGCCCGTGCCCAGCTTATGCCTGAGATTGTGCTTCAGTCGGTGAGTTCTGCTACACCGCCACTACCGGAGGAACCTAGAGCAGCAACAACTCCAGATCAGGGGGCAGCTCCACCGCCAGCCCCTGAGGCCCCAGTACCTGAGCCTCCAGCTCCTCAGCCAGGGGCGGAGGATAGGGCCATGAGATATGCAGACCAGATGTCACACCCTAATCTCGCTAGGGTGTGATGGGCACCCGACCCTTACTTAGAGCCGAGCGAACCCTCTGACTCTTAACACAAACATAACCTCATTGGACCTTTAAATCAAATAAACATGAAATACATAGTAAGGCTTTCAGAAATATTCTTTTTCTTTGTCCTCAAATCAAACAAAATCTGTAATTATATAGACTTTATCACATAATACAGAATGACACATCGGCTGATGGAGCCGCTTACAACACTGATATTCTATACCCATGACTCTGTCTGCAAAGTCTCTAACTTCGAACAAAACATCATAGCATAATGCTCTGACCCGGCAACACTCCAGGGCAAATGGAGCTTGCCAATCCAGCTGAAACATCTTCTAGCAATGTTCTTTACTCATCTGGGTGTACCTGCGTAGCATGAAACGCAGCCCCCCGAAGAAAGGGGGTCAGTACGGAATATGTACAGAGCATGTAAGGCATGGAATACAGAAAAGAGGATCATAACTGAAACAAAGATTTACCAGAATCAAGTACGACCTTTTAAAACATCAAAGCACTTGCCTTTTTAAATGAAAATCATGTATGTCATCATAAATCATAAATGAAAATCATGTATACCATCAGCGTATATCATATATCATATAACGGGCCCCGGCCCTCTAGTGAGGGACGCGGTGAGTAAATTCATGCATGTCATCACCACATTCATATATGCATATAACGTGCCCCGGCCCTCCATTGAGGGACGCGGTGAATGGAATAATTTACGTCATCATTATATATCATATTTGCATATAACGTGCCCCGTCCCTGCATTGAGGGACGCGGTGAATGAAATCATGTATGCCAATGTCATGTATCATGTATGCATGTAACGTGCCCCGACCCTCTATTGCGGGACGCGGTGAATAGAGTCATCATATGCCATCCTGGCCACCACCCCGTCATCATATCATCATGTCATCATATCATATATAACATGCCCCGACCCGCAAGTGAGAGGGACGCGGTGAATAATGCAGAGAAGTACGCACGAGAACATACCCTGGCCCGGGACGCAGTGAAGGACATACTGAGACTTGCACGAACAGAGTAGTGCGAAACCATATGCACATAAATCAAGACTCGATAGATACATACACCTACCGACATTTGATGGCTCAGAAACAAGTTTCGGGTCAATCCGACTTAGTATAAGAAATTTATGAGCGTTTGAAGTACAGAACCTTCTACGAACGTTTCAGAAGCCTTTTTTTTGGAAAATTAAAGCAACAATCATATCAAGTACCTTTCAGATATCGTTACAGATCAAATCAAATAGAGCTTTTGGAACCATATGTACGTATCAAAATATATCAAAGACTCAATGGAATAATCAAACGTGCTATCATTTCAAAATCAAAACTTTAGTCATATCAATTATCTTTCGAATGCCATTCGGAAACATATCAAACAGATCTTCGGACATCATAGATGCGCATCAAAATCATATGAAATAGCTCATGGAAATCAAGAACGTTAGCCATCCTAGTGGCTCTAAGAATAGGAGTTTCTCTGAATTCATACATATATGTCATTTGCTCGTTTCATAGGGATCATGCCAAAAGAAAGAAAGGATAAGCCTTACATACCTGCTCCACGTCCTATTAGCTACGTTTATTCGTCCAAGCCCGTTAGTCTACATTCAAGGAGATTTACATAATCATCAGACACATTGTCACACACTTGTTTTAATCTTTCAAGTAAACTCACTTATAATCTGCCGAAATTTCGGCAGCATTTCCCTTGTAAATACACCATCCCCGAGAATCTAACTCGGCCAATTTATCAACAACAATCCGAGAATTCAACTCGGCCAAATTATCAACAACAATACCAACAATCATAACAACAATCTTCAACAATCAATCCAAAATATATTCTAACATTAAAAACTCTTGTCACACAATTCAACGACATTTCATTTATATTCAACTCAATCACATATATTCAAACTAACACCAATGATCCCACATTCAAGTATTTACTCGAAATCATTCTAACATGATTCAAGAATACTTCAAAAAATTCACATAATATTCCAAACAACCCAATCAACATGCTACTTCACCCGAAACCTTCCAAACTCCACAAGAACACTAACAACACATTTCCTTTCTTCCAAATTCATAAACTACACCAACAAACTATACTTTAGCAATATCATTCATACAAATATAAGAAACCATACTAATGTCACCTTAACTTCTTCAACAATCCCACAATGATTCCAACTTTATTTCAAGTCATCAAACTTTCATTTTTATTATGGAATTCACAACAACAACAATCAAACTACTAAATAAAATCGTTTCATCATATCTATACAACACTACTCCCATTCGGCCATACCACACACATGCATATTTCATGAATTTCATCCATTTCTATATACAACAACATGCATAACCATCCATAACATATGTAAAAGAGGATTGAACACATACCTTTTTCACTTAACTTCTTGACTTGGTTAGGGTTGTGGACTTGCACAAATGAATGATTTTATTGCTCCAAAAAACTCTCCATATTAATTAGGGCCTTCAAATTAGTTGGAATACTAGAAGAAAATAATTTTTCTTGATAAATTTCCATGGCACCAATTTTGGAACCTTGGCCGAATGGCCCTAGTCTTTCTCTACAAGCTTTCTTCTTGAAATTTCATGAGTAATTTGTCTTGCTTGGTCATTTCTCTACATATATATATATATATACAACTCCTTCCAATACCATGTGAACACATGGCCTTTTTCTTGAAGTTTCTTAAACATTAAAATAAAGATGACAAATTATTTTATTTTGTCATCACCCTTCCATATATATATATATATACATATGCCACACGGCCAAAGTGTCCTTCTTCAAGAATTTTCTTGAACATTTTGTGAAATTCCCGTTTTTCCCCTAGCCTTTCACAATATTACCATGGGCCACCTTGTGAATTTCCCTTTTTACCCTTAGCCTTTCTCAATATTTCCATACCAATAATATTCATAAATAATATTCATAAACAACTTGTACATTAAAATAATTTTGGAAAATGGTCTTGCCCTTAACTTACCACGACTACCTCGAGATGTTCGAACGTACAAAATACGGGCTATAACATCCTCCCACCTTTTAGAACATTCGTCTTCGAATGTTCAACTGACCTTATGGGGTTTCATAATACTTCGGGAGGTTCCTTTTTATAGTTATCCTTTTCTTCCTGCCTATTCCTTATCTTTTACCCTATTTCCTTTATAATCGAACTTCTTGGTCTTTACCTGAGTCCTTATTCCGTGTCATGGGTTTTCTAATCCGCTGTGCCAACTCATGATCCTTGTACTCCCCAGATTATCTCTTTTCTGTTATTACTTCGTCACCACACCTTAACAGAAGCCCTGTCTTTGGTACGCAATCTTCACTTAACGATCCAATATGGCCACAGGCTGTTCCTTGCTCTCATTTGATCTACAGTATTGCAGTCTCGCTTATTATGCTATAAATTTTCATCTGCCTTTGGTGTTCTCCTTTCTTTGCTCCCTGATTCTTTACGTCTTTGTCACTGTTCCTTTTAATTTTTCATTCCATATATTTATCCAAAAACGTATGTACATAATGTTTCTTTACCATTTATCTTCCTTCGCAGTCCAGTTACCCTTATGGTAGCTTATGATCCGAGTTCACTTAACTTCTTAGTTCGCAACATCTTTGAGTTCTTATTACAAATTTTTATTTGCTTCCTGTCCTCACATTTCTCGACACAAGTGTACTTGTCTTTGATTTCTTTCTACTGGCGCTCGTTTCGTCCATCGTTATTCCTTGTTGACACTCCAGTGTGGATTCCTTACAAACATGATCGAGCATCGCTTCACATCGATGATTCATATAATTCCATAGCGTATACTCTCGTGCTCCGTATAATTAATGGTCCATGAACTATTTTCTAATATCCGATGAACTCCTTTATTTCATTCATAGGCACTGCGTTCTTTCTTTCTTTCAAAAATTTCAGACTACCAATTGTTGATACTCTCGTTATAATAATCGTTGTCATCCAAAATATCCTTTGAGTCTTATCGTTCTCTCCAATATCCTTTGTGAACTTAGCTTGTAGCCATTTTCTTGCTCTTTCTATTACTCTTTAAAACATGTTGCTGCGTATTTAGGTACGACGCCAATTTGCCCGATGTGAGGAATTCAAATCACGGCATAAACATATCATAATTCATGTTGGCAAGAAGCCTTCTCTTAAGGTATCTTTCATCCTTTCCCTTCATGTCGGCCTTACGGTATACTCATTGTCAATTCGCTTCTACTTCTTTTATGTATCCTCTTAATATGCTGGTATGTTTTGAACTCTGGCCCCGAGCTACTAAGTTTTCCTCCTCTGGAGCCTGGAAATGTTGTGATTCCCTTTAAGTCCAATATAATATGTTCTGCCCCCCCCCCCCTTATAAGGAGCTCCTTATATGTCAACGGTCCTCGAGTATCCTTGTCTACGATAGCTACCTTATTCCTCGTCCTTCTTCCCAACTCTATGCATAACATATCGAAAACTTCTTACCATAAGTTTTTCTTTCATTTTATGACCATATCATCATTCTTGTCAACGTTCCCATATCTTTTCATCCACTATTAGTCCTTTCACTCATTTAGCTTACTTACTTGTAATTTTTCTTAACCATGCACTTGTGTTGCAACTACGCGTCCATATTTTTCGAGCGTCCTACTACCTTTGCACTTAGCATGGAATCCTTACAGTTTATACTCTCTTTATCCTCGTTCATCGAACCCTTAACTATATTTATGATGTTATGACCGGGCGGTCTCCCCCGTACGTTCCTTGCATTTCATTTCATTTCCTCTAAGATCAAATCTTTCAGACCTCACATGAATTCTTATTCCATACCACTAACTTCCCAATTAGCAGTGTCGACTCATCATCCTTAACCCTTCTTGGGTTTTCTTCTTCCTCGAGCACTCTTCTTCTCTTGCCATTTGTGGCTTCGGCTCTGAAGTTCGTGAAATATTACTTTAGACGCGCGATTCTGTTTCACTTCTAAGTCATTTTTTAGAAAAGTACCTCCATGTCCGAGGCAACCACATTAATATGGCTACACATTTATTCCTTTATATACCTTTCAAGGGCCTAAATCTCCTAGCATCGTCGCAAGGCATAATCATTCTTTTCTCTTTCTTCACATTCCTTGTCACGGTCACTATTCTTTTAGCCCCACTTATTGAAATTGGTTCTCGAACTTCACACATTCCTCTTTTGTTCCATATTACCACACTTTATCCTTTTCTCATGCCTACTTTGAGTTCTTGCCCAAATAGTCTTGTGCTTTGCCGGTAGTTTCTCTCGGGGCTTCTCTCACTAAGGTTTCTTACCTTTCACCTTTTTCCGACATTTTAATCTCCTTGTCTTCCATTTACTCACACTCTTTCTTTTCCAAATATCATTGTATTAAAATTTCCAATCTTAACCTGTAATAAAAATAACATCAGCTTACTTTATAATACTTGTACCATATCTCTTCTTGTTACTTGAACTTCGGTACCCTTGCTCTATTGATTCCTTCTTTACCGTAGCGCCGGTTGCTGGGAATCGCATGTCCACCGATACAATCACATATGAGATATCATACGCATTCATATATATATATATAATTACTATCAACTAGCCCGCAAAATACTTCGAAACACTATTCAAGCCTATCCAAATTCCAGAGTTGTGACGCACTTTCTGTCTTTTCTCCAGTCTAGCCTGTCTCGTCCTATATGGCCTTTTCTGGTCTCCAACCATCCCGTATACTCTAGTTTCCCTTAGGCCACTCTAGCTTCTCATTTGTCTCTTATGTCGGAATATATAGAATTTCTTGCACACTTCCCAGGGGGTCACCCATCCCAAAATTTCTCCCACCTTAGCACGCTTAACCTCGAAACTTCGATGGAATCCGGTGCCTTAATGCTGATATAATCGCGTCCACTTCCTCACATGACCTTTATTACATGATTTGGAGAAAGTCGAAGTCTTATAGATTCTGAGACATTCTCGTAACACGTCTTTCCCTTTATAATTACTATTTTACCCTTTTTCAATTTCCAGTGTTCACTTTTCACTTATGTGTATAGCTATCCTTCATCCCAGATTCCCAAATTCCCGATGGTAGCAAATATACCTTCATCGCCGTTACTTATGAATACTTCAGATATCAACCTATTCGGATTTCCACTCACAATCCTTACATAATGATCTACAGCAAATTGATTGTCAACCTTCTCTAAATCCCTCCACTGACCTTGGTCCTACTAAGCCTCGAATGTCATCCATTTTAATCCTTCAGACTGCTATTCTTCTTTCTCACAATCATTTTTCACGCCATGCCCAAATCCAAAGCTCCTCTAAAATATTACATCCCGCTTATTGTCTATTTACGATATTTCCTTCCCACACTCTTCCTATTAGGTGTTCCAGATCAAATAACCTGATTTTGAAAAATTCTGACCGGGTCTCCTTTACAAATTCTTACCATTCAAATCTGTACGCAGCAAATACCAACAATGCCTTACAGAGCATACGACTATATGTCACATTCTAGCCATCCAGAACTTCCAATTTCAGATGACAGAACAAGTATATCGAGGTTTACTTTTATAACCTTCCATATCATCACTTACCTCCTTCCGTCGTATGTAAGGCTTATATAAGAAATTTCATTTTCCTATGACTTGGCTCTATCGCACGATCTTAAGACAGAAAGAAGGTCAACAATCCCTAGATGCCTTGCAGCCTCCTGTTTATAAATGTGGCCGGCTTCACACCATAAACAGGACTCTACTGGAAATGACTTTCCAGACAACCCGTATGACGACCTGCTCTGATACCACTTTGTCACACCCTAATCTCGCTAGGGTGTGATGGGCACCCGACCCTTACTTAGAGCCGAGCGAACCCTCTGACTCTTAATACACACATAACCTCATTGGACCTTTAAATCAAATAAACATGAAATACATAGTAAGGCTTTCAGAAATATTCTTTTTATTTGTCCTCAAATCAAACAAAATCTGTAATTATATGGACTTTATCACATAATACAGAATGACACATAGGCTGATGGAGCCGCTTACAACACTGATATTCTATACCCACGACTCTGTCTGCAAAGTCTCTAACTTCGAACAAAACATCATAGCATAATACTCTGACCCGGCAACACTCCAGGGCAAATGGAGATTGCCAATCCAGCTGAAACATCTTCTAGCAATGTTCTTTACTCATCTGGGTGTACCTGCGTGGCATGAAACGCAACCCCCGAAGAAAGGGGGTCAGTACGGAATATGTACTAAGCATGTAAGGCATGGAATACAGAAAAGAGGATCATAACTGAAACAGAGATTTACCAAAATCAAGTACGACCTTTTAAAACATCAAAGCACTTGCCTTTTTAAATGAAAATCATGTATGTCATCATAAATCATAAATGAAAATCATGTATACCATCAGCGTATATTATATATCATATAACGGGCCCCGGCCCTCCAGTGAGGGACGCGGTGAGTAAATTCATGCATGTCATCACCACATATCGTATATGCATATAACGTGCCCCGGCCCTCCATTGAGGGACGCAGTGAATGGAATCATGTATCTCATCATTATATATAATATTTGCATATAACGTGCCCCGGCCCTCCATTGAGGGACGCGGTGAATGAAATCATGTATGCCAATGTCATGTATTATGTGTGCATGTGACGTGCCCCGGCCCTCTATTGCGGGACGCGGTGAATAGAGTCATCATATGCCATCCTGGCCACCACCCCGTCATCATATCATCATATCATATATAACATGCCCCGACTCGCAAGTGAGAGGGACGCGGTGAATAATGCAGAGAAGTACGCACGAGAACATACCCTGGCCCGGGACGCAGTGAAGGACATACTGAGACTTGCACGAACAGAGTAGTGCGAAACCATATGCACATAAATCAAGACTCGATAGATATATACACCTACCGACATCTGATGGCTCATAAACAAGTTTCGGGTCAATCCGACTTAGTATTAGAAAGTTATGAGCGTTTGAAGTACAGAACCTTCTACGAACGTTTCAGAAGCCTTTATTTTGGAAAATTAAAGCAACAATCATATCAAGTACCTTTCAGATATCGTTACAGATCAAATCAAATAGAGCTTTTGGAACCATATGTACGTATCAAAATATATCAAAGACTCAAAGGAATAATCAAACGTGCTATCATTTCAAAATCAAAACTTTAGTCATATCAATTATCTTTCGAATGCCATTCGGAAACATATCAAACAGATCTTCGGACATCATAGATGCGCATCAAAATCATATGAAATAGCTCATGGAAATCAAGAACGTTAGCCATCCTAGTGGCTCTAAGAATAGGAGTTTCTCTGAATTCATACATATACGTCATTTGCTCGTTTCATAGGGATCATGCCAAAAGAAAGAAAGGATAAGCCTTACATACCTGCTCCACGTCCTATTAGCTACGTTTATTCGTCCAAGCTCGTTAGTCTACATTCAAGGAGATTTACATAATCATCAGACACATTGTCACACACTTGTTTTAATCTTTCAAGTAAACTCACTTATAATCTGCCGAAATTTCTGCAGCATTTCCCCTGTAAATACACCATCCCCGAGAATCTAACTCGGCCAATTTATCAACAACAATCCGAGAATTCAACTCGGCCAAATTATCAACAACAATACCAACAATCATACCAACAATCTTGAACAATCAATCCAAAATATATTCTAACATTAACAACTCTTGTCACACAATTCAACGGCATTTCATTTATATTCAACTCAATCACATATATTCAAACTAACACCAATGATGTTATATCCCGTACTTTTGAACGTCGGATTATTTGTAAGCTGAGGTGGGGCCCACACGTCAAGATTTTTTTTTGGAACATGTGACAAGCTATATGAATCACATATGTAAAGTTAAACAGAACTCATGAAGGACCCTTGGGCCAAATCAAAGTGGAAGCCCTCCAAACGAATATTTTTAAGAAAACGTTTCCGGGTGACCTGACTTGGGGGGGGGGGGGGGGCAAAAATGGTATTATAAGTTTGGAATTTGGAAACATACCAAGAGATAGAAGTTATAGATAATTGAATTAGCTTTCCAATCATAGGTCGTGGGTTCCTAGGTGAAGTGGGTACAAGGAGATATGGACGTTTTAAGGTCGAAAGGTCAGTGGGCTATGCCCAACTCGGGACCAACCGGTTTGGCCCAAGAAAAATGAAAAAGAAAAAAAATGAGGCCCAAGTTTAAGAGGGTGGCCGGCCAAATCCATGGCCCAAACCCACAAAAAAACTAATGAATTTTCCATGTGTTAAAATATATGAAAGGGACCATATATTATCACTTATCCATTAGAATTTTCAAGAAACACAAAAGATGAAGAACAAAAACAAAGGGCCATTTCGGCCAAGACCCATGGAAATTGAGTACCTTAAATCTTGTTCCAAAAATTGTTTTCTTGTAGTATTCCTACCAATTCAAGTACCCTCTACAACGTGGTATGATTATTTCGGAAGATGGTTCATCCGTTTCATCGTTTCCGCACTTTGGTTAAGTGAAGAAGATTGGAGAAAAAGCTAAGAATTCATTCCATGTTATTATGTTATGAAGGTTTGTTTGTGTTATAGTATGTAGAAATGAGTAGAAAGTATGGAAATATGGAAGTTTGCAAAGTGGGTATGTAAGTTGGCATGTAGCCGTGTGTGTATGTATGTTATATACGTATGGTGAGTTAAATTTATGTTGTATTCTAGTTGTGAGTATGATGGAATTCATATTGAGAATGAAAGTTGAATGAATTTGGTTGAAGTTGGAAATATAGGTATTGGCCGTGTGGTATATGGAGATTAGAATGGGAATGAATTAATTTTGTTTAATATGTTGGTTGTGTTGTTGTGATCCTTATAATGTAAAGGAAGGTAATATGATTTAAGTTGGCATTGAAATGGAATGTAAAAGGTTATGTCATTATAATATGATTTTATGATATTGCGGAAATGAAGTCGTAAGGTGTAAAGTATGATGATTGTTGATGAAGTTGGAAGATAGAAACATGTTATGAAAATGTTTGTTAAAGATTAGAAGTTTTGGTGGAATTATGACTTTGGTGGAAAGCTTGTATATTGTGTATATCTTGTGAATATTTTGTGGAATTGATATGAAATGCTTCCAAATTATATTGTGATGATCTTGATTAATGATGAATGTGAAACCCTTGAGATTTGTTTGGAAATTTGAAGTTGAAATGGAAGTATCGCACTATGTTAGAAAGGGAACTAGTTGTGTCATATTGTGTCTTGTAGTTATTGTTGTTGTTGTTAGTGTTGTTATTGGGTTGTTGTTGATTGTTTTGGCCGAGTTGAATTCTCGGGGATGCTATATGTATAGGGGAAATGCTGCCCAAATTTTTGTAGAAAAGTGTTGATTTGATATTTAAGTCCTAAAGTCTTAGGGTTAACATTTGGTAAATGTGACCATTTGTAGATTTTGGACGAAACGGGAAGTGAACTTGGAAAGGCGTAAAAAGCATAAAAGGTATGTAAAGCTATCCCAATTCTTCTTTTGGCATGTCCTAGATGTACTAGGATCGGATTTGAGCCTCGGGAAATATTCTGTCTTTCAGAATCCGCGTTTCTAATTGTCCCTTTTTCATTCACTGGAATTGAACCCTATAAGTATGCTTTGTTAAAGAATTGTGTAAACTTCCGCAAATTGTCTAGAAAGTTATGAAATGTCCCTAGGACCTCCGAAGGTGACTCCATAAGCTTAATATACGTAATTTGAGCCCACCGCTTCGGTTGTCCCGAGGTGGGCCCACTATTTCCGACTTTACCCTTTTTGTGTTATAACTTAATTTCAAGCGGTTCTAAAGGAAACGCCTTAACTACTCTTCTAACTACCAATGATATTTATTCTAAATACTTTATTGAATCTCTGTAAAGGTATGATATTTTGTGTCTCATTTAGTCTCCCACTATTCCCGCTTTGCCTTTTAGTGTACTATTGCCTTATTTTCGAACAATATAAAATGAAACATTTTAACTATCCTTTTAACTACTAAGGAAAATTGTTTTAATGATTCCCTCGAGTCTGGTAAACTATTTTGGAATATGAAAATGATCCCTGAAGGATTATTCTTCCGTAACTCATTATGACATACGACATACATTTAAAAATATTCTGCTGATATGCTAGTCTGGGTTATTGGGTACGTTTGGGTGTCCAGCACGGACACTAGTCGCGGCCTACGGAGTTGGGTCGTTACAAATGATCCCACATTCAAATATTTACTCGAAATCATTCTAACATGATTCAAGAATACTTCAAACAATTCACATAATATTCCAAACAACCCAATCAACATGCTACTTCACCCGAAACCTTCCAAACTCCACAAGAACACTAACAACACATTTCCTTTCTTCCAAATTCATAAACTACACCAACAATCTATACTTTAGCAATATCATTCATACAAATATAAGAAACCATACTAATGTCACCTTAACTTCTTCAACAATCCCACAATGATTTCAACTTCATTTCAAGTCATCAAACTTTCATTTTTATTATGGAATTCACAACAACAACAATCAAACTACTAAATAAAATCGTTTCATCATATCTATACAACACTACTCCCATTCGGTCATCCATTTCTATATCCAACAACATGCATAACCATCCATAACATATGTAAAAGAGGATTGAACACATACCTTTTTCACTTAACTTCTTGACTTGGCTAGGGTTGTGGACTTGCACAAATGAATGATTTTATTGCTCCAACAACCTCTCCATGTTAATTAGGGCCTTCAAATTAGTTGGAATACTAGACGAAAATAATTGTTCTTGATAAATTTCCATGGCACCAATTTTGGAACCTTGGCCGAATGGCCCTAGTCTTTCTCTCCAACTTTTCTTCTTGAAACTTCATGAGTAATTTGTCTTGCTTGGTCATCTCTCTACATACATATATATATATATATATATATATATATATATATATATATATAT
Organism: Lycium barbarum; assembly: GCF_019175385.1. Lineage (NCBI taxonomy): Eukaryota > Viridiplantae > Streptophyta > Magnoliopsida > Solanales > Solanaceae > Lycium > Lycium barbarum. The sequence continues at coordinate 30,150,669 of NC_083342.1, read as the reverse complement.
ATATATATACAGCTCCTTCCAATACCATGTGAACACATGGCCTTTTTCTTGAAGTTTCTTAAACATTAAAATAAAGATGACAAATTATTTTATTTTGTCATCACCCTTCCATATATATATATATATATATATATATATATATATATATATATATATACATATTCCACACGGCCAAAGTGGCCTTCTTCAAGAATTTTCTTGAACATTTTGTGAAATTCCCATTTTGCCCCTAGCCTTTCACAATATTACCATGGGCCACCTTGTGAATTTCCCTTTTTACCCTTAGCCTTTCTCAATATTTCCATACCAATAATATTCATGAATAATATTCATAAACAACTTGTACATTAAAATAATTTTGGAAAATGGTCTTGCCCTTAACTTACCACGACTACCTCGAGATGTCCGAACGTACAAAATACGGGCTATAACACCAGATTAGTGGCAGCGCAGGCTCGCAGGCATGGACTGGGAATTGACCATGCGGATAGACATGACAGTTTGAGGGCCCGCGGCTTCTTAAGTTGTAATCCTCCAGAATTTTTCGGGTCAAAGCCCGAGGATGATCCGCAGGAGTTTGTTCGGCAGATGCAGCGTACATTGAGAATAATCAAGGCTTCTGAGACTAAGTCTGTTGAGTTGGTTTTGTATAGGTTGCGTGATGTAGCTGTTAATTGGTATGAGTCGTGGGAGTTATCTAGGGGCAAGGATGCTCCTCCAGCAGTATGGGATGAGTTTGTGGAGGCCTTCCTTGGCCACTTCCTGCCTCCAGAGATGAGACGAGCTAGAGTTGATAGATTCTTACATCTGAGGCAGAATGGCAGGAGCGTTGGAGAATACAGTCTTGAGTTTGATTCGTTGGCCAGATATGCGCTTACTATTGCAGCTAATATGGCTGATAGAGTGCATCGTTATGTGATTGGACTGGATCGCTATTTGATTGATGGTTGTATGGTAGTGGCTCTTCAACCAGGTATGGATATTTCTCGGATACAGGCATATGCACAGGGGGTAGAGGATAGACATAGAGGACGTCAGCCAAATAGAGATTATGACAGAGGTCAGCATAAAAGGGCTAGATCGGCTGGTTATCCTAGCGAGTTTCGAGGCAGGCAGCCTCAGCAGTTTAGTAGATATCCTTTCCAGCCAGCATGGAGTGCACCCCCACAGTTTACAAGCAGGAGATTTGACAGCACAGGGTATTCAGGAGCTGGTCAGAGCTCAAAAGCTTCAGGTTCACAGATGAACAGAGGGTTGAGTCAGTCGAGGCGGCCTTTGCCTCAGTGTTCTCGGTGTGGTAGGCCCCATTTTGGGGAGTGCCGTCTTGCTACAAGTGCTTGTTTTTCTTGCGGCCGTCAAGGCCATATTATGAGAGAGAGTCCGTATGGAGGCAGTTCAGGTGGTATGGCTCAGCCTACCAGGTCAATTTCTGGTTCATCTTCTTCTGTAGCTATGCGCCCTACGGGGCAAGGTATTCAGACACCAGCAGGACGTGGTAGAGTTCGTGGCGGAGCTTCTAGTCCTAGCGGTCCTTCGAACCGCATATATGCTTTGGCTAGTAGACAGGATCAGGAGGCATCACCAAATGTGGTTACAGGTATATTATCAATTTTCTCTCGAGACGTATATGCATTGATAGATCCAGGCTCCACCTTATCGTATATCTCTCCCTTTGTTGCTAGTAGAATCGAGATAAAACCTGAATTGATAGAACCATTTGAGGTAGCTACACCGGTAGGAGATTCTGTTAGAGCAAAGCAAGTAAATAGGAATTGTTCGGTGATTATATATAGTCGTCATACCTTGGCAGATCTGATAGAGTTAGATATGACGGAGTTTGATGTTATTATGGGTATGGAATGGTTAGCTTCTTGTTGTGCTAACGTTGATTGTAGAGAAAATGTAGTCTGATTCCAGTTCCCAGGGGAGCCGATGATAGAATGGATGGGGAATACAGCATCGCCGAGAGGTAAGTTTATTTCATACCTCGAGGCAAGAAAGATGGTTAGAAAGGGTTATATTTATCATCTGGTTCGTGTGCATGACTTGAAAGCAGAGGTACCGACTCTTCAGTCAGTCCCGATAGTTAATGAATTTTCAGATGTATTCCCAGACGAGCTTCCAGGTCTTCCTCTTGAGCGGGAGATAAAGTTTACTATAGATATACTTCCAGATACTCAGCCCATATCTATTCCTCCTTATAGAATGGCACTTGCAGAATTGAAGGAGTTGAAGGAACAATTGAGAGACTTGTCAGAAAAGGGCTTCATCAGGCCCAGCACATCACCTTGGGGAGCACCGGTACTGTTTGTGAGAAAGAAGGATAGGTCGCTGCGGATATGTATTGATTAGAGGCAGCTGAATAAAGTGACAATAAAGAATAGATATCCCCTCCCCAGAATTGATGATCTATTTGACCAGTTGCAGGGTGCTAAGTGTTTCTCGAAGATAGACTTGCAGTCAACCTATCACCAGGTGAGGGTAAAAGAGGTAGATATTCCGAAGACTGCATTCAAGACCCGATACGGGCATTATGAGTTTAGAGTGATGTCTTTTGGGCTAACCAATGCTCCAGCAATATTTATGGATCTAATGAATCGAGTATTCGATGATATTCTGGTCTATTCACGATCGGAAGAGGAGTATGCAGACCATTTAAGGACGGTACTTAGAGTGCTCCAGCACCAGAAGTTGTATGCTAAGTTTTCTAAATGTGAATTCTGGTTGACTTCAGTAGAATTCTTGAGGCATATTATTGGAGCTGATGGCATTCGGGTAGATACACAGAAGATTAAAGTTGTAAATACTTGGCCTGTACCTACGACACCTACTGAGGTACGTAGTTTTCTGGGGCTAGCAGGATATTACAGGAGGTTTTTAGAGAATTTTGCCTCAATTTCAGCGCCTTTAACAAGGCTAACTTAGAAGGCGGCTAAGTTCCAGTGGACTGACGCATGTGAGCGAAGTTTCCAGTTGTTGAAAGATAAGCTGACTACGGCTCCAGTCTTAACTCTTCCAAAGAGACCAGATGGCTATGTTATTTATTGTGATGCCTCAAGCATTGGACTAGGTTGTGTATTGATGCAGCATGACAAGGTTATAGCTTATGCCTCCCGGCAACTCAGAAAGCACGAAAGGAATTATCCTACTCATGATCTGGAGTTAGCAGCAGTAATTCATGCCTTGAAGATATGGAGACATTATTTATATGGCGTGCATGTTGGCATTTATACGGATCATAAGAGTCTCCAGTATATCTTTAAGCAGAAGGAGCTGAATTTACGGCAGAGAAGGTGGCTAGAGTTACTAAAGGATTATGATGTTGATATCCTATACCACCCAGGGAAAGCAAATGTTGTAGCAGATGCACTTAGCCGTAAATCTATGGGTAGCTTGACAGATGTACAACCACAACGGAAGGAGATAGTCCGTGAGATTTGCCAGTTAGCTAGTCTTGGAGTCCGTTTGGCTGATTCTGATGATGGCGGAGTTTCTGTTCGAGGAGTTGCTGAATCCTCTATCATAGAAGTGGTAAAGAGACGCCAGTACAAGGACCCTGTTCTGGCACATTATAGAGATGCAACTCTTCAAAAGGAGAAGACCCCATTCGAGGTTGCATCTGACGGAGTACTACGATACAGAGGCAGATTATGTGTACCTGAGGTTGCAGGGCTACGACAACAGGTTATGGGAGAGGCACACTATGCCCGTTATTCTGTTCATCCAGGGTCAACGAAGATGTATCATGACCTCAGATGTTTATATTGGTGGGATGGCATGAAGAAGGATATAGCGGAGTTTGTCGCTCAGTGCCCAAATTGCCAATAGGTTAAGGTCGAGCATCAGATGCCTGGTGGATTATTACAGGAGATAGAGATCCCGACTTGGAAATGAGAGGTAATTAATATGGACTTCATTACAGGTTTACCTCGCACTCTGCGAAAATGTGACTCTATATGGGTTATTGTGGATAGGCTGACGAAATCAGCCCATTTCCTTCCAGTCAGGACTACTTATTCAGCTAAGGACTATGCGAGGTTATACCTCAAGGAGATAGTGAGACTTCATGGGGTTCCTGCATCTATTATCTCCGACAGAGGATCTCAGGTTACAGCTAACTTCTGGAGATCATTCCAGGAAGGATTAGGGACACATGTGAGTCTTAGCACAGCATTCCAGCCTCAAACTGACGGACAGGCCGAGCGTACTATTCAAACACTACAAGATATGTTACGGGCCTGTATTATTGATTTCAGAGGTAGCTGGGGCGATCATTTGCAACTTATCGAGTTTGCTTATAATAATAGCTACCATTCTGGCATTTAGATGGCACCGTATGAGGCCTTATATGGGAGGAAGTGCAGGTCACCTATTGGTTGGTTTGATGTTGGTGAGACTAAATTAATAGGCCCAGACATGATTCAGCAAGCTGTTGATAAGGTGAAGATTATTCAGGAGAGGTTATTGGCAGCCTAGAGTCGACAGAAGTCATATGCAGATAATCGACGTCGACACTTAGAGTTTCAAGTTGGTGATTGGGTATTCTTGAAGGTGTCACCCATGAAGGGGGTAATGAGATTCGGCAAGAAAGGAAAGCTTAGCCCGAGGTACATTGGGCCTTATCAGATTATCCGTAGGGTAGGCAGGGTTGCCTATGAGCTGGATGTACCATCTGATGTGGAAGCAGTATATCCAGTCTTTCATGTGTTGATGCTTCACAAATGTATTGGTGACCCTTCTAGAGTATTCCCGGTGGATGATGTCCAGGTGACGGAAGAGCTGTCCTATGAGGAGAACCCTATAGCTATACTTGATCGGCAAGTTAGAAGATTGCGTACTAAGGATGTGGCTTCCGTCAAAGTATTATGGCGAAATAATAATAGAGAAGAGATGACCTGGGAAGCCGAAGAGGAGATGAAGAATAAGTATCCTTACTTGTTCCCTACGCCTGCAGCTAATTTAAACTCCTCACTTGATTATATTGATTGGTCCATGAGACTACATGTTATAGCGATAAGGGAGACTTCCCCGAAATTCTTATAAGATTTTATAGGACCAATTTAAAATTCGAGGACGAATGTTCTAAAGGGGGGAAGGATGTTATATCCCGTATTTTTGTACGTTGAATTATTCGTAAGCTAACCGACATAAGTTTAAGGACGAGATTATTTTTGGGATAAGAGATAAGGGCTTTTACTCCTTGATTTTAATTAGTGCACGATTTGTTTATAAATTTCAATTAGTATAGAAATAATAATGGAGATTAGGAATTAATTAACTATGATTAGATTATTAAGTGGAGATTAGTGATTAATTAAGTTAGCTAATTAGATAATTAAAGTGGGCCCCACATTTTTAAAAAACAATTAAAACAAAACAATAAATTGATGAGTCATTAGGGGGGGCACGTGTCCTATGGAGGGACACCATATATATATATATATATATATATATATATATATATATATATATATGTCAATGACCAATTTTAGCTATCATTTTCATTTTGCAAAGTGTATCTTAAGAGAAAGAGAAAGAAGCACATAGCCATGGCTGCCAAGCTCTCATCCAGCCATGGTCTTTAATTTTTTTTTTATTGATTAGATTAATTCCAAGGTAGTTTGCACGCCCAAGAGGTGATAGCAACATTGGGTATTGAATTGAGGAAGAGGAAATAGTGCAATTGGTGCAAGCGAGTGTAGAATCGGCTCCAATTAAATTAAGGTAAGATCTTCTCATTTTATGGTATAATTGGATTAATGGTGTCGTTGATTGTGTATTAAAAGTGAAGGAATTATGATAATTAAAGATGTAGTTGTTATATGGAATTGTTGAGTTGAAAGATTAAAAGTGTGGTTTTATGTTCATGTGTTGTTGTTCTTGTTGTTGTCGTGTTGTTGGTGATGTGGCTTCTAAATCTGGAAGAAAGAAGTGTATAACGTATCGTATACAAAGCGTATGTTAGTCTGTTTGGTGTAGAATCTTAGATATTAATGTTTTGGTTTGGAAAAGGATTAAGAAAGGTTATTGGGTTGTTTGAGTTGTTTATGGGCTGGATTTTAAGAATTTGATATGAATATTTCTATTATTGTTGTTGTTGGTATTGCTGTGACAACAGGAGATTAATTGGAAGTTCGGGTTAGGCGAGTTATATAGAGGAAATGCTGCCCGATTTCCGTTAAGTTTTTAATTAACCAAAATCCTAATCAAGAAAGTATGAACTAAAGAATGATTCCTAAAAGTGATTGGTTGTAGATTTATAAGCTAGAAAGTATAGTTTACTAACGATAGCGTTACTTTCATATTAAATAGGCTAAAGGGGCGACGAAGCGAACTTGGTTACGATTAACCTATAACGGGTATGTAAAGCTAACCCTTCTTTCTTTCTGGCATGATTTACATGAAATGAACAAACGACGAATGTATAAGCTCCTATTCATAGAGACACTAGGGTGGTTAATGTCCTTGATTTCCATAAGTTATTTCATATTGTCTCGGTACACGTTTATGATTCTTAAAGTCCCATTTGACATAATTCATAATGACGTTCGAGGGATACTTGACATAACTGCCTTCGTTGATATTCAAGTGTTAGTTCATTCTGTCTACCTTATCGAGTCTCAGATGATGATTTGATTTGCATATGGTTACTCATTACTCTGCTCGTACATACTGTCATTATATCTTTCACCGAGTCCCTGGCCGGGTATGTTATTATGCACAGTTTCACAGCATTGTTACCGAGTCCCTCACTAGAGGGTCGGGTACGGTATATATATGTATATATGATGATATGATGATACGATGATATGATGATATGACGATGTGATTATGGCGCCAACGATGGTATATGATGACTTTATTCACCGAGTCCCGTAAAGGGCCGGGTATGATGTATGATATTGACATGCATGATTTATGTTTCATAAAGCCAGTGTATTGGTATTCTGGATATTATACTTGTCGCCTGTAATCCCTATTTCAGTCATGATCCTATTTGTTGTATTTCATGCTTTACATACTCAGTACATATCTCGTACTGACCCCCTTTCTTCGGGGGGCTGCGTTTCATGCCCGCAGGTACAGATACTCGATTTGGTGATACTCTAGCTTAGGATTTCCACTCAGCTGTCTTGGAGAGCTCCGTTGTTCCGGAGCCTAGACTTTTAATACAGATCTTTTGATGTATATATATGTTTGTCCAGGGGTACGGCGGGGCCCTGTCCCGTCATGTTTCACTGTTGATACCCTTAGAGGTCTGTAGACATATGTGTGGGTTGTATATAGATTATGATCAGCTGTGTCTATATGGTTTATTGTGGATATTTCTATTTGTTGTGGCAGCCTTGCCGGCTCGCATCTTGTATCTATATGTAGTGGTAGCCTTGTCGGCTTGCGTAGTATATTGACATGTAGTGGCAGCCTTTTCGGCTTGCGTATCATAATGGTATATAGTGGCAGCCTTGTCGGCTTGCGTATCTTATTTCGTTGTGATTGGTTGTGACTCCTCAGGAGACAGGTTATCATGATATGTGTTACGGGCTGCCTTCATCATTGTGCCTTGCCGCCCGTAACCTCGCGCACCCTGAGCGGGCCAAACGAGTGTCTGCCGCACAGGCAGTGCCAGCCCACAGGCAGTGCCAGCCCACAGGCAGTGCCAGCCTACAGGCAGTGTCAGCCCCGCAAGGTAGTGTTAGCTGTGCGGGCGACGTGCACCAACATGGGTTCCGACGGACTGGAATCTACAATCATCTTAGATGTGTTCCATTGCATATCCTAAGAGCAGCAAGGAAGTTCAAAAAGGATCCGGGATGAGCCCACGGGTCGTCGACGCACGAGCGGCCCCGTGCGAGCCTGAGTGTCGGTCCCGAGCGTTTCCGAGATATAAATGGAATCTTGGGATTTCGGGTGAACACACCCTTTCTAGGATGTTATTGAATGTGCTTACCAAGTGTGGCGTCATTTGAACATCATTTACCTAAGGGCTTGACTTAGCCAAGGAGCAGTGTCAGTGTCAAAACTCCCTAAGGCCATATCTCGTTCCACGAGCATGGGGATGAGATGAAACTTCGTGGAGGAGTGAAGTAAGTCAAGAGAAAGAGTTAGGAACATACGGCGCCTCATTTGGAGTTCGAATCATTGAGAAAGGCCAAGTGTGATTCTCGGGCAGAATCATGTCCAGTGCTAAAACTTGGGCTTTTCTTTTTAAAGCATATATAAGGGGGGGCACAGGTGTCTCAGCTCAGCCAGCCTCCCCCGTGCGTGCCACCATCAAGCCGCAACAAGTGAGCAACCTTGGGAGCCAACCTCAAGGGCCTGCCTAGGCATCCCCAAAGGGTCCTAGGTACCCATACGAGTTACGCAACTCTATGGGCAGCGCTCGGCCACAAGCCAGCGTTGGGCGCCCAACGAGGGCCGGAGGCTTGACGTATGGACCGACCATGCCCTGTGGGCTATCCTTGAGAATGAGAAAGCCCTCCGTGCAGATTGAACACTCGAGGAACCTCTCCTAAGAGCCTCGTGTGTTGACTTGTGAGCTTGGCTCGGGTTCAGCCTAGCGAGCAAGGGTCCGTTGGCCGAGACGTGCAGTCGTAGGGCGACGCTGCACCATGCAAGATGGAAGTATGTCGCGAGGGATACATTTGGAAAAGCCTCATATTTGGCATACGACAAAGGACACACATGACACAGGCCAAAGATTCAGGAGTTGCCCTACTCAGGCGTCGCACCGCTCAGGTGCACAGGCACTAGACCAGTGTCAAGCCTGAGGATTGGACTGTGCGCACACCAGTGTCGGTTAGCACCAGGCGAGGGACTGTCATATCCGTAGCCAACCCTAGGTGTGTGTGCAGGCAAAGACCCAATATATGAAACATGCCATAGGGGCATACGAGCAAAGCAAGGCCAGGGCCTTGACATCGACCCAGCAGCACCGCTGAAACTAAGCCTCCAAAGCCATGGATACAAGGTCGTGCCATGGGTCCTGGGACTATCATTAGGCTGGCTCATAGTCCGCCTGGACTACGGGCACCGCACGGGCCATTAGTATACCGCTGACACTATGAAGGAGGTGGCTCGTGACAGTTGGTATCAGAGCACAGAGATCATATCATTAGTGCATTATTGAATGTCAGTGCAGAGTTCCTATCAAGGCAGGAAGAGATGTTCTTAATTCCAATCAAGTCAGCGAACCAGATGCCACTGACTAAAGGATATTGGTTGTATTCAGTTTCCGTTAAAATTTTCTTCATCAACCATGAACCATATTTTTCATAATCATGTCATGCCATAACCGTTATTTCCGCCATCGGTTGCATAAGGTGATTTCATGTTGAAGCATCCGAATTTCATCAACGTACCTTCAAGGATGGCTTTCACACAATGAGCACTAATTTCAGAGGGATTTCATTGAGACGCATCTGGTCAGCAGGTAGCACCATTGGGTTATGCTGCTGGGGATGCGTCCACATCCGTCAGTGTTATAAAAACTCTGTTGGCAGTCGGTTAGCAGCTTTATTCAGCGAATCATGGACTCGCTAAAACATCAGGTAGAGACCGTAAGTGCATCAAAAACTTTCCCAGTCAAGGTCTCTTGTCCATGTACATAACAGTTGTATCTTTTCGAGTGTCCTCCCTAAAGGGTAGACCCGAAGCATTGCCTGAGGGCACACAATTGCGGGAATTACTACATTAGACGCCTAGCCATCATAAAGGTCACAAGTAATAGAAGGCGAGTCCCTCAACAACCATGTCTACATTTAGTGGGCTTATACGCCCTAAGCAAGAGGCAAGCTCCAGCTTGTGATCATCAGGGCTACGTGTTGCGGGAGGCGAGCTATTGCCAATAATCTATCATCATACCTGTTACATCCGACATTTTTGCATATTAAAAAAATTCGAGATAACTTGGCTTGTAATGAATGAGGCCATATTTGGACCTTACTTGGTATGAATGTGTCGGCTAAGAATACATTGGTGTGGAATTACAAAAGGAGGCCAAGGGCAAAATTGGAATTTTGGAAACTTGTTCCATGAATTATAATAGTTAGCCTACAATTTGGGCTCACAAAATAATAAGAAAATAAGGCCCAATCAAGGGAGGCCCAACCGGTCAAGATGGCCTTTGGCCCAAGTCCATTAATTAGTCATGTGACTAATTATATTAAGGGGATAAGCTCCTAAGAAGCTTCAAGAGAAAACAAGAACAAACAAGAGAAAAAGAAAGAGAGCAATTCGGCTAGAGAAAGAAAGGAAAGGAAAGGAAAAAAATAAATTCTTGGAGCTAAATCCTTGGTTCAAAAATTCATTTCTTGTGGGATTATTACTAAGTGCAAGATCCTCTACAAAGTGATATAATTATTTTGGCAAGAGGATAACTTTAATGGCAAGTGGAAGTTGAAGAGAAGAGGTAAGAATCAATTCATTTTCTTATGTTATGAAGTTTGGTTTATGTTGTGTTATTTAGAAATGAGTAGAATTTATAAGAATATGGAAGTTTGTGAAGTGGGTGTGTTGTTTGAAAGTTGGCCGTGTGTATGTGGTTTTGGCCGTGTGTGTATGTATATGTTACATGCTTATGATGACTCAAATTTATGTTGTGTTCTAGTTATGGTTATGGTAGAAATTGTATTGGAAGTGAAAGTTGAATAAATTAGTGAAGGTTGGAAAATATGAGGCATGGCCGTGTGGCATCATGTTGATGATCGAATGTGAATTAAATCTTGTTAGTATGTTAAGTGTGTTATTGTGAAGTGAATGAAAGGATAATGATTCTTGTTGCTATGGAAAAATGGTTGTTAAGTTGTTGTAGAAAAACATACAAGTTTATTGTAACTTATGTAAATATGGAAATGAAAGTAGTAAGATGCAAATTATGATAGTCATTGATGAAGTTGGAAGGTAGAAATAAGTCATGAACATGTTTGCTAAAAGATTGGAAGTTGTGGGTGAATTATGCCTTTGGTAGGAAACTTGTATATTGTGTATACCTTATGTATATTTGGTGAAAATGATATGATATGCCTCTGAATTATGTTGTAGTGATCTTGATAAGTGATGAACATGAAAATGGTAAGATTGGTTTGGAAGTGTAAGGTCGGAATGAAAGATGTTATGTTATGCCGGAAAGATGGCTAGTTATGCCATATTGTGTATTTTATAATACTTGTTGTTGTTATTGATGTTGTTGTTGGGTGCTGTGTTGATATATTAAGCCGAGCTAAGTCTCGGGGATGTTATATATATAGGGGAAATGCTGCCGAAATTTCGGTAGGCAAATATGTAATAAAATTTGGATTCTTAAAGGCTTGAACTTGACAATTGGTAAACATGACCATGTGTATATTCTGGACGAAATTGGAAGTGAAGCTAAGCGAGCATACGACGCAATTGAGGTATGTAAAGCCTACCCCTTCGTTCTTAGGCATGTTCTGAACATAATAGGCTCGGCCGCGAGCCTTAAATACGACTCCGTTCCTCGGAATTCGAGGTGGAAATCCGCTCCAATTCCTTCAGTAAGATTGAATCACTTTTCTTATAACTTGTCTCTAAAGTGAACTTTTGTATGCAATTGTCCCAAACGGAGTCGGAATGCTTCCAAATGACTATGGATGACCTCATAAGGTCTATTATCAGTAATTTACGTATGTCGCCTCAAGTTGGTCCGAGGTGGGCCCACAAGGCCCCGACACTTTTTGTATAACCTAAATTGCTCTATTTCCGTCCGTTTCTCACAGACAACATCTGGACTATTATTCTGATCATGATATGACTACTTTTTATATAAATCTTACAAAATGGTTTGACATCTGGAAATCTGATTCCGGTAATAATCTGTCGTGCCTTCCCAAGTAGGATATAGGCGCGTATTATGAATACTATCCGAATACTCTGATTTGACTCGCCGTTTGGCATACTTCAGTTTGATTGAGTCTGTATAATGATCTGTATGTATGTGGTTTCTCATTAATCTGTTCGTGGATGTCTCAATGCTTCCTTCACTGCGTCCCGGGCCAGGTTCTGTTATCGTGCATATTCCTCTGCATTGTTCACCGCGTCCCTCGGTGTGCAGGCCGGGATCTGTTTATATCTGTATGATATTATGATTTGTGTATGGGGATGGCGGCCAGGATGGCATATGATCTGATTCTGTCTGTCCACCGCGTCCCGTACTAAGAGGGCCGGGTTCTGTTACCGCGCCCCTCATGAGAGGGCCGGGATCTGTATGTATGTATGTATGTGCTATCAGCATTTATACAAGCACATGACTCTGTATGACTCTGTATGACTCTGTGTGACTCTGCATGCATGATTCCGTCCGTCCGTTTGGATCATACTTATGTCTGTCCGTATGGATTGTGATTCTGTCTGTCCGTACGGATTATGATTCTGTCTGTTCGTCTGGACTATGATTCTGTCCGACCGTCTGGACTATGATTCTGTCTGTCCGTCTGGGTTATGATTATGTCCGGTACATTTCTATCTGACCGTTCGGATTATGATTCTGTCCGGTATACTCCCGTCTGTCTGTCTGAATTATGACTCTCTCCGGTACACCTCTGTCTGTCCGTTGGATTATGATTCCGTTCGCTATATTTCTGTGCTTCTGATTCAGACTATGATTATGTTGTTATATTTTCGCTTTACATACTCGGTACATTTTTCGTACTGACCCCCGGTTCTTCGGGGGCTGCGTTACATGCCCGCAGGTACAGACGCACCCGGAGATACGCCGCCAGTCTAGGGCACTGATTCTGCCATTTTGGAGAGCTCCTTTTGATCCGGAGCGTGTACTTTTGGTATATATCTTCTGACATCTGTATATTCTGTATGTATGGTAGTTTTAGGTACGGCGGGGCCCTGTCCCATCATATGATTCTGTATGTCTGTTAGAGGACTGTAGATATGTATGTGGGTTACGGGTTGCTACGATTCGGGTAGGTACGTATGATTTTGTGACTCTGTCCGTTATGTTAGCCTCATTGGCCTATATGAAATTTCAGCATGTTCGGGTATGTGTATGTTGTAGCGCGCGCTGCATTTGTATTGGCTTAAGTCTGTATACAGCTAGTGTGGATTATCTGTCTGGTATGACGTTTCTGTCAGGTAGGTACGTTTGGGTATCCAGTTAGGATACCAGTCGCGGCCCACGGGGTTGGGTCGTGACAATACCTATCATCATGGAGGGAAAACAATCTCCAATTTTGAGCTCTAGACATTGGGTGATACCGAGCTAGAGCGAGGCGCGCCAATGAGCCGCGACATCGTAAGGAAGGACCTGTGAGCAGGCTTCTTTGCGAGGAGTTCATATGTCATAATTAGCAGGTGGAACCATCCACCACATTTGTAATGGAATGCCAAACCAGTTAAATGGGGAGGCAGAATCAGGAAAAAGCCGAACTACCGCGTAGGGAGGCAATGTCATTAAAGAGCCGAACCACTGAGCGTGGGGAGGCACATGTCGCACATTGTGTTGTTAAAACGGCACACGGAACAACACCAAAATTAGGCTGATTTCATAGCGGGAGACATTGCGGAAAGTCACCGATCCACGACGCGTGGGTTAGGCATTTCATCATACTGAATCACCAAGGTGAGGAGGCAAAGATCATTGGCCAACATAAGAGTGGGGAATAGCTAAGCTTCAAGTTTGAGAATGTGATTGTTACATCCGACATTTTCGCTTATTCGAAAAATTCAAGGTAAATTGACTTGTGATGGATAAGGCCACAATTGGACCATACTTGGTATGAATGTGTAGGTTATGAATTCAATGGTGTGGAATTACGAAAGGTGGCCAAGGGCAAAAATTGGAATTTTGGAAACTTGCCCCGTGAACTACAATATGTAACCAACAATTTTGGGCTCTAAAAGAAATAAGAAAAACAAGGCCCATTAAGGGATGGCCCAACCGGCCATGTAGGCCTTGGCCCATGAAATATTAAATTTTTCATGTGATAAATCCATATATGGATAAGTTTAAAAGAAGGATCTAGATGAATCAAGAAAAACAAAACAAAAGAAATCAAGAACAAAGAGAGAGAGAGAGAGAGAGAGTTCGGGTGAAAGAAAGAAAAAGAAAGAAAAGAAGAAAACATTATTGGAGCCAAATCTTGGTACAAAAAAAAATTCTTTTGTTGTGAGTATAGCACTAAGTGCAAAACCCTCTACAAGTTGATATAAGTGTTGGGGCAAGAAAACAATTTTTATCTCCAAGTGAAGGACTTGAAGAAAGGTGAGGATTTTATGCTTTTGTTATGTTATGAATGGTATATGTATGTTGTAGTATGTGTGAATGAATGAAAAACATGGAAATTTTGTGTGTTGGAACTAAGGGTGTGTTGGCCGAATATATACATGTATATTGCATGATTTTGATGGCTTGAATTCATGTTGTAATTTAGTTGTAGCATGAGGGAAATTGTGTTAGAAATGAAAGTGGAATGGATTAGTGAAAATTGGAAAATATAGGAGGTGGCCGTGTAGTGCTATGTTGAGTATGGAATATGAATTTGATCTTGTTTTCATGCTAAGTGTGTTATGGTGAAGTGAATGGAAAGATGACAATCTTTATTATCTTGGAAAAAAAAATGGTTATTAAGTTGTTGTAGGAGAATATGCAACTTTGTTAGGATTTATGTAAAATGGAAATGAAAGTATCAAGAGGCAAATTATGATCATTGTTGATGAATTTGGAAGATGGAATTGTATAATGAACTTGTATGTGGAAGGTTAGGAAAAATTGGAAAAGTAGTGACTTAACGGAAAGTTTGAATGTTTGCGTATCTTATGAATATTGTGTGAAAATGGTATGGATGCCTCCGATGTATGTCGTGATGATTTTATGGATAATGAATATGAAAATAATAAGTTTGGTTTGGAAATGTAAGTTTGAAACGAAAGATGTTTCGTTATGTCGAAAGATGGCTAGTGATGCCATAGTGTATGTCTTAATGTTTATTGTTGTTTTAATGTCATTTCTGGGTTGTTGTGTTGACGAATTGAGCTGAGCTAAGTCTCGGGGATGTCGTGTATGTTAGGCCCCGTGTTTTCGTACAATTGGAAATCGAGAAATAATTATGACTAGGGTGTTAGAAGGATATAAATTAATTTGTGAGAATATGACTATGTTGGTTATGGAATCTTTTATGCTAAGACCTCGGGGAAGGCCGAGGATAAATTTGGAATTTCGGAAATTAGTTTCGGGAATTACAAATCGGGACATTTCAAGAATTGGGCCAAAGAAATTACAACTCAATGAAGCCCAAAAAGAACAAAGGGGGCCGGCCATGTCTTTAAGGCCCAAGCCATTTTAAAGGGTCATGTGCTATGCACATGACCCCTAAAAGGATATATATTAAGGAATACTTAGTATTATCCAAGAAACAAATCACAAAATCAAGAACTCACCATCAAAAAGGGGTTCGGCCGAAGTGCAAAAAGGAAAGAAGAGAAAAATTCCAAGCTTGTGTGGTGATTCAAAAATCTTGGTTTCTACATATTTGTGAAGCACTCAAGACGCTCTCCGACGTGGTATAATTAGTTTGGCACGGGGACGACGTTTTCGACAAGTCGGGGTTTCAAGAAAAGGTGAGAATTCTTACTCTTTTATGTTATAGAATTGATGTGAATGTGTTAAGCATTGGAAGTAGATGGAGATCCCGTAATTTTAACGTAAATAGAAAGTCGTGGGTGTGTGTGTGTAGTGTGTTTGGCCGTGAGTTATGGAAGAAAGAAATGACTTGAATTGATCTTGTTTAAGTTGGCATAATGTGTTGTTGTGATCCTTATATCGTAAATGATTGATTGTTGAATTAAATTGGCGGTGGAAAACGAATTTGGATGTTATCGGAAAGTGTATATCCTTGGTATCTTTATGTATATCAATGTATATTTTGGGTACTAGAGACTTTAGATATGACTTTTTAATGATATGGGTGAATTTGGAATGAAACGACGTTAGTTAGAATGTTCGTCGTGAAATTTGGATATTTTGAAGAACTATGGAAATTTATTGATTTTGATGCAATTTCGTGTATGGCTTAGATTGAATTTGGAATGTGTTTGACTAGTGTCGGATGGGTAAATGAATACAATTATGTGAATATAGAATTGGGATTTTGAAAGTTTGAATGGAAGTTGCCAACTTTAGAAATCATGTAGAACTTTAAAGCTAGAATGGTTTGATTGTTGTTTGGTTTGGTTGTTGATGTGTGGGCTGTTGTGGTTGGTTAATTTGGGCCGAGTTATGCCTCGGGGATGTTAGATTTATAGGGGAAATGCTGCCGAAATTTCGGTAGGCAAATATGGAGTTAAAGGCATTTTTGAGCCTAAGGATCTCATTTGGTAACTTTGACCATTTGCAGATTTTTGACGAAACGGGACGGGACTTTTGGAGGAGCTTACGACATCTGAGAAGTATGTAAAGCTTCCCAATTCTTTATTTGGCATATCTTAGTGTGTTAGTTGAATATGAGACCTTCCAGAGCATTTCTGCTCCTCGAAACCCGATCCGCAGGAAAGTTACTATTCATTCAATTCGATTGAAGCCTAAAGGCTCCCTTTTGGCTAGAATGCCATTATTCGTCCGAAACCTATCGAAATGTGGTCGGGTAACCTAGAAATGATTATGTATGACCCTTGGCATATAACTGCTCATAAAAATATGTTCGCCACCTCACTTCGACTCGAGGTGGGTCCGCTACCCCCAAAATGCCCGAATTGCCCTTCGGGCCATCTTTGAGAACAGAGTTGAACGTACCACTTCTGATCTTTGGAACATCCTTCCACGGGGTATGTTTGGACTATTCGATGCACTAATCCATGTCTTGAACTATATAGACCATTTTGGAATCGTTTTGCAAAATGAAACCTTATGTCGACTAAGTATTCGACTATTTTGTAATAGGATATGATTTATGAGTTTACTTTGTTTTGAAACACTATTTTGAAATACGATTTGCATTTGTTTGCTCACGACTCCGCTCGTGCCTTATTATGACTTCGTTCACCGGTTCCCGGGCCGGTTTTGATTCGTGCGCTGTATGATAAATTCGGCTGTATGCTGTGTTACGGTTCCCGAGGCTTCGCCATAGGGCCCGGTTCCGTTTGGAGTTATGCTGTGATATGGCTCGGGATGCGATACGCTCACCGATGATTATGATTATGTTCGGGGATGTACGGAGATTTGAAACCTTCTGGTGTTATGCTGTGTGTGGCGTCAGCGTTGGAGTGGCGACCACGTTCCTAAGCGTTTGCATGATTTCATTTGCATAGTATATATACGTATATGATTTCGATACAGATTTTGACATACCAGTTTGTACCCCACTTTGACATTTGATTTGCTTTCGGTTTTTGATCCATAATTCTGTACTCCGTGCTTTACATGCTCAGTACATATTTCGTACTGACCCCCTCTCCTCGGGGGCTGCGTTTTATGCCCGCAGGTGCAGACATCGGTGATCCTCCGCAGTAGGCTTCACTTCTTGCTTTTCGGAGTACTCTTACTTGGTCCGGAGTCCACTTTTGGTACAGACTCCTCTACTCTGTATATATTTTGTATATTTGACAGTTTGGGTACGGCGGGGCCCTGTCTCGCCATATGTTATGTTTTGAATTCGTAGAGGCCTGTAGTCATCTTTGTGGGGCGAGGGTCCTATGTGTATGTTGTCTGATTTTGCTTTCGGGTCTTAAAGCGGTCCGTTTGATATTATGGCCCCAAATGGCCCTTCTGTATATATTTGTATTTTGACCGGCGATGTCTATTCCGCCGCTTTGTTTGAGTTGGATTTGATATGACCGCTTAAGACATATTTTCGATATAAATTATGTTTGATATAACTCCTTGAAAATTCTGAAATGAGTTTGGATTCGGAAATAAATATGCGATTTGGTCTGGGTACCCAGGTAGGGTGCCAGTCGCGGCCCACGGGGCTGGGTCGTGACAAAAGTGGTATCAGAGCGGTTTGTCCTCGGAATGTCTACAGGCCGTGTCTCGTAGAGTCTTGTTTATCGATGTGTTGTGCACCACGTCTATAAGCAGGAAGCTACAGGGCATTTAGGATGTTACTTTCTTTGTACTCTTAGATCGTGCGATAGAGCTGTGCTATTAGGATGATTTTGATCTGACTCGCCTTCGTGTTTGCAGTGATGCCTCCGAAGAAGGCAACGGCAGCCCAGAAGGGCAAGGCGAGGATTGGGGAGACTAGCCAGGCACAGCGAGCTACCCGGGCTCGTGTTTATGATTTGCCTGAGGATGTGCCACAGTCTGAGGGGTCTGCTACACCCCCACTAGTACAGCCTGGAGCAGGACCATCGGCAGCTCCAGAGGTCCGTGTACCCGCACCTGAGACTCCAGCTCCTCAGCCAGGGGCGGAGGATCGGACCCTGAGAGAGGCTGTGCAGTTGCTGACTACGCTGGTAGCAGGGCAGGCTCGCAGACGCGGGCGGAGGGATGATGATGATGATGACAGGCGGAACAGCCTGCGAGTTCGGGAGTTTCTGCTATGTGGGCCTCCAGAGTTCTTTGGGTCTAAGCCCGACGAGGACCCCCACGACTTTATTCGGGGGATGCGATGCTCACTGGACTTGGTCAGGGCTTCAGAGACCGAGTCGGTTGAGCTGGCTTCGCACCGGCTTCGAGATGTGGCTACCCACTGGTACGAGACTTGGGAGTTGTCTAGGGGAGAGGGTGCCCCTCCAGCCACTTGGGATCAGTTTGTGACAGCATTCACCCGCCACTTTTTGCTCCCAGAGTTACGGCGGGCACGGGCTGATCGATTCTTACGTCTGCAGCAGAGGGGTCGGAGTGTTCGCGAGTATAGCCTTGAGTTTGATTCTCTGGCCCGATATGCACCGGCCGTGGTAGCAGATATGTCCGATCGGATGCACCGCTATGTTATGGGATTGGACCGGTATTTGGTAGACAGCTGTATGGCCGTGTCACTGCAGACAGACATGGATATTTCCCGGCTTCAGGCCTATGCGATGGGTATGGAGGACCGTCGCAGATCTGATCCTGCTGGCAGAGATCGAGATAGGAGACCGCCCAAGAGGGCTAGATCCGCGGGCTATTCAGGTGATTCCCGAGGCGGACAGCCTCAGCAGCAGCAGCAGTCTGATAGATATTTTCCTCCTTCCGGCCGGGGTACTCAGTCAGGTAGCCGGAGATTCGACAGTACGGGACCGTCTGGGGCCGGTCAGAGCTCCAGAGCGGCAGGATCGCAGGTATCCAGGGGTCCTAGTCAGGCCAGACCACCTAGACCCCGTTGTCCACATTGCGGGAAGTCTCATCCCGGGGAGTGTTACCGAGCGACGGGAGCTTGCTTCTCTTGCGGTGGTCAGGGCCACTTTATGAGAGACTGCCCATTGGCCAGTGGTTCGGGTAATGCGGCTCAGCAGACAGGGTCAGCCGCCGGTTCTTCCTCTGTTCCATCTGTTGCACGCCCTGGAGGGCGGGGTATTCCAGCACCGGCAGGGCGCGGTCGAGGCCGCGGTGGCGCTTCAGGTTCTAGCGGTCCCTCGAACCGCATATATGCTTTGGCCAACCGCCAGGATCAGGAGGCTTCGCCAAATGTAGTCACAGGTACATTACTGGTTTTCTCCAGATCTGTATATGCATTGATTGACCCTGGCTCTACTTTATCATATATTTCCCCACTCGTTGCTAGTAAGATTGGGATAGTGTCTGAGCCTATAGAGCCATTTGAGGTAGCTACGCCAGTTGGGGATTTTATTATAGCGAGGCAGGTCTATAGGGATTGTTCTGTGACTATTTATGATCGTAGCACTAAGGCTGATTTGGTAGAGTTAGACATGCTCGAGTTTGACGTCATTATGGGTATGGACTGGTTGTCTTCCTGTTATGCTAATGTCGACTGCCAGAAAAAGGTAGTCCGTTTTCAGTTTCCAGGGGAACCAGTCATAGAGTGGTTCGGATCTACTGCATCACCGAGGGGTAAGTTTATTTCATAACTCAAGGCTAAGAAGATGATTCAGAAGGGTTATATCTATCATTTGGTTCGTGTGCATGATACTGCCGCGGAGATACCTACCCTTCAGTCTGTCCCGGTCGTCAGTGAGTTTCCAGATGTTTTTCCTGACGAGCTTCCTGGCCTTCCGCCGGAGCGGGAGATTGATTTTTCTATTGAGTTGATGCCGAATACGCAGCCTATATCTATTCCTCCCTACAGGATGGCACCAGCTGAGTTGAAGGAGTTGAAGGAGCAGCTGAAAGATTTGCTGGATAAGGGTTTTATCAGGCCCAGCACATCACCCTGGGGAGCGCCGGTATTGTTTGTCAGAAAGAAGGATGGGTCGTTGCGGATGTGTATTGACTACCGGCAACTGAATAGGGTGACTATTAAGAATAAATATCCCCTTCCCCGGATTGATGACTTGTTTGATCAGCTGCAGGGTGCTAGACACTTCTCCAAGATAGATCTGCGCTCAGGTTATCATCAGGTGCGAGTACGGGAGTCAGATATCCCGAAGACTGCTTTCAGGACTCGGTACGGGCATTATGAGTTCAGAGTTATGTCTTTCGGGCTGACTAATGCTCCAGCAGTATTTATGGATCTGATGAACCGGGTATTTCGGCCTTTCCTGGATATGTTTGTTATTGTGTTTATTGATGATATCCTGATTTACTCGCGATCAGCCGAGGAGCATTCAGATCATTTGAGGACGGTACTTGGCATCCTCCGTCAGCAGAAGTTATATGCTAAATTCTCTAAGTGTGAGTTCTGGTTGACTTCTGTGGCATTCTTGGGCCATATTGTCGGCGCAGATGGTATTCGGGTCGACACGCAGAAGATTGAGGCTGTGCAGAATTGGCCCAGGCCTACTACACCGACAGAGGTGCGTAGTTTTCTTGGATTGGCTGGGTATTACCGCAGGTTCGTGGAGGATTTCTCTTCTATTTCAGCACCACTGACGAGGCTTACCCAGAAAGCAGCAAAATTCCAGTGGTCGGATGCCTGCGAGCGCAGCTTTCAGATGCTGAAGGAGAGATTGATTACAGCGCCAGTTTTGTCTCTTCCAGAGGGGTCTGATGGGTATGTTGTATATTGTGACGCCTCTGGTATTGGGATCGGATGTGTATTGATGCAGCACGGTCGAGTTATAGCCTATGCTTCCCGGCAGCTCAGACCGCACGAGAAGAACTATCCCACTCATGATCTTGAGTTGGCCGCGGTGATTCATGCTTTGAAGATTTGGCGGCATTATTTATATGGGGTCCATGTGGATATCTATACGGATCATAAGAGCCTTCAGTATATTTTTAAGCAGAAGGAGCTAAACTTGCGGCAGCGGAGGTGGCTGGAGCTACTAAAGGATTACGACGTTGATATTCTGTACCATCCAGGGAAAGCCAACGTGGTAGCTGATGCGCTTAGCCGCAAGTCCGTAGGCAGTCTGGCTGACGTCCCATCTGATAAGAGAGATTTGGTTCGTGATATTCATCAGCTGGCCAGCCTCGGAGTTCGTTTGGCCGATTCTGGAGATTCTGGGATTTCTGTTCGCCCGGTTGCTGAGTCATCTATTATTCAGGAGGTAAAGCAGCGCCAGTTTGAGGATCCTACTTTGATTCAGTACAGGGGTGTGGCCCTTAATAAAGCAACGACTCAGTTCGAAATCTCGCCTGAAGGAGTATTATTATACAACGGCAGGTTCTGTGTACCGGATGTCGCGGGCTTACGGCGGCAGATTATGGGCGAGGCACATTGCGCCCGGTATTCCGTCCATCCTGGTTCCACCAAGATGTATCGGGACCTCAGGTGTTTGTATTGGTGGGACGGCATGAAGAAAGACATTGCTGAGTTTATTAGTCAGTGCCCAAACTGCCAGCAAGTCAAGATCGAGCACCAGAAGCCCGGTGGCTTGTTACAGGAGATGGAGATTCCAGCCTGGAAATGGGAGATGATTAATATGGACTTCGTTGTTGGGTTGCCGCGTACTCTACGCAGGTACGACTCTATTTGGGTTATTGTGGACAGGCTGACGAAATCAGCCCATTTCCTTCCGGTCCGGACTACATATTCGGCTGAGGACTATGCCAGATTATATATCAGAGAGATAGTCAGACTTCACGGGGTCCCTGTATCTATTATTACTGACCGAGGTGCTCAGTTTACAGCTAATTTCTGGAGGTCATTTCAGGAGGGATTAGGGACCCAGGTGACCCTCAGTACAGCTTTCCATCCTCAGACCGACGGGCAGGCCGACCGCACTATCCAGACGCTCGAGGATATGTTACGGGCTTGCGCTATTGATTTCAGGGGCAGCTGGGATGATCATTTGCCGCTTATAGAGTTTGCCTACAATAACAGTTATCACTCCAGCATTCAGATGGCCCCGTATGAGGCCCTTTATGGCAGGAGATGCAGATCTCCTATTGGCTGGTTTGACGTGGGCGAGACTAAGCTGATTGGGCCGGATGTGATCCAGGAGGCTGTAGATAAGGTGAAGCTTATTCGGGAGTGACTGTTAGCTGCTCAGAGTCGGCAGAAAGCTTATGCCGATAAACGGCGTCGACCGTTGGAGTTCCAGGTTGGCGACTGGGTATTCCTGAAGGTGTCGCGTATGAAGGGCGTTATGAGATTTGGCAGGAAGGGTAAGCTGAGTCCGCGGTACATCGGGCCTTACCAGATTGTTCGGAGGATAGGCGCAGTCGCCTACGAGCTAGACTTGCCATCCGATTTGGAGTCCGTGCACCCGGTGTTTCATGTGTCTATGCTGCGGAAATGTATTGGTGACCCTTCCAGGATATTCCCAGTAGATGATCTCCAGGTGACGGAGCAGTTATCTTATGACGAGCAGCCGGTATCTATTCTGGATCGTCAGGTGAGGAGATTGCGCACTAAGGAAGTGCCTTCGGTTAAGGTTCTATGGCGAAATAACAACCGGGAAGAGATGACTTGGGAGGCGGAGGATGAGATGAAGAAGAGATTCCCCCATTTATTCCCTACGCCTCCTGTAATCTAGACTTTTGTATTTGTTGTACCAATGAACGGACGGACCATGTGTGTTATTTATATAAAAATGGTTTTCCCGTTATGCTTGTGAGCCTTCATAAGATTTGTTTAACATTCGGGGACGAATGTTCTTAAGGGGGGGAGAATGTTAGGCCCCGTGTTTTCGTACAATTGGAAATCGAGAAATAATTATGACTAGGGTGTTAGAAGGATATAAATTAATTTGTGAGAATATGACTATGTTGGTTATGGAATCTTTTATGCTAAGACCTCGGGGAAGGCCGAGGATAAATTTGGAATTTCGGAAATTAGTTTCGGGAATTACAAATCGGGACATTTCAAGAATTGGGCCAAAGAAATTACAACTCAATGAAGCCCAAAAAGAACAAAGGGGGCCGGCCATGTCTTTAAGGCCCAAGCCATTTTAAAGGGTCATGTGCTATGCACATGACCCCTAAAAGGATATATATTAAGGAATACTTAGTATTATCCAAGAAACAAATCACAAAATCAAGAACTCACCATCAAAAAGGGGTTCGGCCGAAGTGCAAAAAGGAAAGAAGAGAAAAATTCCAAGCTTGTGTGGTGATTCAAAAATCTTGGTTTCTACATATTTGTGAAGCACTCAAGACGCTCTCCGACGTGGTATAATTAGTTTGGCACGGGGACGACGTTTTCGACAAGTCGGGGTTTCAAGAAAAGGTGAGAATTCTTACTCTTTTATGTTATAGAATTGATGTGAATGTGTTAAGCATTGGAAGTAGATGGAGATCCCGTAATTTTAACGTAAATAGAAAGTCGTGGGTGTGTGTGTGTAGTGTGTTTGGCCGTGAGTTATGGAAGAAAGAAATGACTTGAATTGATCTTGTTTAAGTTGGCATAATGTGTTGTTGTGATCCTTATATCGTAAATGATTGATTGTTGAATTAAATTGGCGGTGGAAAACGAATTTGGATGTTATCGGAAAGTGTATATCCTTGGTATCTTTATGTATATCAATGTATATTTTGGGTACTAGAGACTTTAGATATGACTTTTTAATGATATGGGTGAATTTGGAATGAAACGACGTTAGTTAGAATGTTCGTCGTGAAATTTGGATATTTTGAAGAACTATGGAAATTTATTGATTTTGATGCAATTTCGTGTATGGCTTAGATTGAATTTGGAATGTGTTTGACTAGTGTCGGATGGGTAAATGAATACAATTATGTGAATATAGAATTGGGATTTTGAAAGTTTGAATGGAAGTTGCCAACTTTAGAAATCATGTAGAACTTTAAAGCTAGAATGGTTTGATTGTTGTTTGGTTTGGTTGTTGATGTGTGGGCTGTTGTGGTTGGTTAATTTGGGCCGAGTTATGCCTCGGGGATGTTAGATTTATAGGGGAAATGCTGCCGAAATTTCGGTAGGCAAATATGGAGTTAAAGGCATTTTTGAGCCTAAGGATCTCATTTGGTAACTTTGACCATTTGCAGATTTTTGACGAAACGGGACGGGACTTTTGGAGGAGCTTACGACATCTGAGAAGTATGTAAAGCTTCCCAATTCTTTATTTGGCATATCTTAGTGTGTTAGTTGAATATGAGACCTTCCAGAGCATTTCTGCTCCTCGAAACCCGATCCGCAGGAAAGTTACTATTCATTCAATTCGATTGAAGCCTAAAGGCTCCCTTTTGGCTAGAATGCCATTATTCGTCCGAAACCTATCGAAATGTGGTCGGGTAACCTAGAAATGATTATGTATGACCCTTGGCATATAACTGCTCATAAAAATATGTTCGCCACCTCACTTCGACTCGAGGTGGGTCCGCTACCCCCAAAATGCCCGAATTGCCCTTCGGGCCATCTTTGAGAACAGAGTTGAACGTACCACTTCTGATCTTTGGAACATCCTTCCACGGGGTATGTTTGGACTATTCGATGCACTAATCCATGTCTTGAACTATATAGACCATTTTGGAATCGTTTTGCAAAATGAAACCTTATGTCGACTAAGTATTCGACTATTTTGTAATAGGATATGATTTATGAGTTTACTTTGTTTTGAAACACTATTTTGAAATACGATTTGCATTTGTTTGCTCACGACTCCGCTCGTGCCTTATTATGACTTCGTTCACCGGTTCCCGGGCCGGTTTTGATTCGTGCGCTGTATGATAAATTCGGCTGTATGCTGTGTTACGGTTCCCGAGGCTTCGCCATAGGGCCCGGTTCCGTTTGGAGTTATGCTGTGATATGGCTCGGGATGCGATACGCTCACCGATGATTATGATTATGTTCGGGGATGTACGGAGATTTGAAACCTTCTGGTGTTATGCTGTGTGTGGCGTCAGCGTTGGAGTGGCGACCACGTTCCTAAGCGTTTGCATGATTTCATTTGCATAGTATATATACGTATATGATTTCGATACAGATTTTGACATACCAGTTTGTACCCCACTTTGACATTTGATTTGCTTTCGGTTTTTGATCCATAATTCTGTACTCCGTGCTTTACATGCTCAGTACATATTTCGTACTGACCCCCTCTCCTCGGGGGCTGCGTTTTATGCCCGCAGGTGCAGACATCGGTGATCCTCCGCAGTAGGCTTCACTTCTTGCTTTTCGGAGTACTCTTACTTGGTCCGGAGTCCACTTTTGGTACAGACTCCTCTACTCTGTATATATTTTGTATATTTGACAGTTTGGGTACGGCGGGGCCCTGTCTCGCCATATGTTATGTTTTGAATTCGTAGAGGCCTGTAGTCATCTTTGTGGGGCGAGGGTCCTATGTGTATGTTGTCTGATTTTACTTTCGGGTCTTAAAGCGGTCCGTTTGATATTATGGCCCCAAATGGCCCTTCTGTATATATTTGTATTTTGACCGGCGATGTCTATTCCGCCGCTTTGTTTGAGTTGGATTTGATATGACCGCTTAAGACATATTTTCGATATAAATTATGTTTGATATAACTCCTTGAAAATTCTGAAATGAGTTTGGATTCGGAAATAAATATGCGATTTGGTCTGGGTACCCAGGTAGGGTGCCAGTCGCGGCCCACGGGGCTGGGTCGTGACAAAAGTGGATACAGAGGAAATGCTGCCGAAATTTCGGTAGGCAAGCATGTGCTAAGTTGGAATATTGAAAGTTTGAAACTAACAAATGGTAAACTTGACCATTTCCAGATTTTGGACGAAATTTGGATTGACGCCAAGCGAGCGTAAGGTGCTACCAAGGTATGTGAAGCATTCCCCTTTGTTCCTAGGCATGTTCCGGATGTGATAGGCTCGGCCGCGAGCCTTAAGTACGACTCCGTCCCCCGGAATTCGAGACGGAAAACCGCTCCAATTCCTTCAATCCAATTGAAGCTATTTTCTTACAAATTGCCTTTAAAGTGAATTTTTGTACAAAACTTCCCTAAACGGAGTCGGAACACTTCCAGATGATTATGGATGACCTTATAAGGTCTACTATCGGTAATTTACCTATGTCGCCTCGAGTTTATCCGCGGCGGGCCCACGAGTCCCGATACCTTCTGTATGATCTTAATTACTTTAGTTTTGCCCGATTTTCTCAGAAAACACCTGGACTACTATTCTGATCACGATACGACTGTTTTTATACAAATCTTACAAAATAGTTTTTGACATTTGGAAATCTGGTTCTGGTTATAATCTGTCGTGCCTCCCCAAGTGACGTATAGGTACGTACCTTGAAAACTATCCGAATACGTGGTTCGGTCGGCCAGTTGGCCTACTTCTGTTCTGTTGAGTCTGTATGACGATCTGTATGTATATGGTTCCTCATTAATCAGTTCGTGCACATGCTATGATTCCTTTCACCGGATCCCGGGCCGGTACGTATATCGTGCGGTGGGCCGCCGAGCCCCATATGTGAATTCTGAAGTATGATGTGTCCGGTTCCGGGGTACTGTGTTACATGTCCGTCCCCGGTTACCGAGGATATATTACGAAGTATGATGAGTCCGGGCTCGGGGTGCTGTGTTATTTGTCCGCCCCCGGGTACCGTGGTTATGTTATGATGTGTGACGGAGATCGGAGAAGAATTTCTGATATCTGACGTGTTGTGGTGCCAATGGAAGGAGTGGCGACCACGTTCCTGCACCCTATGTGTGATTCTTTCTGTCTGTATGACTTATGATTCTGTATGTTCGTCCGGATTATCTGTCCAACCAGTTACGATTCCGTCTGTCCGTCTGGATTATCTGGCCGACGGGTTCCGATTCTGTACGTCCGTATGAATTCTGATTCTGTCTGTTGGACTATGATTCTGTCCGTTTGTCGGGACTATGACTCTGTCCGTCCGGCTTATGAGCCTGTCTATTATATTTCTGTGCTTCCGGTCCAGATCATGATTATGTTTGATATATTTCTGCTTACATACTCGGTACATTTTTCGTACTGACCCCCGGTTCTTCGGGGGCTGCGTTACATGCCCGCAGGTACAGGCGCACATGGTGATACGCCGCCAGTCTAGGGCTCGGATTCTGCTATTCTGAAGAGCTCCTTCGATCCGGAGCAAATACTCTTGGTCTATATCTTCTGTTATCTGTAGACTCTGTATGTATGGTATTTCGGGGTATGGCGGGGCCCTGTCCCGTCATCTGATTCTGTATGTCTTTAGAGGCCTGTAGATAGATGTGTGGGTTACGGGTTTCATCTGTTTGGTAGGTACGAACGATTTTGTGACTCCGTCTGTATGTTAGCCTCATCGGCTTATCTGTAAATTTCTGTATGTTCAGGTATGTATATGTTCGCGCGCGTGCAGTATCTGTATCGGCCTGATTTTGTAAACATCTGTTTGAAAGAAAAAAAAAATTATGGTACGAAGTTCTGTCAGGTAGGTATGTACGGGTACCCAGTTAGGGTACCAGTCGCGGCCACGGGGTTGGGTCGTGACAGAAGTGGTATCAGAGCGGTTAGTCCTCGAAATGTCTACAGGCCGTGTCTAGTAGAGTCTTGTTTATCGATGTGTTGTGCACCACATCTATAAACAGGTAGCTACAGGGCATTTAGGATGTTACCCTTCTTTGGATTCTTAGATCGTGCGATAAAGCTGTATGATTAGGATAATTCTCCCCTACGAATTGTTGTATCTACAGCGAGGCTCCAAAGAGCAGAAGTGTCGGTATTTGGGGAAAATGTTTCTGACCCTCTTCCTGCAGGTGATTGTAGGTTGATAAATAATGAAGAGGAGCGCTTCGGATGATGGGGATGGGGGTGCTAATAAGGCCCCTAGGACATCACCAGGACCGAGTAGGCAGATCCCCAGCTACTCGATTGAGACAGACCCTTCGGAGGATCCAGAGACAATTCCTCCAGAGTTTTTGATCCCCAGAGCAGAGGCTCCCAGGGAAGACAGTTATGACACCGACCCTTCGGAGGACCCAGCGACAATACCTTCAGATTTTCTTACTCCCAGGGAGGAGGATAGCCCCGATGCTGAGCCACCAGAGCATCCCTCTGGGACGCCGGAAGAGGAGGTTCCCGAGGATGTGCTAGCAGCTCTGGTAGTGGAGCAGTATGTTAGACAGGCTTCCCCGGAGAGTGTTACGCCCTACTCCAGCCCTTTGTCCTGGCCGTCGGTGAACCAGGAATTGCCAGGCTATCTACACTCCTCCGATTCAGATGCAGGTTATAGTGGGGGCCAGACAGACGACGATGATGAGGGACACAGTTCCCACAGCAGCTCCCCAGGTTAGACCCGAGTTTGATCAGTTATGAGTACGTAAGTTTCCTAAAATTCGCGGTATGTGTATGATATCTGTAAAACGTTGTTCAATGACGATAACGGAAATTTAAAAGGATTAGCGACCTAGTGATCGAAGGCAACGGCGACTGAGATGTCCCCACCGTCAGTGTGAGTCTGGAAATCCTGGATGAAAGTAAACAGGAAAGTACCTCCGATGCCGTTTGAGATGGGCACGTGTGGTAAGTGTCGGCGACGATATCAGCCCGGTGTGGCTGCGATACGACATGATATGATATGTATGTGTGTGTATATGTGTTGGCCCTGTTAGGCATGATTGGTACTTCTGGTGTACAGGTTTTGGATAGTAAGAGAAACAGAGGAACCTCTGCCCAAATTTTTCCAGAGATATGGAAGTAAATATGTAGACTAAGTACAAAAAGGTCCCGCGATACTTGTCGGACTTTAGTTTTCTTCTGTCGGTGGCCGGAGAACACCTTACGGTGATATTTTATCAGATTCCACCGACTATTTGGAGGCGGAATTCGTGGGACGAAGACTTAAATCCGTGGGTTATCCGTAATAATATGTATATGTGTATGAAAGTGAATGTTGAAGATTCAGAAAGGCAGCACGGTAATTGTACGACTTAGCCGGGGGTGGGACCCGCTATAAAAAATTTCCGAAAATTTGCTAAGACCCCGATTTGCTCTAAAATTTCGTGACAAAGGTATTGCGGGGCGATCGCCGAAATTATATCAGCCCTAACGCGTCGAAAGGCATGAAAGTTTCGGGGTTAAGCGTGCTCAAGCCAGAGCAATTCTGGGATGGGTGACCCCCTGGGAAGTAATGCAAAGTTTTGCACAAGTGTAGGTATGATGGATATAAGTGGGAATTTTGGGTAATCTAAAGGAAAAGAGAATGTGTGGAGTAATTAGTGCCCTTACAAGGGTCGCGCAGAACGATGCGGGCTGAATGGGCAAAAAGAAAAAGGGGGAACACCGCTCGGGAAATTGAGCGAATTCGAATAACGGTCAAAGACGTTCGCCAGTAAGATATTAGTATGTATGTGTGTATGTGTATGTGTATGTGTATGATTTTCGTTTGGTGCCCATGTGGGTTAAGAGCCGAGTCCCGGCAACTAACGTTGTGATAGACGAAAGGTTTTACTAAACCGAATACATGAAGCGAAGCGGGGGTGAGGACACAAATGTTGTCAAGGACTAGGAAAACCCCTATTCCATTATGACTCAGTCTGGTATGACGATGTCTGAAAAGGAAAATGAGTATGGATGGTAGGAAAGACGAAAGATAAGAAATGCGAATAAGCGGAATCTTTGAAAGAGTCGATAAGCGACACGCGAGACGATTTGTATGATAACTTGGCTAACCAGGTTACCAATAAAGGAATTTTCCATAAATCACTGGAGCCTTACTAAGATTGATCTGATTCGGCTTCAGATTCTATCTGTTATACTTCTGCACTTTCGATTCTGCTAAGGCTCTGCCTACTGCGTCTTTGTGCTTCTGAACTCGATTATGTTCCCACCTGATAAATCTTTGAACATCCGATTCTGAATATATTTCTGGTCGATATACTTCTGTATGATTGATTCTGATTACGTTTCTGTCTGACATATCTCTGTGCGATTAACTCTGATTATGAATTTGTCTGACACGCCTCTGTATGTCTGACTCCGGATATGAATCCGTCTGATATGCTTTTGTGCGTCTGATTTCGATCGCACGCCTGTCTGATACATCTCCGTATGTCTGACCTTGATTACGACTCTATCTGATACATTTCTGTCCGTCTGACTTTGATCATGATTCTGTATGATACATTTCTGTACGTCTGACTCCGATCTCAGATCTGTCTGACATACTTCCGTGCCCCTGACTTTGATTACGAATCCGTCCGATATACTTCTACGCGTCCGGTTATAGTTCTGAATCTGTTGGTATGAAGTGTCTGGTATGAAGTGGGATTACGAAAACGTGGTAGGGATCTCAGGAGTGTAACAAGAAATGATATGGACTATGACGTCTGGAAAGCGTTTGTCTGTTACAAGAATATAGCTTATGGTTCGATGATTATGTGGGGTATGAGAAAATATATTATGAAGGCATTTGAATCAGTAATGTGAAAAATTACCCCATAATGTTGGTAAAGAGGCCATGTCGGAAAGTCAACAAAAGACGACTATAAAGAAAACCCTCCCGAAGTGGTATGACGCCCCATAAGGTTAATTTAACATTCGAGGACGAATGTTTTAAAGGGGGGGAGGATGTTACATCCGACATTTTCGCTTATTCGAAAAATTCAAGGTAAATTGACTTGTAACGGATAAGGCCACAATTGGACCATACTTGGTATGAATGTGTAGGTTATGAATTCAATGGTGTGGAATTACGAAAGGTGGCCAAGGGCAAAAATTGGAATTTTGGAAACTTGCCCCGTGAACTACAATATGTAACCAACAATTTTGGGCTCTAAAAGAAATAAGAAAAACAAGGCCCATTAAGGGATGGCCCAACCGGCCATGTAGGCCTTGGCCCATGAAATATTAAATTTTTCATGTGATAAATCCATATATGGATAAGTTTAAAAGAAGGATCTAGATGAATCAAGAAAAACAAAACAAAAGAAATCAAGAACAAAGAGAGAGAGAGAGAGAGTTCGGGTGAAAGAAAGAAAAAGAAAGAAAAGAAGAAAAAATTATTGGAGCCAAATCTTGGTTCAAAAAAAAATTCTTTTGTTGTGAGGATAGCACTAAGTGCAAAACCCTCTACAAGTTGATATAAGTGTTGGGGCAAGAAAACAATTTTTATCTTCAAGTGAAGGACTTGAAGAAAGGTGAGGATTTTATGCTTTTGTTATGTTATGAATGGTATATGTATGTTGTAGTATGTGTGAATGAATGAAAAACATGGAAATTTTGTGTGTTGGAACTAAGGGTGTGTTGGCCGAATATATACATGTATATTGCATGATTTTGATGGCTTGAATTCATGTTGTAATTTAGTTGTAGCATGAGGGAAATTGTGTTAGAAATGAAAGTGGAATGGATTAGTGAAAATTGGAAAATATAGGAGGTGGCCGTGTAGTGCTATGTTGAGTATGGAATATGAATTTGATCTTGTTTTCATGCTAAGTGTGTTATGGTGAAGTGAATGGAAAGATGACAATCTTTATTATCTTGGAAAAAAAAATGGTTATTAAGTTGTTGTAGGAGAATATGCAACTTTGTTAGGATTTATGTAAAATGGAAATGAAAGTATCAAGAGGCAAATTATGATCATTGTTGATGAATTTGGAAGATGGAATTGTATAATGAACTTGTATGTGGAAGGTTAGGAAAAATTGGAAAAGTAGTGACTTAACGGAAAGTTTGAATGTTTGCGTATCTTATGAATATTGTGTGAAAATGGTATGGATGCCTCCGATGTATGTCGTGATGATTTTACGGATAATGAATATGAAAATAATAAGTTTGGTTTGGAAATGTAAGTTTGAAACGAAAGATGTTTCGTTATGTCGAAAGATGGCTAGTGATGCCATAGTGTATGTCTTAATGTTTATTGTTGTTTTAATGTCATTTCTGGGTTGTTGTGTTGACGAATTGAGCCGAGCTAAGTCTCGGGGATGTCGTGTATACAGAGGAAATGCTGCCGAAATTTCGGTAGGCAAGCATGTGTTAAGTTGGAATATTGAAAGTTTGAAACTAACAAATGGTAACTTGACCATTTCCAGATTTTGGACGAAATTTGGATTGACGCCAAGCGAGCGTAAGGTGCTACCAAGGTATGTGAAGCATTCCCCTTTGTTTCTAGGCATGTTCCGGATGTGATAGGCTCGGCCGCGAGCCTTAAGTACGACTCCGTCCCCCGGAATTCGAGACGGAAAACCGCTCCAATTCCTTCAATCCAATTGAAGCTATTTTCTTACATCTTGCCTTTAAAGTGAATTTTTGTACAAAACTTCCCTAAACGGAGTCGGAACAGTTCCAGATGATTATGGATGACCTTATAAGGTCTACTATCGGTAATTTACCTATGTCGCCTCGAGTTTATCCGCGGCGGGCCCACGAGGCCCGATACCTTCTGTATGATCTTAGTTACTTTAGTTTTGCCCGATTTTCTCAGAAAACACCTGGACTACTATTCTGATCACGATACGACTGTTTTTATACAAATCTTACAAAATAGTTTTTGACATTTGGAAATCTGGTTCTGGTTATAATCTGTCGTGCCTCCCCAAGTGACGTGTAGGCACGTACCTTGAAAACTATCCGAATACGTGGTTCGATCGGCCAGTTAGCCTACTTCTGTTCTGTTGAGTCTGTATGACGATCTGTATGTATGTGGTTCCTCATTAATCAGTTCGTGCACATGCTATGATTCCTTTCACCGGATCCCGGGCCGGTACGTATATCGTGCGGTGGGCCGCCGAGCCCCATATGTGAATTCTGAAGTATGATGTGTCCGGTTCCGGGGTACTGTGTTACATGTCCGTCCCCGGTTACCGAGGATATATTACGAAGTATGATAAGTCCGGGCTCGGGGTGCTGTGTTATCTGTCCGCCCCCGGGTACCGTGGTTATGTTATGATGTGTGACGGAGATCGGAGAAGAATTTCTGATATCTGACGTGTTGTGGTGCCAATGGCAGGAGTGGCGACCACGTTCCTGCACCCTATGTGTGATTCTTTCTGTCTGTATGACTTATGATTCTGTATGTCCGTCCGGATTATCTGTCCGACTGGTTCTGCTTCTGTATGTCCGTCCGGATTATCTGTCCAACCGGTTACGATTCCGTCTGTCCGTCTGGATTATCTGGCCGACGGGTTCTGATTCTGTACGTCCGTATGAATTCTGATTCTGTCTGTTGGACTATGATTCTGTCCGGTTGTCGGGACTATGACTCTGTCCGTCCGGCTTATGAGCCTGTCTATTATATTTCTGTGTTTCCGGTCCAGATCATGATTATGTTTGATATATTTCTGCTTACATACTCGGTACATTTTTCGTACTGACCCCCGGTTCTTCGGGGGCTGCGTTACATGCCCGCAGGTACAGGCGCACTTGGTGATACGCCGCCAGTCTAGGGCTCGGATTCTGCTATTCTGAAGAGCTCCTTCGATCCGGAGCAAATACTTTTGGTATATATCTTCTGTTATCTGTAGACTCTGTATGTATGGTATTTCGGGGTACGGCGGGGCCCTGTCCCGTCATCTGATTCTGTATGTCTGTAGAGGCCTGTAGATAGATGTGTGGGTTACGGGTTTCATCTGTTTGGTAGGTACGAACAAATTTGTGACTCCGTCTGTATGTTAGCCTCATCGGCTTATCTGTAAATTTCTGTATGTTCAGGTATGTATATGTTCGCGCGCGTGCAGTATCTTTATCGGCCTGATTTTGTAAACATCTGTTTGAAAGAAAAAAAAAAATTATGGTACGAAGTTCTGTCAGGTAGGTATGTACGGGTACCCAGTTAGGGTACCAGTCGCGGCCACGGCGTTGGGTCGTGACAGTGATCTATCCAAAGGATAACTAAGGGATACCGAACAACCAAGACGGTAACACAGGTAACACACTGGAGAATCGGGCATCAAGCATAGGATGATCAATTTGAGAACAAAGACCTATGGTCACTTATGTATGAAGCTATCTCCCCTTAAGCAGAGAAAAATTATGTACCGACCAGGAGTACGTTCCAAGAGTTCTTCTCAGTACCACATGCTACAAAACATATGAGTTACCGAAGATGCCATAGTGGAGCATGGTTTCCAGAGGCCATATTCTACGTAGATTGGGTTAGAGTTGAACATCAAGCAGCCACCAATGCCAAGGAATAAGCAACGGTATGGCAGTCGCAATTTGCCTACCCGGGCATCGGCTCAAATTGCAAGTCACTCCGAATCATGATATCGGTACTTGACCTTGCTCATACACCCAACAAGGTGAGTTGCCCACAAGAGAAAAGGGGTCCCTAACAGCATGGTTGGCGAGAGCGCCATACCAAGGGATGCCCACAATAGCCATCAGGCTATCATCACGATATTGGTGCCACACCAAGGGATGCGCATATGAGTCATCATATCATCAGCAGGAATATGAGTCATCAGATCATCAGCAGACATAAGGTCATCAGATCATCGGCAGACATATGGTCATCAGATCATCGGCAGACACATAGTCATCAGATCATCGGCATACATAGGGTCATCAGGTCATCGGCCAACATGCCGTTCTCACATCATTGACCAGCAGGTCGTCCTCACATCATCGACCATCAGGTCGCCATCATCTTTCATCGCCCACCAAGGGCGCCATTACTAGTGTGTCGCCAAGAGATGAGGACATCTTGGAACATCGGTATCAGCATTTCAATACTGCCGCCACCCATGTGGGGGAGTATTCGCCTATTGCGACAGCATTGGGTCCATGCATTTTGAATTGGAGAAAAATCATCCATAAGCCAAGCAAAGAGACCGTACCAAACATAGTGGGGGTTGCATGTGTCACATCAGGGTGTGCTAATCCTAAACCGGGCTAAAGATATAAAGGGAGCAGTACATCAACTGGCTATAAACTAAGTGCCTTAGTCGGGAAAAGGTATCAGATGTAAACTATCAGTCGGAAGCAGACTTCTAAAACGGATTTGCCATTTTGCTACAATCATCATAAGGCTAGCAAGAGTGCCACCACTCAAAGTTAGGCCACCAGAGGATGCATCAGTTGCCATGAGGATGATGGCGTGGTTGATACCGAGGTCACCACGAAGTTAGCCACCAGAGGGTGCAAGCGCGGAGGCGCTTTCCAAGTGAACACCGGGAGGTGAAGTGCAGAGGCACGCTTGGGAGAAACTTGGGGGAGAAGTGCACGGGCACGACTCCATTTTCAAGAAGAACACACATGGGTTGCGAACCCACAGGATTTGGGGCCGCGATGTAAAACCCCGAGGGGTCAAACTCCGGGTTGTCATTGGCGTTATGAGGCATCGGGGACAATGCCTAGCTTGAGTGGGGGAGAATGTTACGGGCTGACTTCATCATTGTTCCTTGGCGCCCGTAACCTCGTGCGCCCTGAGCGGGCCAAACAAGTGTCAGCCGCACAGGCAGTGCTAGCCCACAGGCAGTGCCAGCTCCGCAGGTAGTGTCAGCCCCGCAGGCAGTGTCAGCCGTGCGGGCGACGTGCACCAACATGGGTTCCGACGGATGGGAGTCCACAATCATCTTAGATGTGTTCCATTGCATATCCTAAGAGTAGCAAGGAAATTCAACAAGGATCCGGGATAAGCCCACGGGTCGTCGACGCAAGAGCGGCCCCGTGCGAGCCTGAGTGTCAGTCCCGAGCGTTTCCGAGCTATGGATGGAACTTGGGATTTCGGGTGAATACACCCTTCCTAGGATGTTATGGAATGTGCATACCATGTTTGGCGTCATTTGAACATCATTTACCTAAGGGCTTGACTTAGCCAAGGAGCAGTGTCAGTGTCAAAGCTCCCTAAGGCCATATCTCGTTCCACGAGCATGGGGATGAGATGAAACTTCATGGAGGAGTGAAGGAAGTCAATAGAAAGAGTTAGGAACAGAAGGCGCCTCATTTGGAGTTCGAATCATTGAGAAAGGCCAAGTGTGATTCTCGGGCAGAATCATGTCCAGTGCTAAAACTTGGGTTTTTCTTTTTAAAACATATATAAGGGGGGCACAGGTGTCTCCGCTCAGCCAGCCTCCTCCGTGCGTGCCACCATCAAGCCGCACCAAGTGAGCAACCTTGGGGGACAACCTCAAGGGCCTGCCTAGGCATCCCCAAAGGTTCCTAGGTACCCATACGAGTTACACAACTCTATGGGCGACGCTCGGCCACAGGCTAGCGTTGGACGCCCAACGAGGGCCGGAGGCTTGACGTATGGACCGACCATGCCCTGCGGGCTATCCTTGAATATGAGAAAGCCCTCCATGCAGATTGAATACTCGAGGCACCTCTCCTAAGAGCCTCGTGTGTTGACTTGTGAGCTTGGCTCGGGTTCAGCCTAGCGAGCAAGGGTCTGTTGGCCAAGACGTGCAGTCGTAGGGTGACGCTGCACCATGCAAGATGGAAGTATGTCACAACGGCTACATTTGGAAAAGCCTCATCATAGGTATACGACAAAGGACACACATGACACAGGCCAAAGATTCAGGAGTTGCCCTACTCAGGCGTCGCACCGCTCAGGTGCACAGGCACTATACCAATGTCAAGCTTGAGGATTGGACTGTGCACGCACCAGTGACGGTCAGCACCAGGCGAGGGACTGTCATGTTCGTAGCCAACCCCAGGTGTGTGTGCAGGCAAAGACCCAATATATGAAACATGCCACAGGGGCATACGAGCAAGGCAAGGCCAAGGCCTTGACATCGATCCAGCAACACCGCTGAAACTAAGCCTCCAACGCCATGGACACAAGGTCATGCCATGGGTCCTGGGACTATCATTAGGCTGGCTCGTAGTCCACCTGGACTACGGGCACCGCACGGGCCATTAGTGTACCGCTGACACTGTGAAGGAGGCGGCCCGTGACATATGTGACGTTGTGAACCTTTGGGTCTTTGCCAATTCCCATATTGTTTATAGTTTCAGTCTGATTATGTCCAACAGGTACGTATACGAGTGTCCAGCTCGGGCACTATTCATGGCCCACGGGGCTGGGTTGTGACAGGTTCATGATAAGTTTGTATTGAGAATGATATATGCCCGAGTCGAGTATGATAGTCGGCATGATAGATGGTGCTTGGTAGTCGGCTCTGGGTACCTGTTATGGCCCACGAGTCGGGTCATGACAAAATTGGTATCATAGCAGTTCTGTCCTAGGGTGTGTCTACGAGCCGTGTCTAGTAGAGTCTTTTTTATGGATGTGAAGCGCGCCACACTTATAAACGAGAGGTTTCGAGGCATTTAGGAATAATAACCGTTTTTCTTCTTCATAGATCGTTCGGTAGAGCTGTGTTATAAGATTTCCTTCTCTCTAATTTTATGCTATGATTTCAGTGATGCCGGTAAAGAGGAAAGCAATAGCCACTCAAAATGGCAAGACTGCGGCAGGAAGGAGGGTTGAAAAGGATCCGTCAGTACATGTAGAGGAGGGTGAGCCCCAGAATGAGGCTCCATCTCAAACCTCTCACACTTCGCCTGTATTAGAGGATCATGAAAGGTCCTAAGCTCCAGCGTCTCCAGTTCCTCCACCGGGTGCTTCGGGTTAGCAGATAACCGAGGCTATTCAGCTACTGACTCAGCTAGTTGCCGTTCAGGCTCAGCGACAGAGTGTAGGTCTGGATGATAGAGCCACTAGTGAAAGAGCTCGTGATTTTTTTTTACACCCCGTAAGAATTCGTGCTACTTAACTTAAGACAAAATGAACGAGTTAAGAAAGTTCAAGCAAAGTTAATCGAGTTAGTAAGAATATCGTTATATATATATGGTTGCCTTAAGTATCCCGAGGTGACATGGCAACCTAAAGGATTTGAAATCGTGTTATGAGTACGTGTACGAGGTAATGTGAGTGCCCTTTTAAAGTATTTGAGATTATTAGTAATGATATAGAAGATGGACAAAAGATATGAATATACTTTTGCGATTGGAGTTTCGTCGAAGCTTTGTGAGTTCTCTAGCTATATTTAAGGTTATTGTAATTCTCCGGACCCTTTGAGATGCGTGTATGGATTGCTATGGATGTATATGACTATGTATATATATATGTATAAGAGGTTACATGAGGGTTGGAAGAGGATTAGAAAAACGAATCTAAACGAAATAAATCAGAACAACTTCAGTAAAATCTAGGACTAGATTTTTAGCCCATATTGTCGGAGACATATCTCCTAGTATATGAGAATTTTTAAGGTGTTTCAAATGCCTAAAATGAATTTCATCGAGTCTAGTTTCCAACGCAACAAACTTCTCATCAAAATAATGTCGGGATAAGGAGTTATGGACGATACAAGTTGGGCTGGCGGGGCAGCAAGTTGAGACCCGACCCAAGCATTTACATTTCGGCCCATTAACGTTAATATATATGGAAAATTCATTTGAGGGCTGGTCATTTGCATCTAGGAACTTCCAAAACATTATAGAGAGAGAGGGAGAGAACTTCTAGGCTAAGAAATCCATTTTGATCAAAATCCAAGCGGCCAAATCCGAAGCTCATGAAGAGAAAAGCGTTGTGCGTCGCGTTGCCTTCCGTTTGAGCTAAAAATCAGCCAAAAAGAGGAGTGTTGACGTGGTTGCTGAATACTTACATAAGATTAAGGTCCCTTTTTCATTGTTAATAAGTTTAATTAGGGTTTTAATGGATTAGAACAGAGAAGCGTTATAAACTCGTTTGTTGTTTTGTTGAGATTTATGGATCGGGGGCTGTTTTAGTTGGATTAAATGGATGGAATCCGCTGAGTTATGATGTATAATAATGGTTGGTACTGTTGTTGATGATTCAATTGAATTGGATTGGGATTGTCCAGTTTATAGAGGAAATGTTGCCCGAATTTCATTAAGTTCTGTTCGTATACAAATTAGATAGTAAGTGGTGTAAATGGTCTAATCGTGATATTATCGTCATGATTGTAGACATACGGACTCGAGGAGTGGACGTTGGGTGATTAGGTAGATTTTCAGGTATGTTAAGGCTATTCCCCTTTCTTCTTTTGGCATGGTCTATATGGAACAAACGGACGACGAACGTATAAACTCCAAAGAAGCTTCTATTCTTAAATACTATAAATGTTCTTGATTTCCAGAAGCTATTTCATTATGTCCTGATACGTGTCTATGATTCCTGAAGTGCTATTTTGATATTATAATGCATAGTGACATTCGAGGGTATTATCCTTCCAGGTTATTCAAAGAGTTTCAGAAATAATCTTATGAGTCTCACTTGCATTCATTTGCTTCTATATATATGTAAAGCTATCCCTTTTTTCCTTTTGGAATGAATTACATAAATGAGCGAATGATGAACATACATGACTCTAATGAATTCTTGTTCTCAGCGGTACTTGACATGACAGTCGTCTTTGATTCTCAAGTGTCGGTTCATTCTAATCATTCTATTAAGTCCCAGATGATGATATTGTTTGCATATGGTTGCTCATGATATTCTACTCGTGCATGCTGTTAATATATCATTCACCGAGTCCCGGGCCGGGTATGTATTCGTGCACAGTTTCATTGCATTATGCACCGAGTCCCTCACTAGAGGGCCGGTTACGGTATATATATGATTATTATATTATATATGGATCGAGCCGTACATTCCTCGGCATTATTATATTATATATGGATCGGGCCGTACGTTCCTCGGCATTATTATATTATACATGGATCGGGCTGTATGTTCCACAGCATTATCAGTATATTATAATCTATGCCTATCATACGCCACAAAGTCAGTTTTAGTCATATAGAGTTACGCAGATATTCTCAGATATTAGCTACAGATGTATTCAATTATTGCTACTGGTTTTCATGATCCATCTGCACTTGATGTTCTTATGCCTTACATACTCGGTACATTGTTCGTACTGACGTCCCTTTGCCTGGGGGCGCTGTGTTCATGCTACACAGTCCCAGATTGTTTTGCAGGTAAAAGTATTGAGCTAGGATGATTGGCT
Organism: Lycium barbarum; assembly: GCF_019175385.1. Taxonomy (NCBI): domain Eukaryota; kingdom Viridiplantae; phylum Streptophyta; class Magnoliopsida; order Solanales; family Solanaceae; genus Lycium; species Lycium barbarum. Next base: position 30,110,354 of record NC_083342.1, on the reverse strand, counting down.
ATCAGCTGGGAGTGGCAAACTCCATTTTCTTCCTGGAGCAGTGCCAAGTCATTATGGTTATCATATGTGTGTATGGGTATGTCGGGGCGCTGTCCCGACTCATATAATTCAGGTGTTTATTCTCAGAGACTTTGCAAAAAGTGTCCTGTGGTTAGTATGTTGAGATGTCATGTGTTGAGTAAAGCGACCATGTAGGCCGATATGTCAGCTTGACTTAATCGATTTTTGATTAATTGAGTATCGTTCGCAAATTTCCATGGTTTGACGGAAAGTACTTTATTATATTTATGAAATTTCTTTTTTATATGTCCTGTTTCATTATGTGAATGCCAGAGGGTTCGCTCAGCTCTAAGTAAGAGTTGGGTGCCCATCATGCCCTATCGGAATTGAGGTGTGACAAAGTGGTATCAGAGTTGTTCGTCCTAGGGGTTGTCTTAAAAGTCGTGTCTAGCAGAGTCTTGTTTATGGCGTGTTGCGCGCCACATCTATAAACAGGAGGCTACAGGGCATTTAGGATGGTTACTCTTCTTTCATATCTAAGATCGTGCGATAGAGCCAAGCTATAGGAAATGAGATTCCTTGTACTAACCCTTGATTTCAGTAGGAGAGTGGTGTCGACAAGAGGAGGTAAATGATGATACTGGGAGTTATAAAGGTAAGATATTTCATTGAGGTTACGTTATCAAAATTTGTATATAAAGAATGGCAAACCGGTCATCAGCAAGGTAAGTTACTGTAAGTATAGTAAGAAAATGGATTGAATGTATATATATTGATGATAAGTTCAGTTATAAGGTGTGGACAGAAGAAGCTGAAGGAATCAGTAAAAAAATATGTAACGGTAAGCAGAATATATGTCAGATATAGTGTGAATGTTGCAGGTATGATTGAAACCTGCAGTTAAAGATTGAAAGGGAAAGTAAACAGGAAAGTATAACAGGTACAGTTTGAGTTGGACATACGAGGTAAGTTCATCATTTTCATACTGTTGTTGATATTGGGAGCCCTATGTGGCTATGATATGATATATATGTATATATGTTGGCCCTGTGAGGCATTGTTGGTATTTCCTGTGTGCAGGTTTTCGGATAGTGAGAAATACAGAGGAAACTCTGCCAAAAGTTTCCTAGAAATAAAAAGAGAATGATATATAAGTTCGTAATATGTCTTAAAAGGTCGTGTCAACAGTAATCATAGAATTTGACTAAGTTGAGAGTACGGCTGACTTCGAGAAATAAGCTAACTGTTGAATTGATGGTAATAGTAATTATGAGGTCAATATCGATATGGTAAAAAGAAATTCTAGGATAATTTGGATGGGCTTGTGATACTAAGAGATGATTTAGAAAAGGCTGGCAAATCTTAATAGAGTGTTATATTGAGGTATCGACTGAATTGATAAGCAGGGATAAATTACGACGAGTTTATAGTTAAAAGAAGTAATAATATGATTGAGACAGGAGTACAGAGGAAGAAGAATTGTGACGAATATGAATGTATTGATAAGACAGCTTGTGAGGTATTAAGGATAAGATTGACCCGAAAGGGTAAAAGGTTAAGTGCGCCTACTCCACAGAGTGTAATTAAACCATAGTAAGAATCGTGAATAAGGTTCAAAAGTGTTACACTATAGGATTGATTACGAAGAGGTATAATGTGAATATAATAAGGATTGTTATGAAAATGAGTAAAACCTAGTGAGGAAGTGATTAAAAGATATGACGTAATTTATGTGACTAAAGTATAAAGGAAAGTGTGAGACTGAAAGGTGAGCTATAGAGAGAATAAGAAAAGACAAGTTCAGAATAAATATCATGTGATAACGAAAATGATAGCGAGCACAAGAAAAAAAGGAGTTAATTGAAAGAAGGAAATAAGAAAAGAGCGAGAAAATAATGTAGTAACAGGTTATGACATGTATAGCCGAGAACACGAGTAATATAAGTGACGGAATTGGGAAAGACCAAACTACAGAAAGATGAGCAACGAGGTAGAATGAGTACCAGAAAATGACTGGTATGATAAGAACAAACAGAGATGAACATAATACGTTTTGAAAATGAGAAAGGGCTTATGTAGAAGTAATGTTTTCCGAAGGATACAGAGGTAGCATAAGATTCCTTGTGCACAAAATAAAAGATGGACATAGACTGGAGAAATGGTAAGGGAATTCTAAAGGAAACACCCAAGATAGACAAAATTAATTGAGTATGGGTATAGAACGAAAGGAAAATATATAGTTACGAACCTAAAGGTGTAGTACGATGACAAGGTGATAAGATAAGACTGTCATTAAGATGAACCCAATATGATTTTGAGTAAGTTAGAAGTTGGTGGTGGGTACACAACAAGGATAAAAGAGCATAAGGCATAAAGGAGTACTGCGTGTATATGACTTCACCTCGGAAACATTGAAATCCTTAAAGGACAAAGACTGTAGGTTTGAGGAACAAATGATGTATTGCAAATTTATTAGAGGAAATAGATGATACAGGTTGGGATAAAGATAATGTTAAAAGAGAACTTTGAACACTTATCATCAGAGTGTAATTTCTACCTAATTGAGAATTTGGAACGACTACAAGTACTCATTAATTATTGATTGGATTAAGTGGAATGTGGCCTTGGATGAGTTGCTACATTGGTTGCATTACTCGAGTACAGATTATCAGATGAGATTTCGTACTATATATAGAAAGAATTTTAAGGGGTCAAGCTTGCTAGTAAGGTTTTCCTTCTAGTTGTTGAGGTAAGGTTTATTCCCTCCTACATGTTCTAGAGATGGTTTTGGTCTTTATACAGTTTGATGGATGTTGAATTTGTGAAAGGAAAGCTTAAGTCATGCTAGAACTTGTATTGATTTTATGGGCTGTCTGTTGGACTGCTTTGTGAGTTATATGGACGTTGGTATGGAAAACCTGATGTACGGCTGCAACATGAACACATAGTTAGGAAGAATTGTGAGTAAATGAGTTAAACGGGTAGAAGGACTAATAGTGGATGGAAGGGCATGGAATCGTGATGGGACGGTACGGTATAGGCCTAGATGGAAGGAGAACTTAGGGCAAAAGAGATTTTCAGTGTTAAAAGGGATTCGCATTAGTAACGAAACAGTCCAAAGTTTCCTAACCCCGGAGTAAAGGATGACTAATGGAAATAGGCATTGTACAAGTAAAAGAAACTATGAGGACGAAAGGAAGGAGAAGGTGTCAATAAAATGGTTAAAGGAAATTATATGGCCACCGACAACAAGGAGAAGGATAGTGAATCAGTAGGCTTGCCCAAGGGAAAACAAATTGAAATTATAAGGCAATAGTTATGTAAAAGATGCAACGATGCGATCATGAAACTGAATTTGTATGTGTGTGCACAAGTTGTAGTATCATAAAGAAAGATGAAGAATCAATGAAAGAAGAAAGGAAAAGATGTACTTTGTGAGGATTTCATGTTAAGGACAAGAGCTGACATAACACTAGAAGGACTATGAAGCATAGCTACGATGCAAACGAGCAGTTAAAGAGAATTATGGGACAAATGAGATAAGATAATGAAGGGACGAGTCTTGGGAATGAATGGTGTTAAATATCAAATTTCAATGGTATAGTATAAACATAAATAGGAATTCGGAACCTAGAGCAAGGAGAGTTTCAAGGATATTAAGAAGGTAGTCGTGGAGAAAGACTAGGGCTAATAGAGCGTGGTATAGTCGGACACTCCATAAGGGGCTTAATGAATTCTGATGTCCCTATTAATTCATTAACCTAGGGGACTACTAGTCATGAGAGGTAGAAGTGAAAAGACAAAAAAGAAGCCGTTATGATTGTATCCGATATGTATAAGCATTTTGATTTGACACAGGAACTTAGCAAAAAGGAAAATAAGTTAAACCATGCGATGAAGAGAACTCCGACATTATATAGAATAGAGGAGTTGGCTAATTTAAGTCTCAAATGATCACCGATACAAGAGAATCAAGGACTTAAGAAGAAAGCATACTCGTATCAAAAGGAAGTTATGATTAACTAGGATTTTATCTTAGTTCCATGTCTATGAATTTATATTGCAATTATGGTAAAACTGAGGAGAGAAAATTGTAGAAAAAGTTCAGGTATGAATAGGATGATATTGTAAGCAATTAAAGAGTTCGACAAAGGAACTAAAAAGAAGATGATGTGGTAGGTCCATAAGATCGACGAGTACAAAAAGGGATGATCTAAAATAGCACCAAAGAGCAAGCAAGGAAGAGTGCCATATCTGAACAAGGGAATTTGTCTACTAGTAGAGAAATAAGGAGCAAGGCAAAAGAGTACAACAATTAAGAGTGCTCATAGACCGGTAGGGAGCCGTAGCAATCATAAGTTAAGACCATCTTAATGGTAGCAGCTCCCTGGACAGTAACTAGATATCAATTGAACACTGAGTACATACATAAGAACATGAGGATATGGAACTAATGAATGAGATCTATAGAGAATTGGAAGGACATGAAAAAATGACTAATGAGCCCATAGTATAAGAGCATGGAAATCAGGAAATAAAGGAGGACAACCATTTCAAGAAACTAATAAAAGCGTCGTAAGCTCGAAAGGTACAACATTCGAGGACGAATGTTCCTAAATGGGGAAGGATGTTACACCCCGTAAGAGTCCGTGCTACTTGACTTAAGACAAAATGAACGAGTTAAGAAAGTTCAAGGAAAGTTAGTCGAGTTAGTAAGAATATCGTTATATATATATAGTTGCCTTAAGTATCCCGAGGTGACATGGCAACCTAAAGGATTTGAAATCGTCTTATGAGTACGTATACGAGGTAATGTGAGTGCCCTTTTAAAGTATTTGAGATTATTAGTAATGATATATAAGATGGACAAAAGATATGAATATACTTTTGTAATTGGAGTTTCGTCGAAGCTTTGGGAGTTCTCTAGTTATGTTTAAGGTTATTGTGATTCTCCGGACCCTTCGAGACGCGTGTATGGATTTTTATGGATGTATATGAGTATGTATATATATGTATAAGAGGTTACATGAGGGTTGGAAGAAGATTAGAAGTTAAACGAATCTAAACGAAATGAATCGGAACAACTTCAGTAAAATCTAGGACTAGATTTTTAGCCCATATTGTCGGATGCATATCTCCTGGTATATAAAGAGTTTTAAGGTATTTCAAAAGCCTAAAATGAATTTCATCGAGTCTAGTTTCCAACAAAACAAACTTCTCATCAAACTGTTGTCGGGATAAGGAGTTAGGGAAGATGAAAGTTGGGCTGGCGGGGCAGCAAGTTGAGACCCGACCCAAGCATTTACATTTCGGCCCACGAGTATATTTCCGCCCATGAGGCCCATTAACGTAAATATATATGGAAAATTCATTTGAGGGCTGGTAATTTGCATCTAGGAACTTCCAAAACATTAGAGAGAGAGGGAGAGAACTTCTAGGCTAAGAAAGCCATTTTGATCAAAATCCGAAGCTCATGAAGAGAAAAGCGTTGTGCGTCGCATTGCCTTCAGTTTGAGCTAAAATTCAGCCAAAAAGAGGAGTGTTGACGTGGTTTCTGCATAATTAAGGTACGATTAAGGTCCCTTCTTCATTGTTAATTAGTTTAATTAAGGTTTTAACGGATTAGAACAGAGAAAATAGCGTTATAAACTCGTTTGTTGTTTTGTTGAGATTTATGGATCGGGGGCTGTTTTAGTTGGATTAAATTTATGGAATCAGCTGAGTTATGATGTATAATAATGGTTGGTGCTGTTGTTGATGATTCAATTGAATTGGATTTTCGGGATTGTCCAGTTTATAGAGGAAATGCTGCCCGAATTTCATTAAGTTCCGTTCGTATACAAATTAGATAGTAAGTGGTGTAAATGGTCTAATCGTGATATTATCACCGTGATTGTAGACATACGGACTCGAGGAGTGGACGTTAGGTGATTAGGTAGGTTGTTAGGTATGTTAAGGCTATTCCCTTTTCTTCTTTTGGCATGGTCTATATGGAACAAACGAACGACGAACGTATAAACTCCAAAAAAGCTTCTATTCTTAAATACTAGAATGGCTAATGTTCTTGATTTCCAGAAGCTATTTCATTATGTCCTGATATGTGTCTATGATTCCTGAAGTCCTATTTTGATATTATAATCCATAGTGACATTCGAGGGTATTATCCTTCCAAGTTATTCAAAGAGTTGCAGAAATAATCTTATGAATCTCACTTGCATTCATTTGCTTCTATATATATGTAAAGCTATCCTTTCTTTCTTTTTGGCATGAATTACATAAACGAGCAAACGATGAACATACATGACTCTAATGAATTCTAGTTCTCAGCGGTACTTGACATGAAAGTCGTCTTTGATTCTCAAGTGTCGGTTCATTCTAATCATTCTATTAAGTCTCAGATGATGATATAGTTTGCATATGGTTTCTCATGATATTCTACTCGTGCATGCTGTTAATATATCATTCACTGAGTGCCGGGCCGGGTATGTATTCGTGCACAGTTTCATTGCATTATTCACTGAGTCCCTCGCTAGAGGGCCGGTTACGGTATATATATGATTATTATATTATATATGGATCGGGTTGTACATTCCTCGGCATTATTATATTATATATAGATCGGGCCGTACGTTCCTCGGCATTATTATATTATACATGGATCGGGCTGTATGTTCCACAGCATTATCAGTATATTATAATCTATGCCTATCATACGCCATAAAGTCAGTTTCAGTCATATAGAGTTACGCAGATATTCTCAGATGTTAGCCACAGATGCATTCAATTATTGCTACTGGTTTTCATGATCCATCTGCACTTGATGTTCTTATGCCTTACATAATCGGTACATTGTTCGTACTGACGTCCCTTTGCCTGGGGACGCTGTGTTCATGCCACACAGTCCCAGATTGTTTTGCAGGTAAAAGTATTGAGCTAGGATGATTGGCTATCAGCTGGGAGTGGCAAACTCCATTTTCTTCCTGGAGCAGTGCCAAGTCATTATGGTTATCATATGTGTGTATGGGTATGTCGGGGCCCTGTCCCGACTCATATGATTCAGGTGTTTATTCTCAGAGACTTTGCAGACAGTGTCCTGTGGTTAGTATGTTGAGATGTCATGTGTTTAGTAAAGCGACCATGTAGCCCGATATGTCAGCTTGACTTAATCAATTTTTGATTAATTGAGTATCGTTCGCAAATTTCCATGGTTTGACGGAAAGTACTTTATTATATTTCTGAAATTTCTTTTTTATATGTCCTGTTTCATTATGTGAATGCCAGAGGGTTCGCTCAGGTCTAAATACATACTTGGATTTCTTAATTTCTTCCGCTTCCCATGTCATTTCTTTTCGGTTTTGGTTTCTCCATAAAACCTTAATTGAGGCCACTTCTTTGTTCCTAAGCCTCCGTACTTGCCTATTTAATATGGCAATGGGTACCTCTTCATAAGTCAACTTTTCTGTCACTTGAACATCATTTACTGGCACGATCGTAGTAGGATCTCCAACACATTTACGAAGCATCAAAACATGGAAAACTGGGTGAACTGACTCCAAATCAGGGGGTAGATCTAATTCGTAAGCCATTTTGCCTACCTTGCGCACGATCTCATAAGGTCCAATGTATCAGGGACTTAACTTTCCCTTTTTGCCAAATCTCATAACGCCCTTCCTCGGCGACCCCTTTAAGAATACCCAATCGTTAACTTGGAACTCTAAGTCCCTTCGACGATTATCCACATAGGACTTTTGACGACTTTGGGCTGCTAATAGTCGACCTTGTATGAGCTTAACTTTTCCTATGGCTTGTTGGACCAAGTCTGGCCCAATAAATTTAGTCTCTCCTGCTTCAAACCACCCAATTGGGGATCTACACTTTCATCCATATAAAGCCTCATACGGTGCCATTTGGATACTAGAATGATAACTATTGTTATAAGCAAACTCAATAAGGGGTAAGTGATCATCCCAATTTCCTCCGAAATCCAACATACATGCCCGTAACATATCCTCAAGAGTCTGAATGGTACGTTCAGCTTTTTCGTCAGTCTGCGGATGAAATGTCGTGCTAAGGTTCACATAAGTCCCCAAACCCTCTTGGAAGGACTTCCAAAAATTAGCTGTAAACTGAGTTCCTCTATCTGAGATAATAGATACTGGAACACCATGGAGTCGCACTATCTCTTTAACATAAAGCTTTGCATAATCTTCTGCCACATATGTAGTTCTGACTGGTAAGAAATGAGCTGACTTCGTGAGCCGATCCACAATCACCCATATAGAGTCATACTTACGTCGAGAACGGGGTAAGCCTGTAATGAAGTCCATGTTAATTACTTCCCACTTTCAAGTTGGAATTTCTATAGCTTGCAACAATCCGCCCGGCTTTTGGTGCTTGATTTTCACTTGTTGATAGTTGGGACATTGAGCTACGAATTCCGCTATATCTTTCTTCATCCCAATCCACCAATACATAAATGTAAGATCATGGTACATTTTCGTTGCTCCGGGGTGGACAAAATAGCGGGAGCAATAGGCTTCCCTCAATATTTGGTGGCATAACCCTGCCACATCAAGAACACATAATCTGCCTCGGCATCGGAGAACTCTGTCTCCTGCAATCTCAAATGATGACTTCTCCTTCTGAGGGGGTGTATCTCTGTGATGCATTAGCATGAGATCTTCGTATTGTCGCTTTTTCACTTCCACTACTAGCGATGAGACTGCTGAATTCTGAATGGTAGTTCCCCTGCTACCTGAGTCCACTACTCGAACTCCTAGGCTAGCTAACTGCTGGAGCTCACGAGCTAGTTCTCTTTTCTCTGGTCGTACATCACACAAAATTCCCATGGATCTACGGCTAAGAGCATCAGTCACAACATTTACCTTTCCGGGTGATATAGGATATCAACATCATAATCTTTTAGCAATTCTAACCATTGTCGTTGCCGCAAATTCAACTCTTTTTGCTTGAAGATATACTGAAGGCTCTTATGATCTGTGTAAATATCCACATGAACACCATACAAGTAATGTCTCCACATCTTTAATTCATGAATCACTGCAGCCAATTCAAGGTCATGGGTTGGATAATTTTTCTCATGTTTTCGTAATTGCCTTGAAGCATACGCAATCACCTTACCATGTTGCATCAACACACAGCCTAGCCCAATGCCTGAAGCATCGCAATAAATAACATAACCTTCCGATCCCTCCGAAAGTGTCAGGACTGGGGCCGAAGTCAATCTATCTTTTAGCTCTTGGAAACTACGTTCACAAGCATCTGTCCATTGAAACTTTGCTGATTTCTGGGTCAGCTTTGTGAGTGGTGCAGAAATAGAAGAAAAACCTTCAACAAATCTCCTATAATATCCTGCTAAGCTAGAAAGCTACGAACCTCCGTAGGAGTTGTGGGCCTTGGCCAAGTCTTCACGGCCTCAATCTTTTGGCTATCTACCCGAATACCATTGGCTGGAACAATGTGCCCCAAAAATGTCACTGAGTTCAACGAAAACTCATACTTAGAAAATTTTGCAAACAACTCTGAGTTTAAAGAACTCTAAGGACAGTACGCAAATGATCCGCATGTTCTGTCTCGGATCTAGAATACCCCAAGATATCGTCGATGAATACAATCAGAAATAAATCTAGGATGGGCCTGAACACATCGTTCATCAAATCTATAAATACTGTCGGTGCATTAGTTAGCCCAAATGACATTACGCGGAACTCAAAATGGCCATATCTTGTTCTGAAGGCTGTGTTAGGGATATCTTTCTCCCTAACTCTCACTTGATGATACCCGGATCTCAAATCTATCTTTGAAAACCATTTGGCGCCTTGTAATTTGTCAAATAAGTCATCAATCCTCAGAAAAGGATATTTATTCTTAATCATCACCTTATTCAGTTGCCGGTAGTCAATGCATATTCACAAGGATCCATCTTTCTTTCGGACAAACAATACGGGTGCTCCCCACGGGGATGAACTGGGCCTAATAAAGCCTTTCTCAAGCAAGTCTTTCAATTGCTCCTTCAACTCTTTCAATTCTGCAGGAGCCATTCTATAAGGAGGAATAGATATAGACTTGGTGTCTGGAAACACATCAATAGCAAAATCAATCTCCTGCTCGGGAGGGAGGCTTTGAAGCTCTTCCGGGAATACATCCGGAAACTCGTTCACTACGGGAACTGACAGAAGAGTCGGCGGTTTAACTTCTACATCTTGAACCCGAACTAGATGATAAATGCAACCTTTTGTGATCATTTTCCTTGCCTTAAGATAGGAAATAAACCTACCTTTTTGTGACGTAGTATTTCCTTTCCATACTAAAACTAGTTCTCCCGGAAATTGGAAACGAACCATTTTCATTCTGCAATCAACATTGTCATAGCAAGAAGCCAACAAATCCATGCCCATAATAACATCAAAATCCACCATTTTTAACTATAAGTCAACCATAGTATGATGGTCACAAATCACAACTACACAATTTCTGTACACGCTGCTGGCTATTACCGATTCACCAACGAGTGTAGACACCTCAAAAAGTTTGATCAACTCCAGTTTGACTCTAAACCGACCCGCAATATACGGAGTAACATATGACAATGTGGAGCCCGGATCTATCAAAGCATATACATCATGAGAAAATACCATTAATATACCTGTGACAACATCAGGAGAAGACTCAAGATCTTGGCGACCAGCCAAAGAATAAATACGGTGCTGAGGACTGATAGAACTGGGGACTCTCCCTCTGCCTCTACCATGGCCGATTGGCGCATGTGAACCTGGCCCCATAAGGCGTATAGATGATGAAGATCCGGCTACCGACCCTGAAGGCTGGGCCCTACCTCTACCACCAACTGAGGGGCAATAGCGCATAATATGGCCTGGCCGACCACATGTGTCACGACCCAACCCCGTAGGCCGTGACTAGTGCCCGAGTTGGACACTCATATCACCTGTTAACTATAATCTTTTATAACCAGCATATTATGAATTTTTGTATAAAAAGGCAGGACGTTATTTTAAAGCTGTCACAATTCTGTATGTCGTAGGCACCTGTCTCCTGAGGAGTTACGATCTTCAACAACAATATATATATATATCTACGCAAGCCGACAAGGCTGCCACTACAGGCAACATCCCAAACATATATATATATGCAAGCCGACAAGGCTGCCATTACGAATGGGTACGCCCCAAACATAAGTCGTATTCATACAACGCAACATCAACTATATACAGACCCACACATGTGTCCACAGACCTCTAAGAGTAATGACAGTATCATATGACGAGACAGGGCCCCGCCGTACCCCAAATAAACACATACATATACAACAAAAGGGAGTTATACCACAAGCTAGGCTCCGGAACAAAGGAGCACTTCAAAGTAGCTGAATAGATATCCTAGGCTGGCGGATCTCCGAAACGAGCGTCTGTACCTGCGGGCATGAACGCAACCCCCCGAAGAAAAAGGGGTCAGTACGGAATATGTACTGAGCATGTAAAGCATGAAATATAGTGATAGACTCATACTGAGACAAGGTGTGTAGGACCCAATGCAACAAACAGAATTTCATAAAACTTGCCTTTGAACATATTTCATCTGTATCATTTTCATATCAATATCAATATAGAGTTTTGTAACCAAGGCTGAATAATCATTCTGTATATAACATATATAACGTTTCCCGGCCCTTTAGTGAGGGACTCGGTAATTATAATCATAGCATCATAACATAAACATATATGTGTCCCGACCCTCTAGTGAGGGACTCGGTAATAAGGAATATATGCCCTCCTGGCCGCCATCTCCATATCATCATGTCATAATATCATCACATCATCATATCATCATATATATATAACGTGTCCCGGCCCTCTAGTGAGGGGCTCGGTGAGTAATATAGTAAATATGCGCACGAAAACGTGTCCTGGCCCAGGACTCAGTGAAGGATATAGCGGTAAGCACGAGCAGAATAATAAGCAACCACATATATGCAATTCATCTTTTGAGACTCAATAGACAAGTAACTAACCAGCTCTAAAGTGTCAGGATAATAATCATATTCAGTTATTTTTAAATCTCATTACAAGTTATAGCAAGGAACGTTTCAAATTTCATGCACATGTATCAATTTGACATGGTGTAACTTTTGATAGTCAAGTATGCCTCTAATTATGCAATTCTTTAAGAGTAGGAACTTCTATACATCATTCATTAGTCAATCATATAGTAGGCTCGTGACCATAACATTACGGAATGAATAGAATCATAAGTCATGCTTGGAACTAGAGAGTAGAATTTACCCCAAGGTTCATATCATTTCTTACATACGTCTAGGACATGCCAAAAGAAAGAAGGAATAGGCTTTACATACCTTTAACGTTTAGTCGTATTATAACTTGTACTTGCTGCCCAATAGTACTTATCCTATATCAAGATATCAAGAGCTACATTTAGTCTACGAGGGAATTCAATATGTATTTTAACGTTAACAATCCCTTTCCAACATTTAGACGACGTTTCGTTCGCATTCAAACCAACTAGTACTACAAGCTAATATTGTCAGTCATTCTTTCATGTATCAATCCGAACTTGTTTAAACATGACTTAAGGGAACTTTGGACAGTCCGTACATCATTTAAAATAGGCCCTTATCCACGGACAAACAGCACACACAACATTTCCATTTTCGCTTCGCAATTTTCCAACTTCAACTACAACGACAACAACACGTTTACAACATTACTTATACGATTATTGGAACTGTTTTTGCATCATATTAACTCTTACAACAGGCCACAAACCATTTCAATTTCAACTTGAATCATTAAACTTCAGTTTCACTATACGTTCATAACAATAACCAACATTCAACATACACTATTTCACTCCTAACATTAAAACAGTCCACGGTTTGGACTGTTTTCCCCCTTCAACATGATTCATTTCTTTTACACCTCAATTCACATATTCATAATGCATACAATACACCACAATGTCCATAACAACAACAATCAAAACATGGCACAAAACAGTCCATAAATTCCTCTAAAACAGCCCCTTACACGGCTTCAACACAACTACAACAACTTCATGATTTTCATCCATTTATCCACACTACCACACATTCAATTCATTCCCAATACATGTGCAAGAAGATTAAGCATGATTCCATTTAAGTCTACAACACACGGCCCACTTCAACTTCAAGAAAAACAGTCCAATACCAACATGCAACATCATAAACCTTCAATTCACCACAAAACACATGAGAAGGGATCAATTCATACCTTGTAACTCAACACTTCAATCGGCTAGCCCTTCACTTTCACTTCTTGAATTTTAAGACTTGTTCTTGCTTCCCAATGAATGCTACACATTATTATGCACCTATAAGGGAGTTGAATTGCTTGAAAACTGATTTTTTTGGATCAACTTGGAGGAGGGTGTTCTCGGCCAGCTTGTAGCCGAGAGCCTCTCTCTCTATCACTATATTTTCTACACTTTGTAATGTTGAAATGAGCTAGTTAGTTGATAATGAATCAGAATTTTGCCTTATATATGAGTTGCAAGGGTTGGACAAGTGTCCCACTCAATATTTGGGTAAAATATTCTTTGACCATCCCACTAAACTACACGACCAACTATGGCTATTTTTAATGGACTGATTTAGTTTTCCAATCCCACTTAATAATCTAACCATGGTTAATGGAATCCCAATTTTCCATTAATGCTTCTATACCAAACGAAATTTGTAGGTAACTTGTGACTTGAAACGAAACCGGAAGTTAAAGTCTCTACTTCGTATCTTAAAATAGTCTTGTCTTTAACTTGTCGCGTTTAGTTTGAAACGTCCCAATGTATGAAAATATGGGATATAACATCCTCCCTCCCCTTTAGAACATTCGTCCTCGAATGTCAATTTTTATCCCGTCGGGTTCTATAAGAGTCTTGGGAAGGGTTTTCCTTATCACTAACATATAGATTGAGCAGACAATTAACACAATCAAGCAAGGGGGTTTAGATTACCTGTAGGCGTGGAAAACAAGTGAGGATATTTCTTTTTCATCTCCTCTTCAGCCTCCCAAGTCATCTCCTCCCTATTATTGTTCCGCCACAACACTTTAACCGACGCCACATCCTTTGTTCGCAACCTTCTGATTTGTCGATCAAGTATAGCTATAGGCTGTTCTTCGTATGATAGCTCCTCTGTTACCTAGATATCATCTGCAGGAACCACCCTGGAAGGATCACCTATGTACGTCCGAAGCATTGACACATGGAAGACCGGATGTACTGCTTCTAAATCCGCTGGTAGATCTAACTCGTAGGCAACTTGGCCTATCTTACGGATAATCTGATAAGGTCCAATGTATCTCGGGCTCAACTTCCCTTTCTTGCCGAATCTCATAACAGCCTTCATGGGTGACACCTTCAAGAACACCCAATCGGCAACCTGAAATTCCAAGTGTCGACGTCGATTATCTGCATATGACTTCTGCCGACTCTGGGCTGCCAGTAACCTTTCCTGAATAAGCTTCACCTTATCGACAGCCTGCTGAACCATATCTGGGCCTATTAACTTAGTCTCACCAACGTCAAACTAGCCTATAGGGGATCTACACTTCCTGCCATATAGAGCTTCGTACGGTGCCATCTGAATGCTAGAATGGTAGCTGTTATTATAGGCAAACTCGATCAGCGGCAAGTGATCATCCCAACTGCCCCTAAAATCAATGACACAGGCCCGTAACATATCTTGTAGCGTCTGAATGGTACGCTCGGCCTGTCCATCAGTCTGAGGGTGAAATGCTGTGCTGAGACTCACCTGTGTCCCCAATCCCTCCTGGAAGGATCTCCAGAAAATAGCTGTAAACTGGACCCCCTCTATCAGAGATAATAGCTGTGGGAACCCCATGAAGTCTTACTATCTCCTTAAGATACAATCTGGCATAATCTTTGGCTGAATACGTAGTCCTGACTGGAAGAAAGTGGGCTGATTTCGTCAATCTATCAACAATAACCCAGAAAGAGTCATATTTCCGTGGGGTGCGAGGTAGACCTGTGACGAAGTCCATATTAATTACCTCCCATTTCCAGGTCGGAATCTCCATCTCATGTAGTAGTCCTCCAGGCTTCTGGTGCTCGATCTTTACCTGTTGGCAATTTGGGCACTGGGCCACAAATTCTGCTATGTCCTTTTTCATACCATCCCACCAATACAAACACCTAAGGTCATGATACATTTTTGTTGACCCTGGATGAACAGAATAATGAGCATAGTGTGCCTCCCCCATAACCTGTTGCCTTAATCCTGCAACCTCAGGTACACATAATCTGCCTCTGTATCGTAGTACTCCGTCAGATGAAATCTTGAATGGAGTCTCGTCCTTCTGAAATGTTGTATCTCTGTAATGTACAAGAATAGGATCCTCATACTGACGTCTCTTCACCTCTTCTATAATAGAGGACTCAGCAACACCTCGCACAAAAATTCTACCATTATCAGAATCAGCCAAACGAATTCCAAGACTAGCTAGCTGATGAATCTCACGGACTATTTCTTTCCTTCCTGGTTGTACGCCTGCCACACTGCCCATAGATTTACGGCTGAGGGCATCTGCCACAACGTTAGCCTTTCCTGGGTGATATAGAATATCGACATCATAATCTTTCAGCAACTCTAGCCACCTCCTTTGCCGCAAATTCAACTCCTTCTACTTAAAGATATACTGGAGACTTTTATGATCTGTATAAATATCAACATGCACGCCATATAGATAATGTCTCCATATCTTCAAAGCATGTATCTCCGCCGCCAACTCCAGGTCATGGGTAGGATAATTTCTTTCGTGCTTCCTGAGTTGCCGGGAGGCATAGGCTATAACTCTGTCATGCTGCATTAATACACAACCTAGCCCAACACCTGAAGCGTCACAATAAATAACATAGCCATCTGGCCCCTCAGGAAGAGTTAGAACTGGAGCTGTGGTTAACTTTTCCTTCAGCAACTGGAAGCTCCGTTCACAAGCATCGGTCCATTGGAATTTAGCTGCTTTCTGTGTTAACCTTGTTAAAGGCGCTGAAATCGAAGCAAACTTTTCTACAAATCTCCTGTAATATCCTGCTAGCCCCAGAAAGCTACGTACCTCAGTAGGCGTCGTAGGTCTAGGCCAAGTCTTGACGACCTCAATTTTCTGCGAGTCTACCCCAATACTGTCTGCTCCAACAATATGCCCCAGAAATGCTACTGAAGTCAACAAAAATTCACATTTAGAGAACTTAGCATATAATTTCTGATTCTGGAGGACCTTAAGTACAGTCCTCAAGTGATCTGCATGCTCTTCTTCCGATCGTGAATAGAGCAGAATATCATCAATAAATACAATCACGAACAAGTCAAGGAATGGCTTAAACACCCTGTTCATCAAGTCCATAAACACTGCTGGAGCATTGGTCAGCCTAAAAGACATCACTTTAAACTCGTAATGCCCGTATCGGGTCCTGAACGCAGTCTTCGGAGTGTCTGCTTCCTTTACCCGCACCTGGTGATAACCTGACCGCAAGTCTATCTTTGAAAAACATTTAGCACCCTGCAACTGGTCAAATAAATCATCAATCCTGGGGAGGGGATATCTATTCTTTATTGTTACTTTGTTCAGCTGCCTATAATCAATACACATCCGCAGCGACCCATCCTTCTTTCTTACAAATAATACCTGTGCGCCCCAAGGTGATGTACTGGGCCTAATGAAGCCCTTCTCTAATAGATCTCTCAGTTGGTCCTTCAACTCTTTCAATTCTGCCGGTGCCATCCGGTAAGGAGGAATAGATATGGGCTGAGTGTCTGGCAATATGTCTATAGTGAACTCTATCTCACGCTCAGGGGGGAGGGCCTGGAAGTTCATCTGGGAATACATCTGGAAATTCATTAACTACCGGGACTGACTGAAGAGTCGGTACTTCTGCTTTCAAGTCATGCACACGAACCAGATAGTAAATATATCCCTTCCTAACCATTTTCCTTGCCTTGAGGTATGAAATAAACTTACCTCTCGGCGATGCTGTATTCCCCCTCCATTCTATAATTGATTCCCCTGGGAACTGAAATCGCACTACTTTGCCTCTGTAGTCAACATTAGCATAACAAGAAGCCAACCAGTCCATCCCCATAATAACATCGAACTCAATCATATCTAGCTCTACCAAATCTGCCTTGGTATAACGATTATATATAACCACCGAACAATCTCTATACACTAGTTTTGCTAACACAAAATCCCCTACCGGTGTAGCTACCTCGAATGGCTCTATAGATTCAGATTTTATCCCAATTTTACTAGCAACAAAAGGGGAAATATATGATAATGTGGAGCCTGGGCCTATCAATGCATATACATCTCGGGAGAAAATCGATAGTATACCTGTAACCACATTTGGCGACGCCTCCTGATCCTGTCTGCTGGCTAAAGCATATATGCGGTTTGAAGGACCGCCAGAATTGGAAGCCCCTCTACGGCCTCTGCCACGGCCTACTGGTGTCGAAATACCTTGCCCCATAGAGCGCATAGCCACCGAAGAGGAAGAACCAGCAACTGATCCCGTAGGCTGAGCTGTGCCACCTGCACCACCCCCAAATCCACACTCCCTCATAGTATGGCCCTGACGGCCGCAAGAGAAACAAGCATTAGTAATGAAACGGCATTCCCCTGGATGGCGTCTGCCACATCGAGGACACGGAGGTATATGTGGTCTCATCTGGCCTGTATTCCTGTGCATCTGGGAACCTGAAGTCATGGAGCTTTGACCAGCTCCCGAATACCCCGTGCTATCAAACCTCCTACCAGTAAATTGTGGAGGTGCACTCCGTGCCGGCTGGGAAGGATATCTACTATACTGCTGTTGGGGCTGCCTGCCCCGAATGTCACCAGAAAAGTACCCAGCTGATCTAACTCTCTTACGCTGACCCCTGTCCTGCTCCCTATCAAATCGACGCCCTCTCTGTCGTTCCTCAACCCCCTGTGCATAAGCCTGCACTCGAGCGACATCCATACCGGGTTGAGAAGCCATTGGCATACAGCTATCAATCAAGTAATTATCCAGCCCCATTACGTAACGATGCACCCTATCTGCCATGTCAGCTACAATAGTGGGTGCGTACCTAGCCAGTGAATCAAACTCGAGGCTATAATCTCGAACACTTCTACCATTCTGCCTCAGGTGTAGAAATCTGTCAACTCTGGCTCGCCTCATCTCCGGAGGCAGAAAGTGACCCAGAAAAGCCTCCACGAACTCATCCCATACTGCTGGTGGAGCATCCTCACCCCTGGACAACTCCCAGGACTCATACCAATTAATCGCTACGTCACGCAACCGATATGAAGCCAATTCAACCGACTCAGTCTCGGAAGCTTTAGTCACCCGCAACGTACGCAGCATCTGTCGAATAAACTCCTGTGGATCCTCCGCGGGCTTCGAGCCATAAAATTCTGGGGGGTTACAAGTCAAGAAATCATGGACCCTCAAACTATCGTGTCTGTCCAAATAATCACCTCCTAACCCGCGTCTGCGAGCCTGTCCCGATACCAACCTGGTCAATAACTGTACTGCGTCACGCATAGCCCTATCCTCCGCCCCTGGCTGGGGAGCTGGAGGCTCAGGTGCTGGAACCTCAGGAGCTGGTGGTAAATCTGTCTCCTGACCTGCAGCTGCTGCTGCCCTAGGCTCCTCTGATAATGGTGGTGTAGTGGAGCTCGCTGACTGAAGCCTAATCTCAGGCACATATTGGGAATAAGCCCTAGTAATCCTTCGGGTCTCACTCCCGTTATCAAACCCAAACTTAGCTCAAATTTCATAATAGCCATTTTAAACATAATTTAAATCAAAACTCGTCTTAAGCGGTCACGCGTATCAAAATATCATATACAACCAGAAGGGAGCGGCGGAATGCACATCGCCGATCATAGGTACAAATATAAACATAAGGGCCGTTTTGGCCACCAAAACAGACTGACCGCATTAAGACGCAAATCGTAGCCAAAACAGACACATATAGGACCCTCGACCCACATATATGACTACAGGCCTCTATACATCAAAACAAAGACATATGACGGGACAGGGCCCCGCCGTACCCCAAATAGCCAACTGTACAGTAACATATACACAACAAAAGATATATGTACCTGCGGGCATGAAACGCAGCCCCCGAAGAAAGGGGGTCAGTACGAAAGATGTACTGAGTATGTAAAGCATAGAGTGTAGAAACATAAACCACAACTGAAACAAACTGGATACAAAAGGGAAATGCTGGGCAGTATATCAAAATCTGTACTAAAAACATACTTATACATAATACAAATAAAATCATGCAAAAGCTCAGGAACGTGGTCACCACTCCGACGCTGGTGCCACACACAACATAACACCAGAAGGTTCAAATCTCCGTACATCCCCGAACACACATATCATCATAACATATCACCAGCCATATGACAGCATAACTCCAAACGGAACCCGGCCCTATGGCGAGGTCTCGGGAACCGTAACACAGCATACGACCGAATTTATCATAGCGCGCACGAACCATAACCGGCCCGGGAACCGGTGAACGAAGTCATAATAAGGGCACGAGCAGAGTCGTGAGCAAACGATGCAATTTATATATTAAAACACCTTTTGAAACTTAATAAATTCATATGTTAATTTAACGGTCAATACGGAGCTCATTTCACAATAGTGTTTCCAAAATGATATTTATAGCTCAAAATATAATTTAGAATATCATGGCAATCAAAACATCATTTTATGATGACCAAATTCATAACAAAAATTCTTTGCCGACGTTATACAAAAGTGAGCCTAATAGAGTAATTAAAGGACTCTTGGGGTTAGCGGGCCCACCTCGGGTCAAGTCGAGGTGGCGGACATGAATCACGGACATTTAGGGTCTATGGGATCATACATGGAGTCTTTGAAGCGATCCGATTACATTTGCATAAGTTTCGAACATTTGATTACTTTCCAACCAAAATAAGAGCTTTAAGGTTCAATTCAATTGAATGAATAGTGCTCGATTTCTAATTCGGATTTCATGGAACAGAATTGGCCCCGGGGCTCAGGTATCGACCTAGCATACCTAAGACATGCCAAAAGAAGGAGTGGGTAGCCTTACATACCTTATATGCGTCTTACACTCGTCCAAAACTCAAATCCCATTTCGCTCAGAATCTGCAAATGGTCAAAGTTACCAATCAGGAATTGTAAGGCTTAGGAATTCACTTAACTTCATTTTTGTCTATCGAAATTTCGGCAGCATTTCCCCTATATATATAACACCCCCGAGGCTTAGTTCGGCTCAATATACATCAACCCCAACAGCCCACAATACCATAGACATCATAAGTCACAACAAAATGAATCTAACATCAATATTCCTCATTTCTACATAAAGCGACAACTTTCATTCGAACTTCACAATACCAAACTAACATCCACATTATTGTATTCATTTACTCATTCATGGTTATTCAAACACATTCCAATAATGTTCCAAGCAATATACACAAGTTCAAATGATCCATCGCTTTCCATATTCTATCCGAAGCGTCGACGACTACGACGAGCATACTAACTCGCATTGTTTCCTTCCAAATTCATTAACAACAACATTAGTTCCTATTCTAGCATCTTACTTTCATAATTATACAAAACTATATAAAAGTTACATCATTTCCCATAACGACATACAACTATTTTCGACGCCGACTCGATTCATTAAACCCTTATTTACGTCACAAATGCCACAACGACGCAACTAACGAACTAAATAGAATTTAATCTATTATCCCTTCACCACAACATGGCTCACGGCCACATACCATCACACACACACTCACGGCTGCACACACATGCATCACTACTACATAATTCTCATCTTATTCCAATCATAATAACATTCATGCAAGTTCCATAACACAAAAATGGCAAAATCCTTACCTTTTCTTGAAATTCTGATTTGCCGCAAACGTCGCTCTTTCGCCAAACCAATTGTATCACGTCGGAGAGCATCTTGAACTTACTACAAATACAAGAAGACCAAGATTTTTGGATTGGAAACAAAGCTAAACAAATTATTTTTGTTGGGGAATGGGGTTTCGGCCGAGAGGGGGTTTTTGCTCCCAAAGGTGTGTTTGATTTTTTTCTTGAAAATTCTAAGGATATACATGGATATATATCTTGATTAAATGGTCACATGTAATTCACATGACCATTTAAATGGGGCTTGGGCCAAGGCCTTTGGCCGGCCACCCCTCAAACTTGGGCTTCCATTTTCTTCAATTTTTTCTTGGCCCAATTTGTAAAAATCTCATTTTGCAATTCCCGAAACTAATTTTCGAAATTCCAATTTTTGCCCTTGGACTTCCTCCATACACCCACACCAATATTTCCACAAACAACATAGGCATATTAACAAAAATCAAAATATTGCCTTATAACATACAAGTCTTAATTATTTTTAAGATTTCCAATTATGCGAAAACATGGGACATAACACCGTGACTAGTGCCCGAGTTGGACACTCATATCATCTGTTAACTATAATCTTTTATAACCAGCATATTATGAACTTATTTGTATAAAAAGGCAGGACGTTATTTTAAAGCTGTCACAATTCTGTATGTCGTAGGCACTTGTCTCTTGAGGAGTTACGATCTTCAACAACAATATATATATATATCTACGCAAGCCGACAAGGCTGCCACTACACGCAACATCCCAAACATATATATATATATGCAAGCCGACAAGTCTGTCATTACGAATGGGTACACCCCAAACATAAGTCGTATTCATACAACGCAACATCAACTATATACAGACCCACACATGTGTCCACAGACCTCTAAGAGTAATGACAGTATCATATGATGAGACAGGGCCCCGCCGTACCCCAAATAAACACATACATATACAACAAAAGGGAGTTATACCACAAGCTAGGCTCCGGAACAAAGGAGCACTTCAAAGTAGCTGAATAGATATCCTAGGCTGGCGGATCTCCGAAACGAGCGTCTGTACCTGCGGGCATGAACGCAACCCCCCGAAGAAAAAGGGGTCAGTACGGAATATGTACTGAGCATGTAAAGCATGAAATATAGTGATAGACTCATACTGAGACAAGGTGTGTAGGACCCAATGCAACAAACAGAATTTCATAAAACTTGCCTTTGAACATATTTCATCTGTATCATTTTCATATCAATATCAATATAGAGTTTTGTAACCAAGGCTGAATAATCATTCTGTATATAACATATATAACGTTTCCCGGCCCTTTAGTGAGGGACTCGGTAATTATAATCATAGCATCATAACATAAACATATATGTGTCCCGGCCCTCTAGTGAGGGACTCGGTAATAAGGAATATATGCCCTCCTGGCCGCCATCTCCATATCATCATGTCATAATATCATCATATCATCATATATATATAACGTGTCCCGGCCCTCTAGTGAGGGGCTCGGTGAGTAATATAGTAAATATGCGCACGAAAACGTGTCCTGGCCCAGGACTCAGTGAAGGATATAGCGGTAAGCACGAGCAGAATAATAAGCAACCACATATATGCAATTCATCTTTTGAGACTCAATAGACAAGTAACTAACCAGCTCTAAAGTGTCAGGATAATAATCATATTCAGTTATTTTTAAATTTCATTACAAGTTATAGCAAGGAACGTTTCAGATTTCATGCACATGTATCAATTTGACATGGTGTAACTTTTGATAGTCAAGTATGCCTCTAATTATGCAATTCTTTAAGAGTAGGAACTTCTATACATCATTCATTAATCAATCATATAGTAGGCTCGTGACCATAACATTACAGAATGAATAGAATCATAAGTCATGCTTGGAACTAGAGAGTAGAATTTACCCCAAGGTTCATATCATTTCTTACTTACGTCTAGGACATGTCAAAAGAAAGAAGGAATAGGCTTTACATACCTTTAACGTTTAGTCGTATTATAACTTGTACTTGCTGCCCAATAGTACTTATCCTATATCAACATATCAGAGCTACAATTAGTCTACGAGGGAATTCAATATGTATTTTAACGTTAACAATCCCTTTCCAACATTTAGACGACGTTTCGTTTGCATTCAAACCAACTAGTACTACAAGCTAATATTGTTAGTCATTCGTTCATGTATCAATCCGAACTTGTTTAAACATGACTTAAGGGAACTTTGGACAGTCCGTACATCATTTAAAACAAGCCCTTATCCATGGCCAAACAGCACACACAACATTACCATTTTCGCTTCGCGATTTTCCAACTTCAACTACAACGACAACAACACGTTTACAACATTACTTATACGATTATTGGAACTGTTTTAGCATCATATTAACTCTTACAACAGCCCACAAACCATTTCAATTTCAACTTGAATCATTAAACTTCACTTTCACTATACGTTCATAACAATAACCAACATTCAACATACACTAATTCACTCCTAACATTAAAACAGTCCACGATTTGGACTATTTTCCCCCTTCAACATGATTCATTTCTTTAACACCTCAATTCACATATTCATAATGCATACAATACACCACAATGTCCATAACAACAACAATCAAAACATGGCACAAAACAGTCCATAAATTCCTTTAAAACATCCCCCTACACGGCTTCAACACAACTACAACAACTTCAAGATTTTCATCCATTTATCCACACTACGACACATTCAATTCATTCCCAATACATGTGCAAAAAGATTAAGCATGATTCCATTTAAGTCTACAACACACGACCCACTTCAACTTCAAGAAAAACAGTCCAATACCAACTTGAAACATCATAAACCTTCAATTCACCACAAAACACATGAGAAGGGATCAATTCTTACCTTGTAACTCAACACTTCAATCGGCTAGCCCTTCACTTTCACTTCTTGAATTTTAACACTTGTTCTTGCTACCCCAATGAATGCTACACGTTATTATGCACCTATAAGGGAGTTGAATTGCTTGAAAACTAATTTTTTTGGATCAACTTGGAGGAGGGTGTTCTCGGCCAGCTTGTAGCCGAGAGCCTCTCTCTCTATCACTATATTTTCTACACTTTGTAATGTTGAAATGAGCTAGTTAGTTGATAATGAATCAGAATTTTTCCTTATATATGAGTTGCAAGGGTTGGACAAGTGTCCCACTCAATATTTGGGTCAAATATTCTTTGACCATCCCACTAAACTACACGGCCAACTATGGCTATTTTTAATGGACTGATTTAGTTTTCGAATCCCACTTAATAATCTAACCATGGTTAATTTAATCCCAATTTTCCATTAATGCTTCTATACCAAACGAAATTTGTAGGTAACTTGTGACTTGAAACGAAACCGGAAGTTAAAGTCTCTACTTGGTATCTTAAAATAGTCTTGTCTTTAACTTGTCGCGTTTAGGTTAAAACGTCCCAATGTATGAAAATATGGGATATAACAACATGAATAGCAAACCTCTGAGCCTAATCGGCACTGACCCAAATGCAACTTCCCATACTGGGAACATCGTGGCACGGGTGGCCTCGCCTGAACCGAATCACCCCTTAACTGAGATCCCAAAAAGCTCTGACTCGGCCCGGAATTAGTAGGTCTATCAAATCTCTGGCCTGAAAACCGTGGAGGCGCACTAGTCATAGAATGACCTGAATGCCTAGAAAACTGTTGTCTATGCCCGCCCCTATACTCACTCATCGGACCCGAAGATCTAGCCCTCTTGTTATACCTTCTATCATGCTCACGCTCACTTCTTTGTTGTTGTTGGCTTTCTTCTAAATTCTGGGCATGGTCTTGAATGCGTGAAATATCCATGTTGTCCTGAAGGGACACGCATTCAAGCACCTATCCATCAAATGTGGCCCTAGGCCTTTCACAAATTGGTGCACTCGGTCACCCATATCCGCTACCATGGCTGTAGCATACCTAGCCAAAGAATTGAAGTGGATACTATACTCTAAAGCACTCATGCTTCCTTTCCTCAAATTCAAGAACTTATCGTCTCTAGCTCGCCGAACTTCTGGAGGCAAATAATGTCAGAGGAAGGCATCTACAAATTCTTGCCATACCGGGGGAGGCGCATTGGCTCCTCGTGAAGCCATCCAAACTGTGTACCAATGAACAGCAACATCCCTCAATCTATAGGACGCTAAC
The DNA here is from genome assembly GCF_019175385.1 of Lycium barbarum. Taxonomy (NCBI): domain Eukaryota; kingdom Viridiplantae; phylum Streptophyta; class Magnoliopsida; order Solanales; family Solanaceae; genus Lycium; species Lycium barbarum. Next base: position 30,085,108 of record NC_083342.1, on the reverse strand, counting down.
TCCACTGATTCAGTGTCCGAAGCATGTATTAACCAAAGTGTCCTCAATATTCCATCAATAAAATTCTGAGGGTCCTCATCTGGCTTTGATCCAAAGAATTTCGGAGGGTTCAAGCTAATAAAATCACGGGTCCTTGCACTAACAGCCCTATCACCTTGCCCTATACCCTGCAGCTGGGTTTGGGCAGCAACCAATTGAGTAAGCAAATGAATGGCCTCTTTTATGTCTTGGCCTGAAGCATCCGGTGGAGGAACTGGAGGTGCTGGAGGTGCTGGAGCAGGGGCTGAGGCTCCCTCACGCTATTCAGAAATAGGCACTGAATGAGAGGACTGAGATTGAGCTGCATTCTGGGACTCACTTTCCTCTACAACCGTTGGCGGTGCTCTTTTAGCCCGTTTTTCTGCCGCTGCCTTGCCCTTTTGGGCTGCCGTTTCCTTTCTATTTACAGGCATCTCTAAAATACATGACACATGGTTAAGGAAAAATAGGTTTTTATGTCATAGCTCTATCGCGCGATCTTATGAAGAAAGAACGTCATTCATTCCTAAAATGCCCGTAGCCTCTTGTTTATAAGTGTGGTGCGCAACACACCCATAACCAAGACTTTACTGGACACGGCACGTAGACACACCCTAGGACAGAACTGCTCTGATACCGCTTTTGTCACGACCCAACCGGAGGGCCGCGACGGGCACCCAGTGCTAACCCACCCGGACACCTCTTATCATACTTTCACATTTACATCTAGGTGAGCCATGTATCTAAATCATACTTTTATTACTCATTCATACTATTTCCATTGGGCAACAATACATTTATATCATCATCAACAACTATACCCACAACAATGTACATAAGCCGACGAGGTTAACAAAATGATATCTAAAATATAGGCCGACAAGGCCAAATACATCTAACCATATACACATGTCTACGAGCCTGTAAGGACAGTATGTCATATCATATAGGCGAGACAGGACCCCGCCATGCCCATAAATATGTACACAAAAGAATAAATACCAAAAGCTGTAACTCCAAATGAAATGGAGCTCCGCTATGTAGTCCCTGAATAATAAAGCTATGGATCAAGCCTATCTCACTGGCCACCTGCGGGCATGACGCAGCGTCCACAAACAAAAGGACGTCAGTATGAAGAATGTACTGAGTATGTAAAGCATGATCAAGATCCTTATGAAAGCATAATAAACAACATAAGAAATAGCATAGGATGGGAGATAGTAGTATCATCGTCATAAACACTTACTTGCTTTTCATAAGGACTTCCCATTTCTAATGCATGATTGTGTACATACATCCGTATCCGTATCCGTATCCGTACTCGTTTTCATACTCATTTACATTTCGTATCCATTTTCATATTCATAGCATATTCGTATTTATATTTATATTTATATCGTATACATATCCATATCATGTACATAGCATACCCGACCATGAAGGTTCAGTGCTTTGCATACCCGGCCATGGCAAGGCTCGGTAAGTATACATACCTGGCCCTACCAAGGCTCAGGGTTATCCGTACCCAACTGCAATGGTGCGCGCAATATATATATATATTCTACATAGCCATATAAGCTCGGGGTTTCATAATATCCATACATAGACACATATACATAAAATCTCATAAGTATCTTTAGCATCATTACTATCGTCGTTCATTACATCTATCCCTAGAGGATTACTCATCGTAGGAGGAATTTCAGTACAATCGTAACATATAGTGATTAATGAGCTTAGTAGCTTTTAAAGATAGAATCATTTGGAGGACATCATAGGCTCATAGAAAATTAGATGTTTGGCCAAGGGACCATGCCTTATGAAAGAAGGGTTAGCCTTACATACCTTTCCGTTCAACTATTCTATCGCTTGCACGTTCTCCTTCAATGCTCACGTTTCTACCTTCATTAGAGTTATACTATCATTAGAAAATCGATAGCTTAGCATACACGACTAAAGCTAGAGAAAATTGGACAGCATTTCCTTTATTTATACGACTTCCTCCATAGCATATATCAACTCCCAAACATCAATAATAACATTCACAACATCATAACAATAGTTTTTATTCACATACATTATCCTTACTTCTCAATTCATTTCCAATCATCCATATCCATGGTCATAGCACACGATTACATTCATTCATATACAATGTCTATCCCATGTTCTTAACATCATTTATAACATAACCATAATCGCAACAAATCAAGAATCATGACTCAATCCAAGCTATTACTCAAAAATGACACTATTCCCACATTCCTGACCCATTTTCTATATCCTTCTATAATCCAAGTGTTTCAACTTCTCAATACCTTAAACAACATGGAAATAACATAAAACTTACCTTAGATGGTGTAGGAATGAACCTTGGTTGGAAACACTTCACTTGAGCAAAACCCTAGTTTCACCTTCACTTGGATTCCTTGTCTTGGATGAACTTTAATGGGTTTCTTACACTTGATTCTCTTGGTTTGATGAAGTTGATCACTAATATCCCTTGAATTGTTTGTGGGAGAATTGTAGAGAGATGTTCTAGAGAGTTCTAGAGAGAAGGGCTGTGAAGGGGAAATGAAATGAAATAATTTGGACCCCTTATTAATAATACTCAAATCTGTCCCGCTCCAAATATACGGACCAACATACGGTCCGTATAAATTTCACTGACCGTATGTCTGGCCGTAGATTTGGTCCATTGAGGCTGGCCATCTGGGCTGATTATACGGCCAAACATACGGCCAGTATAATTTATACGGCCAGTATGTTGGGCCGTATAATGCCTAGTTCTTCCGAACTCATTCTCGTCGACTCGTTTGATCTCCAATCCTTATGGAGCCTTCTTAACACTTGTTTATCATCTCATTAACAATCTAAGGGACGTTATAACTCTTCTCCAAAACATCATTAATAATCATTAACTTGTTACTCGTAAATCCTTCCCGATACATATCGTATGCCTTGCCTTCTCTTTGGCAAACTTTCTTCTCTTACCTCAAATGTCTTTGAAATCTTAATTAGGGTCATCAAATGTCATTCCTTACTTATTGAAATATCGTATGCTTCGTGCCCTTCGTTAGTCTATTCACTGTGCATTAACGAATTTTTTTTCGAGGTGTAACAATTTGTGATCGTGTTCATCGATGACATTTTGGTATATTCTCGGTCAGAAACAGAGCATGCAGACCACTTGCGTATTTTCCTTGGAATTCTACAGACTCGTGAGCTATATGCCAAGTTTTCAAAATGTGAGTTCTGGCTGAATTCTGTGACTTTTCTGGGCTATATTATCTCAGCTAATGGTATTAACGTAGATACTCAAAAGATTGAGGCTGTGAAGACTTGGCCGAGGCCTACAATGCCTACAGAGGTTCGGAGCTTTTTGGGATTGGCAGATTACTATAGGAGATTTGTGGAATGGTTTTCTTCTATTTTAGCAACATTGATGATGTTAACTCAGAAATCAGCAAAATTTCAACGGATCGATGCTTGTGAGCACAGCTTCCAGGAATTGAAAGATAGATTGACTTTGGCCGCAACCCTGACACTTCCAGAAGGGTCAGAAGGCTATGTTGTTTATTGTGATGCCTCCAGTGTTGGGTTAGGCTGTGTATTAATGCAGCATGGGAAGGTTATAGCTTATGCTTCCAAGCAGTTGTGGAAACATGAGAAGAATTACCCGACCCATGATCTTGAATTAGCAGCAGTTATTCATGCATTGAAGATATGGAGATATTATTTGTATGGTGTAAATGCTGACATTTATAACGACCATAAGAGTCTCCAGTATATTTTCAAGCAGAAGGAGTTGAATCTACGGCAGAAGCAATGGTTAGAATTACTGAAGGACTATGATGTGAGTATTTTATATCACCTCGAAAAAGCAAATGTGGTGGCCGACGCTCTTAGCCGTAAATCTATGGGCAGCCTATGTGATGTTCAATCAAAGAAGAAAGAATTAGTTCGCGAGCTCCACCAGCTCACTAGCCTCAGAGTTCATTTAATTGATTCAGGCAATGCGGGAGTTGATATTCATAACCCAGCTGTTTCATCCTTAGATATGAAAGTGAAGAGGTGCCAATATGAAGATCCCCAGCTGAGTCACTATAAATATACACTTCCCCAAAAACAGAAGTCACCATTTGAGGTTTCTGCGATGGAGTTCTCCGGTATCGAGGTAGGCTATGTGTTCCAGATTTTGCAGGACTACGTCGTCAGATTCTGGAAGAAGCTCATTACTCCCGTTATTTCATTCACCCAAGAGCGACAAAGATGTACCATGATCTCAAGTTGATATATTGGTGGGATGGAATGAAGAAGGATGTAGTAGAATTTGTAGCTCAGTGTCCAAACTATCAACAAGTGAAAATTGAGCATCAAAGTCAGGAGGATTGTTACAAGCTATGAAAATTCCAACTTGGAAATGGGAGGTGATCAACATGGATTTTATTGTAGGTTTGCCTCGTTCTCGGCGTAAGTATGACTCCATATGGGTGATCGTGGACAGACTGATGAAATCAGCCCATTTTCTTCCGGTCAGAACCACATATTCAACAGAAGATTATGCAAGGCTGTATCTTAAGGAGATAGTGCGACTTCATGGTGTCCCAGTGTCTATTATTACCGATAGAGGAGCACAATTTACTGCAAAATTCTAAAAATCTATTCAAGAAGGTTTGGGCACTCAAGTAAGGCTCAGCACAGCATTCCATCCACAGACTGACGGACAAGCTGAGCGCACTATCCAGACCTTGGAAAATATGTTGCAGGCATGCATGTTAGACTTCGGAGGTAATTGGGATGAACATTTGCCACTTATTGAATTTTCCTATAATAACAGTTATCATTCCAGCATCCAGATGGCCCCGCATGAAGCTTTGTATGGAAGGAAGTGTAGGTCGCCAATTGGAAGGTTCGAAGTCAGAGAGACACAAATAATAGGTCCAAAATTGATTCAGCAAGTGGTGGAAAAGATTGAGCTTATCAGATACTGATTGTTGACAACCCAAAGTCGCAAAAAATCTTATGCGGACAACTGCCGATGAGACTTGGAATTCCAAATCAATGATTGGGTGTTCTTGAAAGTGTCACTGATGAAAGGCATAATGAGATTCGGCAAGAAGGGGATGCTTAGTCCCCGATATATTGGACCTTATAAGATTGTGCGCAAGGTGGGCCAAGTGGCCTATGAACTAGATTTATGTCCAGAGCTTGAATCAGTCCACCCAGTCTTCTATGTGTCGATGCTCCGTAAGTGTGTTGGAGATCCCTCCAGAATTATGCCGACAGATGATGTCCAGATTACTGAGAAATTGGCTTATGAAGAGGTGCCCATTACCATATTAGATAGGCAAGTGCAGAAGCTTAGGAATAAAAAGGTAGCTTCAGTTAAGGTCTTATGGAGTAACAATAACAGAGAGGAAATGACTTGGGAAGAGAAAAAAGACATGAAGTCTAAATATCTGCAATTATTTCCACCCCCAGAAGAGATTCAAGATGAGACACTATTATCATAAGGTATGTAATGCTTTTTTTAATGCTTTTGGTCGTGTGTGGCCATATTTTCTTGCCATTGTGTGTAGCCCTATGAGGCGATGTTATTGTGGGTTGTTGTGATAGGATGGTAGTGCCATATTACAGGGGAAACTCTGGCGAAATTTCTGTAGATTTCCTGAGAACTTAACATTCGAGGACGAATGTTCTTAAGGGGGGAAGAGTGTTACACCTCGAAAAATTTCATGTCGTTGTGTGGTAAATAGACTAACGCAGGGTAAGATGTATAAATTTATACGATCCATATAACTTTATATGGTCCGTATAACCTTTACAGAAAGGGAAAATCGCTAATGGTGGTATACCATCACTTATACGGACCGTATAAGTGTCCGTATAACTCGATTGGGACAACTTTTTTTCAGGTATAAATTTAATTTCCAAGTTCTAATTTCTCATTTTCTTATTTCCTCCACCTCTATCAAGAACTCTAGAATATTCCATACACTTCATTAACATAAACCCAAGGTAAATCAAAGATCAAACACCAAAAATTAGTGGAATCAAGGGCATGGGTGCTCATTAGGGTTGCTAGAAGTCAAGAATCTCTTTGGAATTGAAGTTAGGGTTTTCTCCAAGTGAAATATTTTCATCCAAAGCTCATTCCTACATCCTCAAAGGTGAGTTTTATGATCATTTCATGTTATTAAGAATATTGAGTGGTTGAAAGACTTGGATTGTGGAAGAAAGTAGAATATGGAGCTCAAATGTGAAAATAACGGTATTCTTGAATAGTAACTTGACTTGAATCATAGTTCTTATAAGTATAATATTGCTATAAATGATATAGATGATGTTAAAGAAGTATTATATGAGGATGAATATGGTGTTATATTATTGCTATGGTTCTGGATAACTTTGAAAGTGAATTTTGGGAATTGAATAATGTATAGCTCAACGAAGGTTATTGATTATGATATTATAGGTTTTGTTGTTGATGTTTGGGAGTTGTTACATTATATGGAGGAAGTTGTAGAAACAAAGGAGATGCTGCCCAATTTTCATTATCTTTAGCTTAAGCTTAAGTATGTTTCCGGTTGTCTAATTTTAGTACAGACTCTCTTGAATGTAGAATCATGAGCTTGAAAGGAAAGCGCTTAGTCGATAAATTTAAGGAGACGTAAAGGTATGTAAGGCTAATCCCCTTCTTTCAAAGGCATGACTCTTATTTCATGACTTCTTTTCTATATTCTCATGATCTTCGTACACTCTAAAAGAGAAAGGTTAAGTATTCTTAAAGGTGTTTTATGAGATAGCGATGAGTTATGTTCCATGATAATGATGAAGACAATGATGATGATATTGATGCTATGATAAGCTTGATATTCTTATTTCTTTTATGATTTCATTGATGTAGCTTCATGTTGATAGTATCACCTCATGTTATTAGTTCCTTCAAGGTGAGACATGACGATCATAGCTATTCCATAACATAATCGGAGGTTACCGACCTTACATCACTCCGATAGAGTTATTGCTTTCACTTGGACTCTCATGCAGGCTTATGTTATTTTTATGAATGATTACACCGTGCCTATATGGTCGGGCAGACACACCACTGCAGTGGGCAACTTATACCCAGGACGCGGGAGGCCTGGACGTGCGCTAATGATGATCACACCGTACTTATATGGTCGGGAAGCTTATATATGTATGATATGATATTATTTTTATTGTAAATGTTAGCATGCATGACCTCCGCCTTAAGAGGAATTCAGTTACAGGTTTGCCTCCAGCATATGTTTCTTTATGTCTTTATTATGCTATTGTACATGCCTTACATACTCATTACATTGTTCGTACTGCCGTCATTTTCTTTATGGACGTTCTGTTCATGCCCACAGGTAGACATGGAGACGGTGCAGACACCTAGGAGCTCTTTTTCAGCAGATTTGCAGGAGCACTCCACTATTCCTGAGTCATCATTTCTTGGTATATTCTTTTGTGTACATATTGGGGCATAGCGGGGTCCTGTCCCGTCCTTGTGATTCCAGTATTCCAGTTAAAGGCTCGTAGATACCTATATGTGGGTTGTAGATGCTATGTGACCTCTTCATTGTATTTTGTACATCATTTTTGTAGCCTTGTGGGCCGATGCTTATATATATGTTTAGGAGTTATTTGGAGATTGGTTCATGATAAGTTTGTATTGAGAATGATATATTCCCAGGTCGAGTATGATAGTCAGCATGATAGATGGTGCTCGATAGTCAGCTCCGGCTACCCGTCATGGCCCACGAGTCAGGTCGTGACATTGATGACCTTTCTCCTTTTCCAAAGTTGCCACATAATTAGTGCTGGAATAGCTCTAAAAATTATTTGCAACTTTTGATTTACCTCTGATGTCCACCACATAGAAATAACTTGATATAGATGCCTTCCTGTTATATTGAAACCTGCACATGAAACAAACTTTCCCCAAAGCTTTTCAGCAATGGGGGATGTTAGAAAAAGGTGGGACATGGTTTCTTATTATGGGTTGTTACAGCACCAGCATCTAGATGGAATGGAAATCCTCATCCTTTTCAAAATGTAATCTTTTATTATACTTCCCTTCCATACTCTCCACATGAAAAAGATAATCTTTAATGGCACTCCAGCAACCCAAATGTTGTTAAAAATCCACTATTTATCCTCTCTATGTCTCATGTAGTACCAGGCTGATTGCGCAGTGAAAGATCTGTCACAACCCAACCGGAGGGCCATGACAAGTACTCGGAGCTAACCTGTTGAGCACCTCTTAACATACTTCTCATAATCTATCTAGGTGAGCCATATGGCTAACTCATAATTACCACAAACTGAAGAGACACAAGTTCCATCGAATATATGCACGTCTATATAAACATCATCAACTATGCCCATATGTACAAGCCGACAAGGCTGCCAAAAATGATATACAAAAATGTGAACCGGTAAGGTTATGGAGCATCTAACTATATACATCTATCTACGAGCCTCTACAAGGAGTGCATAACATCAGAAAGAAGGGACAGGACCCCGTCGTGCCCAAATATGTACACAAAAGACTAATACCACTAAACTACAGCTCCAAAGCAAATGAAGCGCTCCTGAGAAGTTGCTGATGAAGCACCTAAGGATCTGATCCGTCTCCCTACCTACTTGCAGGCATGAACGCAACGTCCACAAGCAAAATGGTATCAGTACGAATAATATACTAAGTATGTTAGGCATGAATAGTAACATAATAAAGATATATATACATGAGGTAAAAGAGATAACCTGTACATCGAATTGCCTCTTAAGGCGGATGTCATGCAGGCTTAGTTTTTTTAAAAAAAAACATTCTTCGTCGGCGGAACGTGTAGTCGGATCCATATATCATATCATCCAGTGTCTTGGTCATCCCGCGTCTGGGGTATCATTATAACGTACCCACTGGAGTTGTGTGCACATCTACTTGCCGTACTCAGCTGACTATAGCACGGCTCGGTGTGAGAAAATAGCTATAGATATATAAAGCATGCACGATAGCCCAAATCAAATGTTACAACTCTATCGGAGTGACGTAAGGTCAATAAACCTCCGATTTCTATTATGGAATCATCATCATGGCTATATCTCACCTTGAACAACAAATACCATAAGGTGAGATCAACAACAATGAGTAAAACCAATAATCAAGGAACAACTCAATAATATCATGAGAACATTAAGAACTATATGCTTTGATATATTTAGAAATGGAATCATCATCATCATCATGGAGAACTTTTATCAACAATACCATAAAAACCTTGAGAATCATGAGTTTCTAGCATTTCTCGGAAATAGGACATTGTGGATATCATGTATGGGTTCACAATAAAGGAATCATGCCTTTAGAAAGGAAGGGTTAGCCTTGACATACTGTTACATCTCCTTAATTACTTAACGTTCGCCTCCCAAGCCCGCAAATCTACATTCAAGAGGATTCATACTAAGGTTAAGTCTTGAAAACACTCTTAAATCCAAACTAGAGTAATTAGCGAGCTAGCGGAGTTTGGGCAGCACTTCCCTTATTTTATCAACTTTCACTAAACTCCAAAACAACTCCCAAACATCAATAATAACACCAAAAATACCATAATCAAGGAATTATATTCAAATTATTCTTAACTCAATCCAAAATATCCTTTCAAATTCACTTCATAGTCATCAACTTCAATTCAATACTTTGTGACCTCTCCACTTTAATTCTTTTCCTTTCCAAGAGTTACTAAACCTTTATACAAAATCAATCATATAAATAAGATGGAGAACATACCTTATAATAGAAGAACTTCACCTCACTCAACTTCTCCCAAGATCAAGTCCATCACAACTTTGAAGAGAAGGAAGAACCATCATCTTCCATGGATTTATCGTGAGGTTTTGATGTTTGGTCTTCTCTCTTGATGGTATGGAAGGTTTTCGCATATTTTGGAACCCTAAAGAACTCTCTAATAATATGAGGGAATAATTGTGGGAGGTGGATATGAAATGGGATCTTTTGGGACTTAAAAAGATTTTAAAATCGCCCTCCCGCTACAACTTACGGTGGAGATGCGGCTCAGCATACTGAGTATGTGGCCGCATCTCCCCTCCTTTCCTTGGGGAGGATGTTGGGCAGTGATTCTAGCTAATTTGGTGAGTTTACGGCCAATATGCTGCACAACATATTGAGTATGCGGCCGCATATGGCCCCAAATTCCCTGATTTTGCGAAAATGCATCCTTTTCGATTCGTTTAAGAAATGCATAACTCAAATGACACGAAATCTTCCCAAAAGATCACTCAAGTTTCCAATCCCTCAACGAATTTACTTCCGCCGATTCATTTAACTCCGAAACCTTAAGGTACACACTTAAAATAATTAAATACCTTTCTTAACCTTGTAAGAGCTTAATTTCGACTTTAGGCTTACGTTAGTTTTCTCATAATGCAAATGACACGAAATTTCCAAAGTGTAACAAGATCCATTCTTTGTAAGTTGCCACCAAGCTTTATCTTCTGCCAATCCCCTAGGAACAGTAATGTTATGAAGAATGTGATGCACTATATCCTCTGGTTGAATCTTAGATAATTACTCCACATTCTAACTATCTCCTATCACAAATTCTTTCACCTCTACTTCCTCTTCAAAAAATGCATCAGGAATTACATAATATAATGCTCCTAGTTTGGTCCAATTTTCAAACCAAAAACTAGAAGAACCTGACTTCAATTGCCACAAAATTTGATGTTCAATCTTTTCTCTTATTAAATCATATTCTTCCAGGCATGAGATCCTCCCCAAGATTGAGCAATCACAGGATGCAACTTTTTACAATATTTGTTCCATATGTAAAAGCTCCACAAACTATTAGAGGTTCTAAAACTCCACCAAAGTATAGCAAAAAGGGCATCTGATATGTCAAACAATGATCTAAAGCCTATCCCCACTTCCCCCTTAGGCATACATAAAGTATCCCAAGCTACCCAATGCTTATTTCTAATGCCAGTAGCATTGTTCCAATTTTTGTTTTAGCAAAAAGCTTATGTAGCTATTTGATGACCCCTGATAGAGGATTCATAGCAGAAAGCAGGTAAATTAGCATTGTTTGTAGAACATGGGCAATAAGAATATACCTTCCACCAAAAGTCAAGAGCCTATTATGCCAAGAAAGAATCCTGTTCATCACTTTTTTCACCAGATCTGCATAATACCATGTCTTTCTCGTTCCATAGAAAACTGGACAACCAAGACACGTGAAAGGAAAAAATCCTTTTTTAATATTTGTTGTTCTCTGAATTTTCCTTTCTATATTATTTTTCCCACCTTGTGATAAATGTAGAAGTTACTTTTATCCATGTTCAGCTTTTGTCCAGAAGCAACTTCATATTCCCTAAGTTTATCGATCATTAGCTTTGGAGAAGTTTTATCCCCAGAACAAAATAGAATAGTGTCATCTGCATATGACAAGTGATTAATCTGAGGACTCCACTTAGGAATTCCATAACCAATGAACTTTGATTCCTCCTGTAAAGGATTCAAACTCCTTGTTAGTGCTTTAGTAACTATAATGAATAATGTAGGTGATAAGGGGTCCCTCTGTTTCACCCCCCTAGAAGATATGAAGAAACCATAACTCTGACCATTAACTAGCACTGAGTACCAGTTATTTGATACTAATCTCCACACCATGTCAATCATGACTTCTCCAAATCCAAAATGTCTAAGCACCTTTGTCAGAAATAGCCAGGAAAGCCTATCATAGGCTTTAGCCATGTCTAATTTAATCACTACGTTCATATGCTTGGCTCTTATCATGATGTCTCTGATGATTTCTTGAGTCAAAAGTACATTATTAACTATACTCCTTCCCTTAACAAAAACAATTTGAGTTTTTGAGATCAATACTGGAAGAAACCCCACCAATCTTTCATGTAAAACTCTTGAATTGATTTTGTTAGCAAATGAACTTAAGCTGATAGGTCTCATGTCACCAAAAGTGTTAATTTGCTCATTCTTTGGAATAAGTACCAAATTTGTATGAGTAATGAATAAAGGAAGTTCCGAACCACAGAAAAAAGACCTCACTATAGAATTAATATCATCACCAATAATGTCCCAGCATTTTTGATAAAAAAACGACCAGTAAAACCATCAGGCCTACTAGCACTCTCTGCATTTAAACTATAGACTGCTTCCCTGACCTCATGTTTCTCTGGTAATTATTCTAGATTACAATTCTGCTCGGCTGTTATAATCTTTGGAATTTGCTGCAATAGTGAGAATTTGTTGGCATAATAGGTTCATGGAATTGTTCTTGATAAAATCCCACTGCCTCATTGCCCATATCATCTGCACTGGTCAACCAATCCCCCAGTTGGTTTTGAATCCTGTGAACTTGTAGTTTTTTCTCTTCCCTTTAAAATATGAGTGAAAAAACTTAGTGTTTCTATCTCCATCCTTGAACCATCTCATTCCTACTTTGTACTTCCAATATTCCTCATCCAAGAATAGGTGTTTGCTCTGCTCTGCCTGTGCTCTATGTAACTCAGCCCTGTTTTCAGTAGCTGGGGCCAATTCAAACTGAAGGTCCTTGGCCTTAATAGTATCTTCAATAGTAGCAATCGTATGAAAAATGTCACCATATGTCTCCTTACTCCGTTGAACCAAAGCCTTTCTAACTTTCTTTATTTTGTGATGATATACATAAAAAGGATTTCTTTCAAAATCAGCAGTCGAATTATCCTATACTATATCCTTGAAATTGGGATGTGTGGCTCAAAAATTCAAGAATTTGAATGGTTTCTTTATTGATTGCAGCACATCATCACATACCACGTGAAGAGGGCATGATCAAACCCCCGCCTAATCAGATCGTGTACTTCAGAGTTAGGCTTCACATAAAAAAAATGCTTGATTACAGAGAATCCTGTCAAGTCTCTTGAAGATACAGTCATCTTATGTTCATCCATTCCATAATGTAAATTTGTTCCCAATACAACCTAAATCTGTAAGGCCACAGCTTTGTATACATTGAGCAAAATCAATTGTTTCCTGAATAGTCACTAGTAATCCACCTTGTTTCTCCTCTTCTGACAATATAACATTGAAATCTCCTCCTACTAACCAAAGAGTACTGCTATCTGGTATCATCTAAATAAAAGAGTCCCATAAATCCAATCAATCCCTTTCATCACATTTGACATAAACTATTGAGACAAAAAAATCTTGTAGGCTGCCAATCAAATTCAACTTCAAAGTAACCTATTGAGCAGTACCACCCACCATCATTCCTTGCCATTCATCAGACCAAAAAACTCAAATCTTTCCTGAACAATTAACACAAGCATTTTGGTATCCTTGAAAGAACCCTCTGGTTTATAGGAAATGAAGTACCTCCACCAGGTCTTCGCGTCTTCGCAAAACTAGTATATCACATAATCAACCCCGTGGGTCACAACAATCCCCATCCTGTGCAATAACTCGTGCATGTCCAATATAAACTTATAAGCATCCTCTCCAGAAGTACCAGCGAATTGCGGCGGATCCATCTTCCTGAACCTTCCTACCAGCTCTTGATCGGTCAAAGTAATAACAGGGCCTACCATGGGTTTGAGATCATCTCTCGGGGCTGGTACTGCATCCATCCATAGAGTAACAGCCGCAACAGGGTGGGCAACACGAGCCAGCCTCTGTTCCGGGGTCTGTGCCCCAACTCTAGCCTATGTTCCTCCACCCGGATAAGTAATACCAGCGACATCCTTCTGGGCACCCAAATGAAGTAGAACATGAGCCACGATATCCTACATCATTTTCTCTAAAGTGACCTCGGGGCGTGCCCGTGCTGGAGCCACATCATCCTTGGCGGCCTGATCTCGAACTGGCTGAACCTCAGGCTCAGGCTTTGACTCTAAAGATGGAGATCTCACTCGCCGCTGCCCAACTATAGGGGCCCTGCCCCTAGCTGGTGTAGCTCCGCGGCCTCTAGCTTGATCGCGTCCTCGAACTGTCGCTCGTCCCCTAGTGCCAGCCGCAGCTGCGGGTTCCTGCACCTGATCTCTGGCTGTCGTGGCTCGAGTCCTCACCATCTGTGAAAGAAGAGATAAGAACCAGATACCAATTCGATTGTTCCAGATACCAATTAGACTAAAGTAGCACGAAAGAATGAAAGAATATGAAGTTTCCTAAATTTCCTATAGCCTCTCGCAGATAAGTACAGAGCTTATCGTACCGATCAGCGAGACTCTACTAGACACGCTCTTGTATTATAGACCGGGTACCCTAGGCGTGCAGGCACCTACCTTTCCCACCTCGATAGGCGAACCCTTAACCCAATATTCACAAATGATAAAAATGGCGGAAGAAAGTAAAATAACGTAAGTCTCACTGATATAATATAAATAAATGCAGATGTAAGTGAAATCCACACCAGTGTCTAGTATGGTCATACAAAAGCATCTAAACCAAATACTACAAGTCTGAATAGTGATAATAATACATAAGTAGTCTCAAATCATGTCTCAAAATGAAAAGTAAGACATAAGTAGTAGGAAGAGTCTTCGGGCAGCGAATGTCCTCATGCTCATCCTGAATAGACTCGAATCAACAACCTCAACTATCAGCCATGAGGGGTAGAAGTAGATCCATCCTAGTACTCTGCATTCATAAAAGAATGTAGCAAGTGTAGGTCAGTACAAACAACAAGTACTGGTAGGTATTATAGGCCGACTAAGACTAGCTAACGTATTATAAAGACAATAAAGCAAGATAAACACGTAAAACAACAAGGTACAAGTCAACACGGTACATGTCATCACCTATGTTTAGCATCTAAACCCAACTGTGCAAGTCTCAGTGTAACCAATCTGAACTAGTATATCACAACCATATCACAGAAAACCAAGAGGTGCAATCCAATGCAATAATGTATGAATGATGAATGCAATGCATATGCACCATACACATGTACTCCGACGATGGAACATCACATCTTGACAGCACAACGCATGGGGGACCCGCGAAGTCCATGTACCAATCACTCCGCACATAGCTTAGAGATGACTCCATATCCAACTAATATGCCTCATATCAGTCATTCCAAACACAGCCCAGAGATGACTCGACATACAATAAATCTCAGAATAGTACTGGTCACTCCGCACACAGCCCAGAGATGACTCGTATCAAATGTGTCTCAATGCATCTGTATTTCCTTCTCACTTTCCATCCTTAGTACCATAACAAGGCAATATCAATGCATCATGGAAATGAGTATGAATACGATGCAATGTAATATCAAATAAACAATTCAATCCCAAACAGTATCACACACGGCACACAAGTTGTCAGACCCATTTTCACTAAGTCGTGCGGGTACCTACCTTTCCCCCCTGGGTAGGCGAACCCTTAACTCAACATTCAAAATAATAGAAAATAGCTGAAGAAAGTAGAATAACGTAAGTCTCAATATATAATATAATATAATATAATATAATATTCACGAATGCGAAAGTAAATGAAATCCACCTCAGTAACTGGTCTGGTCATACAAGAGTATCTAAATCCAAATACAAAAAGTCATAATAATACATGAGTAGTCTCAAATCATGTCTCAGAATAGAAAACAAGACATAAGTAATAAGAGAGTCTTCAAGATCAGCGGACACCATGCTCACCCTGGAAAACTCGAGTGGAAGCTGAATAGTCGATCAGCCACGGGTCAGAGAAGTAGATCCAACCTGGTACTCTGCATTCATAAAAGAATGCAGCAAGTGCAGGTCAGTACAATCAACAGTACTGGTAGGCATCATCGGCCGACTAAGTATAGTTAACACAATTTAGAAGATAAAGCAGATAAACAAGGAATCTAGCAAGTATAAGTCAATATAATCACAATCAAATATCCATCATCGCCTATGTAAGCATCTAAACCCAAATCCGTCAAGTCCGAATGTACCCGATCCGATCCAATCCAATCACCACAATAGAATCATCACAATCCATCATCATAACAGAATCATCGCAATCCAATCATCACAACATCTCAATCAAGTCATAATGCAATGCAGTGCAATAATGGTATGAATATGATGCCATGCCATGCAAATGAGGTGTACACATGTACTTCAGACAGAAATATCGATGTCTCGATAGCACAACCCAGCGTGAGTCGGAAATTATAAGTTCCACCCATCCTGGATCTTTGCCCAACAGACAGATGGGACCCTAGCTAATTGGTCACAGGGGAAGTCTCACCGGCACCACCCAGAGGGAGCCGCGGAGCCTATGCACTAACAACGATTTTGGGATAACATCAGAATCGGCCATGCAACAACGATGCCAGAATATAACCATAAAAAATTGGCCTCCTCACAGTCACTCCAAAAGAGTCTGTCAAATATCAGTTTCACAAATCAACGATTCAGAATTGAACCTCGGACATCAGCCTCTCACAATCACTCAATTAGAAGAGTTCATCAAATATCAGTATCATATAAATAACGATTCCGAAATAGATATTTGGACATCAGCCTTTTCATAATCACTCAAGTAAAAGAGTTTATCAAATATCAGTTTTGCCCAATCAACGATATCGGATTATCATCGGGTATCGGCGATGCATGAATATGAGATAATGGGTGCAATGTATATGTCAACAATCAACAATCAGGTTTAATATCACAAGTACCATACGGAGGTACACCAACAACGCATCACATCATAATACCAACAATAGGTATGCCAACATATATCAATTAAAGTACCAACAGTGGGTATGCCAACATAGATGTGACACCTTGGAAAATCCCCCGTATATGTACAGTGAATAAGCTAACCAAGAGTGTAGCGTATGCGATGTTTTGACGAGTAATTAAGAGTATTAGATGACCCTCGACGAGATTCTAAAGGCATACGATGCAATGAAAGAAAGTTGCCAAGGAAAGCGAATCATACGTCGTGTATCGGGTAGGAATTTCGAACAATGATACCATGATGGCATAATGATGTCTTAGATAAGTGTGATGATGTCCCTAAGATTGATATTGAGGTGATAAACAAGTTCCAAGAAGGTTCAATAAGGATCAGAGATCAAACGAGTCGACGAAAACAAGTTCCGGAGAACTGGACAATATACGGCCAGACATACTGGCCGTATAATATATACGGACCGTATGTCTAACCCGTAGATCCAGCCCAGAACACCAAGGTTAACTGGACCAAATATACGGTCCCAAAATATGGTCAGTAAACATTATACGGACCGTATGTTGGTGCGTATAAAGATGGTCGGCCAGATTTGTATTTTTAATATAAGGGACCCTTTCATTTCATTTTTCATTCCATTCATTCTCCACTCTTCAAGAACCATCTAGAAAACTCTCCACCCTTCCACAACAAGAGAAATCAAAGGAAAACTAAGATCATCAACACCAAATCTATGAATCAAAGTGTATGAAACTCAAGTAAAGCTCATCTTCTTCAAAGAAAACCAAAAGATGTGAGATAGGGTTTTGTTGCTAGAGGAGAAACTCTACTCAAGACTTTTTCAACCATCATCCAAGGTAAGTTTCATGACCATTTTATGTTGTTTAAGGTATTGGAAGGTTAAGATACCCGAATTGTAGAAGAACATAGCAAATGGGTCATTCAAGAGTAAATAGTGTCATAAGTGAGTGGTAGTTGAATTGAATCATGAATGTTAGTGTGTTGCGAGTATTAATATGTTATAAATGACATGTAGACCATGAGATAAGTGTGATACATGAGAAAATACGATAGCGAACCCAAAACCATAAATGTGGGGAAAAATGAAGAAAAATGGTGGATCATGGCCATTGTATATAAAAGATGATTGTTGATTGCCATATTGTGATTGTCATTGTAAGTGTTGGGAGTTGATACGGAATACGGGAAAAGTAGTATAAACAAAGGAAGTGCTGCCCAATTTTCTCTAGAAATAGTAGTGCGTTCTTATAGTTGGTTAACTAACGATCGTGCGAATCCTCTTTTTGAAGGTAGAGGCGTGACATTGAAGGAGAATAAGCAAACGCGAAATTGCTTAAACGACAAAGGTATGTGAGGCTTAACTCTTCTTTCAAAAGGCATGAATCCCTCAAGTCTTCCACAAATTCTTCTATAAGATGAATCTTAAGAGTCCTTCTATATATTAAATCCCCTATGAGCATGATAGTGATGACAAGGAGCTAGAGTCTAGAGACTCAAGAAATCGTGGCATAATGTTACTACAATGCTAATGATGTTATTATTGCTAACACTCGCCTTATGTTTTATTCCCTTCAAAGCGAGGCATGACACTCATAAATGTCCATAATACAATCGGGGGCTCACGACCTTACGTCACCCCGATATAGTATTGTTGTCTTGAAGCCTAATGAATGCTTTTAATGCTAACTTGTAACACTATGGGATATATGGAACACTAAGAAATGATAACATGATGCTATGGCTTGAGATGTATAATAATGACGTCTTATGATTGATGTTGTGATGATAAGATTTCCACCGCGCCTATATGGCCGGGCATGTCACCGCTAATGCGGGCTGCGTATGATTCCACCGCGCCTATATGGCCGGGCATGTCACCGCTAATGCGGGCTGCTATGTTTACACCGCGCCGAGAGGGCCGAGCATGATCACCACTAGTGGGCGGCATATGATGGATACCCGGACGCGGGTAACGATACAGATTAAGATGTGATGATGTATATGATGACGTACGTGATGATGTATGGGATGTGATAACATTTGTACTATGATTATGTAAAATGTGAAATATGATAGTAATATGATTGCCTATGACATTGGGCAGGTTATATCTTTGTCCCATGACTCATGATCTTTCTATTATGATTGTGTATTTCATTCGTGCCTTACATACTCAGTACAATATACGTACTGACGTCCTTTTTCTTTAGACGTTGTGTTCATGCCCACAGGTAGACAGGGAGGAGATCTTGCTCCGGATTCTTAGAGGCTGCTAGCTGATCGAAAGCCCACCATTGTCTCGGAGGTGCCTATGATGATTCTTTTGTGTACAGTTGTAGATGTCATCTCTTAGAGGCTCGTAGATACTCAACGTGGGTCGTGTGGTATCATGGCACGGTCATTATGTATATATTTATATGTATATGTATATATTATTTTGCTAGCCTAAGGGCTCGTATGTATAAAAGCATTTTGTTTCTAGATGAAAATGGATTTTATTATAAATTGAGCACGAATCGGATAAGTGATGGCTAAATAAGCTTAAAAAGTGATGGCACGTGCGGTGCTCGGTGGTTAGCCCCGGGTACCCATCGCGACCCCTAGCTGGGTCGTGACAAAAGTGGTATCAGAGCAGTTCGATCTTAGGAAGTGTCTACGCGACGTGTCTTGTATAGTCTTGTTTGTGGTGTGTAGCGCGCCACATCAATAAATAAGGGGCTACGGGGTATTTAGGATAAATTATCATCTTTTTTTTTTCTATCTGATCGTGCGATACAGCTGTGCATAAGATGTTATCCTCCCTAATAGTGTGCTATGATTTCAGAATGCCGCCGAAGGGAAAAGCTATAGCCGCCCAGAAGGGCAAGCCTACAACAAAGAGACGGGTAGAAAGAGAGCCTCCGATGAATATAGAGGAAGGCGAATCCCATAACGAGGCCTTGTCAAATACTTCTTCTACCCCGCCTAATGCGGAAGAGCATGGAGGATCCCCAACTCCAATTCCTCCGCCGGTTGCTTCAGGTCAACAAATGACCAAGGCTATTCAGTTATTGACCAAATTGGTTGCCGCTCAAGCACAACGACAAAATGTGGGTTTAAGTGACCGGGCAGCAAGTAAAAAGGCCCGTGATTTTATGAGTCTAAATCCCCCGGAATTCTTCGGGTCAAAGCCGGAGGAAGACCCCTAAGGTTTTATTGATGAAATATTGAGGACGTTGAAGATTGTCCATGCCTCCGAAACCGAATCCATGGAGTTGGCATCCTATAGGCTCCGGGATGTGGCGGTGTTATAGTACAACAGTTGGGTATTATCAAGAGGAGAGAACGCGCCTCCTCCGGTTTGGCAAGAGTTCGTAGATGTTTTCATTCGCCACTATTTGCCACCCGAGGTCCGCTGAGCTAGAGCAGATAGATTTCTGAATTTGAGGCAAGGAAACATGAGTGCCCGGGAGTATAGCATGCAATTCAATTCTTTGGATATGCTCCAACTATGGTGGCCGACATGGGAAATCGGGTACATAGATTTGTGAGTGGTTTGGCACCGCATTTATTCAGAGATTGTTTGACGGCTTCCTTGCAAGACGGGATGGACATTTCCCGGATATAGGCCCATGCTCATAATTTAGAGGGACGACAACGACAACAAAGGGGCGATCGCGACAGTGATAGGAGGCAAAACAAAAAGGCTAGATCTGAAGGCGCAGGTGGTGATTATAGAGGAGGACCGAGGCAGGATTATTCCCGACATTCAGGCCAGTAAACGACTAGTGCACCTCCCCGGTTCGCAGACAGGGATTTGATCGCTCTTTTCTGTCCGGACAAGGTCATAGCTCGAGAGTTCCGGGTTCTCAGTCTGGGGGTGATTACAGTCAGAGACGACCGCCAGCTCCACGATGTAGTCAGTGCCACAAATTACATTCAGGGCCGTGTCGTCAAGACACTGATGGTTGCTATGTTTTTGGGCAGACTTGTCATCTGATGGGAGATTGTCCGTCGCAATATGGTAGAGGTGGGGTTCAGCCCACAGGCTCAGCAGCGGGTTCCTCGTCAGCACGCCCCGCAGGGCAGACTTCTCAGATGACAGCAGGCCGAGGGGTAGCATCTACTTCGGGTGCCACTCAGCCCCGTGTATATGCTTTAGCGGGACGATAGGATCTCGAGTCCTCTCCGGATGTAGTCACAGGTATATTGTCTATATTCTCCCGTGATGTGTATGCGTTGATAGATCCGGGTTCTACATTTTCTTATATTACTCCATATGTTGCTGGTTGTATTGGGGTAAAACCCGAATCAATTAAACACTTTGAGGTACTCACCCCAGTTGGCGATCCTGTGATAGCAAGACAAGTGTACAAAAATTGTGTCATTGTGATATGCGATCGTCAGACCCAAGCTGACTTGATTGAGTTAGAAATGGTAGATTTCGATGTAATCATGGGTATGGATTGGTTGGCCTCGTGTTATGCAAATGTTCATTGTCACACAAAGTGGTTCGATTCCAATTTCTGGGAGAGCCCGTGCTCGAATGGCAGGGTAATACAGCATCTCCGAAAGGTAGGTTTATTTCCTACCTCAAGGCAAGGAAGATGATAGCCAATGGCTATATTTATCACTTAGTTCGGGTTCATGATACCGAGGCAAAGCCACCAATTTTCCAGTCAGTTCTGGTGGTGAATGAGTTTCCAGACGTATTTCTAGATGAACTCCCAGGTCTTTCACCAGAAAGGGAAATTGATTTCGCTATCGATGTATTGCCGGACACAAAGCCTATTTCTATTCCCCCTTATCGAATGGCTCGGGCAGAATTAAAAGAGCTAAAGGCGCAGCTGAAAGACTTGCTCGAGAAGGGATTCATTAAACCCAGTTCGTCACCGTGGGGAGCACTGGTCTTGTTTGTGAGAAAGAAAGACGGATCTCTACGAATGTGTATCGACTACAGACAATTGAAAAAAGTGACGATAAAGAACAGATATCCTCTCCCAACGATCGATGATTTATTCGATCAATTGCAAGGTGCCAAGTCATTTTCAAAAATAGATTTGAGGTCGGGCTACCATTAAGTGAGGATTAGAGAAGCGGATATTCCTAAAACAGCCTTCAGAACGAGATATGGCCATTATGAATTCCGGGTGATGTCATTCGGGTTGACTAATGCTCCGGCTGTATTTATGAATTTGATGAACAACGTATTCAGGCCTCTCTTGGATCTATTTGTGATTATATTTATTGATGATATTCTTGTATACTGTCTCACGGAATCGGAACATGCAGATCATTTGAGGATCGTTCTTGGTATTTTTCGAGCCTGAGAGCTGTATGCAAAATTTTTAAAATGAGAGTTTTGGCTGAATTCCGTGACATTTTTGGGCCATGTTATTTCCAATGACGGTATTCGGGTCAACACTCAGAAAATTGAAGCAGTGAAGACTTTGCCAAGGCCTACGACGCCTACAGAAGTTCGTAGTTTCCTGGGTTTAGCAGGATATTATAGAAGATTTATAGAGGGCTTTTCATCCATTTCAGCCCCATTGACGAAGTTAACCCAGAAAATGGCTAAATTCCAACGGAATGATGCTTGTGAACGTAGTTTCCAAGAGTTGAAAAACAGGTTGACCTCAGCTCCAGTTTTAACACTTCCAAAAGGGTCAGATGGTTACGTTGTGTATTGTGATGCTTCCGGTGTGGGATTAGGATGCGTGTTGATGCTGCATGGTAAAGTTATTGCATATGCTTCGAGACAATTGCGGAAACATGAGAAGAATTATCCAACACATGATCTTGAATTGGCTGCGGTTATTCATGCCCTGAAAATGTGGAGGCATTACTTGTATGGTGTGCATGTTGATATCTATACAGATCACAAGAGCCTTCAGTATATTTTCAAGCAAAGGGAGTTGAACCTGCGGCAAAGGCGGTGGTTAGAATTATTAAAAGATTATGATGTTAACATTTTATACCACCCCGGGAAGGCGAATGTAGTAGCCGATGCACTTAGCCACCGATCAATGGGCAGTTTATGTGAAATCCCTTCGGAAAGGAAAGAGATGGTTCAAGAACTTCATCGATTGATTCATCGATTGGCTAATCTTGGAGTGCGAGTAATTGATTCAGGTAATGCGGGTATTAGTATCAAAGATTCCGCCATTTCGTCCTTGGATCTAGAAGTGAAGGAATGGCAGTATGAAGATACTCAGTTAGGTCATTATAGAGACGCATCGCATGGAAGGGAGAAGTCTCCGTTTGAGATTTCTATTGACGGAATTCTTAGATACCAAGGCAGGTTATGTGTACCAAAGGTGGCGGAATTGCGCCAACGAATTCTAGAAGAAGCGCATTGTTCCCAGTATTCTATTCATCCAGGTGCAACCAAAATGTATCGTGATCTCAAAATGATGTATTGGTGGGATGGCACGAAGAGAGACATAGCAGAATTCGTAGCACAATGCCCAAATTGCCAACAAGTAAAAGCGGAACGTCAAAAGCCAGGAGGCTTATTACAAGCGATAGAAATACCCACTTGGAAATGGGAAGTGATTAACATGGATTTCATCGTGGGATTACCTCGTTCTCATGGTAAATATGATTCTATATGGGTGATCGTGGATAGATTGACAAAAGCAGCCCATTTTCTTCCAGTTAGAACCACGTACTCAGCAGAAGACTATGCCAGGCTGTGTCTCAAGGAAATTGTGCGACTCCATGGTATTCCATTGTCTATTATCACGGATAGAGGAGCACAGTTTACAGCTAAGTTCTGGAAGTCTTTTCAAGAAGGTTTGGGCACGCAAGTGAAGTTTAGTACGACATTCCATCCACAAACTGACGGGCAGGCCGAGCGTACCCTTCAAACCTTAGGAGATATGCTACGGGCGTGTGTGTTGGATTTCGGTGGTAGTTGGGATGATCATCTGCCATTAATTGAATTTGCATACAACAATAGCTACCATTGTAGTATACAAATGGCCCCGTATGAAGCGTTATATGGAAGGAAATGTAGATCCCAATCGGATGGTTCGAAATAGGAGAAGCACAATTAGTGGGCCCTGAATTGATCCAACAAGCAGTGGAAAAAGTCAAGGTGATTCGAGATCGGTTGTTAACAGCCCAAAGTCGCCAAAAGTCCTATGCGGACAACCGCCGACGAGACTTGGAGTTTCAATTTAATGATCGGGTGTTCTTGAAAGTGTCGCCAATGAAAGGGATAATGATATTTGGCAAGAAGAGGAAACTAAGTCTTAGGTACATCGGGCCCTACAAAATCATTCGCAAGGTAGGGCAGGTAGCATATGAATTGGAATTGCCTTTGGAGCTTGAATCAGTCCATCTAGCCTTTCATGTTTCGATGCTCCGCAAGTGTGTTGGAGATCCCACAAGGATTGTCCCGATAGACGATGTGCAGATAACAGAAAGGCTAACTTATGAAGAGGTGCCTATTGCCATCTTGGATAGGCAAGTGCGAAAGCTTCGAAATAAAGAGGTAGCGTCAGTCAAAGTCCTATGGCAAAACAACAATCGCGAAGAAATGACTTGGGAGGCAGAAGAGAAGATGAGGTCCAAGTATCCGCACTTATTCCAACCCCCAGGAGTGATACAAAATGAAACGCCGGCCATATAAGGTATGTATGCTTTATCTTTATGTTTTTGGTCGTGTGTGACCATAGATATGATGCTATCGTGATGTAGCCCTGTGAGGCAATGATATTATGGGTTGTTGTGACAGGTTGGTAGTGCCAAGTTACAGGGGAAACTCTGGCGAAATTTTTGTAGAATCTCGAGTGTTTAACATTCGAGGACGAATGTTCCAAAAGGGGGGAAGAATGTTACACCTTGGAAAATCCCCCGTATATGTACAGTGAATAAGCTAACCAAGAGCGTAGACTATGCGATGTTTTGATGAGTATGAAAGAGTATTAGATGACCCTCGACGAGATTCTAAAGGCATACGATGCAATGAAAGAAAGTTGCCAAGGAAAACGAATCATACGTCGTGTATCGGGTAGGAATTTCGAACAACGAGACCATGATGGCATAATGATGTCTTAGAGAAGTGTGATGATGTCCCTAATATTGATATTGAGGCGCTAAATAAGTGCCAAGAAGGTTTCATAAGGATCAGAGATCAAACGAGTCGACGAAAACAAGTTCCGGAGAACTGGACAATATACGGCCAGACATACTGGCCGTATAATATATACGGACTGTATGTCCAGTCCGTAGATCCATCCCAGAACGCCAAGGTTCACTGGACTAAATATACGGTCCCAACTTACGGTCAGTAAATATTATACGAACCGTATGTTGGTCCTTATAAAGATGGTCGGTCATATTTGTATTTTTAATATAAGGGACCCTTTCATTTCATTTTTCATTCCATTCATTCTCCACTCTTCAAGAACCATCTAGAAAACTCTCCACTCTTCCACTACAAGAGAAATCAAAGGAAAACTAATATCATCAACACCAAATCTATGAATCAAAGTGTATGAAACTCAAGTAAAGCTCATTTTCTTCAAAGAAAACCAAAAGAGGTGAGATAGGGTTTTGTTGCTAGAGGAGAAACTCCACTCAAGACTTGTTAAACCATCATCCAAGGTAAGTTTCAAGACCATTTTATGTTGTTTAAGGTATTGGAAGGTTTAGATACCCGAATTGTAGAAGAACATAGCAAATGGGTCATTCAAGAGTGAATAGTGTCATAAGTGAGTGGTAGTTGAATTGAATCATGAATGTTAGTGTGTTGCGAGTATGAATATGTTATAAATGACATGTAGACCATGATATAAGTGTGATACATGGGAAAATAAGATAGCGAACCCAAAACCATATATGTGGGGAAAAATGAAGAGAAATAGTGGATCATGGACATTGTATATAAAAGATGATTGTTGATTGCCATATTGTGATTGTCGTTGTGAGTGTTGGGAGTTGATATGGAATACGGGAAAAGTAGTATAAACAAAGGAAGTGCTGCCCAATTTTTTCTAGAAATAGTAGTGCGTTCTTATAGTTGGTTAACTAACGATCGTGCGAATCCTCTTTTTGAAGGTAGAGGCGTGACATTGAAGGAGAATAAGCAAACGCGAAATTGCTTAAACGACAAAGGTATGTGAGGCTTAACTCTTCTTTCAAAAGGTATGAATCCCTCAAGTCTTCCACAAATTCTTCTATAAGATGAAGCTTAAGAGTCCTTCTATATATTAAATCCCCTATGAGCATGATAGTGACGACAAGGAGGTAGAGTCTAGAGACTCAAGAAATCGTGGCATAATGTTACTACAATGCTAATGATGTTATTATTGCTAACACTCGCCTTATGTTTTATTCCCTTCAAGGCGAGGCATGATACTCATAAATTCCATAATACAATCGGGGGCTCACGACCTTACGTCACCCCGACATAGTATGGTTGTCTTGAAGCCTAATGAATGCTCTTAATGATAATTTGTAACACTATGGGATACATAGAACACTAAGAAATGATAACATGATGCTATGGATTGAGATGTATAATAATGACGTGTTATGATTGATGTTGTGACGATAAGATTTCCACCGCTCCTATATGGCCGGGCATGTCACCGCTAATGTGGGCTGCGTATGATTCCACCGCGCCTATATGGCCGGGCATGTCACCGCTAATGCAGGCTGGTATGTTTACACCGAGCCGAGGGCCAGGAATGATCACCACTAGTGGGCGGCATATGAGGGTTACTCGGACGCGGGTAACGATATAGATTAAGATGTGATGATGTATATGATGACGTACGTGATGATGTATGGTATTTGATAACATCTGTACTATGATTATGTAAAATGTGAAATATGATAGTAATACGATTGCCTATGACATTGTGCAGGTTATATCTTTGTCCCATGAATCATGATCTTTCTATTATGATTGTTTATTTCATTCCTGCCTTACATACTCAGTACAATATTCGTAATGACGTCCTTTTTCTTTGGACGCTGTGTTCATGCCCACAGGTAGACAGGGAGGAGATCTTGCTCCGGATTCTTAGAGGCTGCTAGCTGATTGAAAGCCCTCCATTGTCCCAGAGGTGCCTATGATGATTATTTTGTGTACAGTTGTAGATGTCATCTCTTAGAGGCTCGTAGATACTCGACGTGGGTCGTGTGGTCTCATGGCATGGTCATTATGTATATATTTATATGTATATATTATTTTGCTAGCATAAGGGCTCGTATGTATAAAAGCATTTCATTTCTAAATGAAAATGGATTTTATTATAAATTGAGCACGAATCGGATAAGTGATGGCTAAATAAGCTTAAGAAGTGATGGCACGTGCGGTGCTCGGTGGTTAGCCCCGGGTACCCGTCGCGGCCCCTAGCTGGGTCGTGACAATATATCTATAACTCAAGTACCAAAGGTGGGTACGCCACATATATTGAGCACAAATACCAATAACGGTATATCAATTCTATTCAAATCAGCACAACACACAGAACTCGGTATCTACCAACTACACATGGCATCAAGCCAACACAGTTAAACAACCAAGTACACATAACGGGGTGGTTAGTCCCAACACACATCAGGGCCCAACCTAAGGCAATATCCATCCCAAATTCATACCCGAAGGTTCACATGCTGTCTCCGACCTCATAATCTAAATATGTGATTCACTATACGAAGTTTCATCAAAAGTAAACCATAACTTACCTGGATTGCCGAGCCGCAACACCAACAAATTACTCAATTGCTGCTTTGCCCTTCCTCTGAAGCTCAGAACCAAAGTAGTCTAAGCACAATTGAATTCTATATTAGAAATCATGAAGAATGATACTAAGATTGCTATGGTATCAACTAGGTCCATTTTAACCCTAGAAATTGGAGAAACGGGCCCATAAGGGCAAAATGGGAAATTCGTAGGCAAAATTCCAAATTAAGTACTAGGGAATCATAACCTAACCATTAATTGTTGATTTAACTCAAGAATTGGTCTAAATCTGATTTCAAGTAAAAACCCCCAAAGTGGGTATAAACCCTAAGTCTCCAAATCCGAAATTCAATGTTAAAAGTGGGAGATATATGATTAATAAGCTTAGATTCATCAAATTTTAGCATTAACATCATCATTTATCATACATGACCTTAAGGAAAAGTTTCCCAAAACCCTCCTCCGAATTCCATCTCTAAGGAAATGTTAAAGGGAAGG
Source organism: Lycium barbarum (assembly GCF_019175385.1). Classification (NCBI taxonomy): domain Eukaryota; kingdom Viridiplantae; phylum Streptophyta; class Magnoliopsida; order Solanales; family Solanaceae; genus Lycium; species Lycium barbarum. Next base: position 30,057,158 of record NC_083342.1, on the reverse strand, counting down.
GAAGAATCTAGAATGATTGTGATTAAGGAAGAGTAAAGGATTAGGCATAGTTTACCACCAACAATTTTTTCAATTTATCTCCAAGAACAGTTTCTCTAAGCTCCAATATCGAGATATGAAATAATAAGGGTCTAAGACTTATTTAAGACACATTTAATGAAATATAACTGCCCGTCAACGCCACAGCGGTTCGGCCAACATCACATATGGCTGCCCCAGCGGCCATCACACAGCCACAGCGGTTCCCCTGGGGCGGCTTTGGTGCCGCTGTTGCGGGCACCAAATACCAGAAATCCCCAAAATGCCTAAGTCTCCAATTGAAATCTCGGGTTATTCCCGAGGCCATCTGCTTGCAACCCAACCATCTAAACCTATATAAAAATACGGTACGAATGCGCTCGTGGTCTTAGAATTTCCAACGGAGGCCTCGTTAACCGAGTCAACCCCCGATGCCTGAATCCAATCTCCCATCCTATGTCCCAAAATGCATCCAAATGCATTGGGAGCTGAACCAATTACACATACAGGTTTTAAGTGACCATCCGGACCTCTCAGAATCGACGAAACTCTGAAAAAGGTCCGTTTTCCCAAAAGTCAACTTCGGGTCAACCCTTTTCACTTAAAGCCCATATTTTCACCAAAGTTACTCGAATTCGGTCTAGGCAACCCGGGAAGCATAACAGCGGTCCCCTCGGGTCAAAAGTGAGCTAATCAATGCATGGGAATGGGCGAAAATGCCAAAAGAACTATAACGAAAATGCCAAATGGGTCGTTACACAAGTAATATCAATAATAAGGCTACACAATAAGCCACAATGAAATCACAACTCCCATCTCAATGTCAAATCAAAGTAAGGTACTGCAATATCATGATCATGATATATCACTAATCACCAATATACAATGTCTCAACGTGGCAATGAGCCAATAAATAAATATAACAAGATATGTCAACAACGCAACGGGGTGGCTAGCCCCTTAATCATTCAACAAGGCCCAACCTAAGGCAATATCCTATTACGGTTCACTTTTACGTGCGCGCATAAAAGCTACTACGAGGTTGTTGGTGCTCTAATTGGATTTTAGTATTTTTTAGAGTTGCCACCTAATTTATTAAAGAAAAACTAGGAAATTGGGTAAAAGATTTTTCAAGCAAGAGAGAAATGTTTTTGGTACCAAAGTTCAAGGTAAGGGTTCTGGTGATCCCTTAGGGAAGGTTTTACGCGCCCTAGTATTAAAAATTCATAGAATACGGTTGACCTACGAGCTTCAATGTGTGATTAATGTATTATCTGCTTAAAAGTGTTTAGTTTTACGCAAAATGTCATTCATTTCTTTATCATAAACTCAAGAAAAAATTTGGAAAAAATTCCCCTTAGGAAAGAGGGGTTTTAGGGTTTAAAAAACCATATAAGTGTTCAACTCACTTTATTTCCGGACTAAGACACACCCGGGATTTCTCCCGAGTAGAGTCGCTACTATTTTAGTCCTAATAAAATGAGTTTAGCAGTTATGGGTTTTATACATATAATATAAGAAAGTATGGAGTATATCTCCGATTTTTCACATATATATATAAGGAAACGTGAGTGTGTTTTTACTTAAGTCCAATTTTATTCATTTTGAAGCCCATAAGACAACTTGTATTCCAACCAAATTCCGTCTCATCTCAAACTTGGCCCGAATGTATTTCTTCTTGTTTTCAGTCCACAGATTTCTCGGCTTTTAGCCCAACAGTCTCAAATTTTCCTCAAGTTTCAAAGTTTAGAATCATGGTTTTTTGTCTTCTGAAAAATGTCCAAAATTTGATACCTCTTGTATTTAACAAATAACTCAAGTTTAAAAAATGGTCCATTCCATTTATAACTACAAAAACACCTTTGAAGGAAACTTATTCCTTATTTCAACTCAAATCTGGTCTTAAAATCCATTAGGCGATCTATAATCTTACAAATGGGCTTAAGGACCAAAACAGACACTTATCTGGTTTTGCCAAGAATGAGAGATCCAAAAAAATGTTTACATAACAATTTAAATCGTTTTAGTCTCCTTAGCCATTATACCATTTAAAAATCAACCAATTTTGAATTAAGAAATCAATTCATGCTATTTTAAGAGTGGTTAAGTTTGAAAATGTTTGAGGCGATTTTCCTAAAATACTATGTGTTTTTCCTAAGTTCTAGCATGCACAAGTATTTCGTTATTTACATATTCAGTACATATATAACATATACACATGCAAGATATATATGAAGTAAAGAAGAGAAGAAAGTAAATCTTTAACTGATGGGCCTACCCAAGCCCACCAGTGACATTTTCACCCATGACTAGGCCTCCAACATATTAGCTTCCATTTCTCCTCCTTCAGACTCGATCAAGAAAGGGTTTGGGCCTCTAGCCCAACAGGTTTAATGCAAAGGTGGCCCCAATGACCCAAGTTGAATTCACATGGACCATAAAGGGATAAAGATTAGTATTCATCTAAGTATTTGGACTAAGGCACACATAATTCATACTTAAGCAAGTAAAACACAGAGAGGAAACCGAGTAGCTACATAAACAAAACAAAACAGAGGAGATATAATAGCTTGAGGCGAAGGCCCAATATCAAATAACAATCAAGGAAAATTCATAGCCCAAACAGGTTGTTTTGACAAAGCTAAATAAGCAGGCCCAAATAACTAAGACTGAAAACCCAAACCATAATTCATGTACAAGCCCATATGACAAAACATTTCAAGAGGGGCAATTTGGCCCAAATATCTTGTTCTCATAACAAATTCCAGCATTCACCCAAAGGGGTATATGAAGTATACCTCTTGTATACAGCATGGTGTATGTAGAGCATGTATACTTCATATATGTCACGACTCAATTTTACTAAGTCATGCGGGCACCTACCTTTCCCACCTTGGTAGGCGAACCTTAACCCTACAATCATAAAACAAAAGTAAAGCAGAAGAAGATAGTATAACGTAAGTCTTACGATAATAATATAAGAAAATGTGAAAATAATAGAAATACACCCTAGTAGCTGGTCTTGTCATACAAGAGAAACTAAGTAAATACTACAAGTCTAAACGATAGTAATACATCAATAGTCTTAGAATCATGTCTATGGAATGGAAATAAAGATATAATAAAGGAAGAGTGTTCGGGCAGCGAACGTCCTCATGCTCACCTTGAAAGACCCGAATAAGCAAATCCTCGAATATCAGCCACGAGGAGTAGAAATCCCACGTGGTACTCTGCATTCATAAAAGAATGCAGCAAGTGCAAGTCAGTACAAACAACAAGTACTGGTAGGTATCATAGGCCGACTAAGACTAGCTAACGTATATAAAGACAACAAAGCAAGATAAACACATAAACCAACAAGTACAAGTCAACACAAATCCATATCCGCAGAACAAGTCATCTCCTATACTATAGCATCTAAACCTAACTGTGTCAAGTCTCTGTATAATCAATCCGAACCAGTACATCATAATAGTATCACAACAAGTCATCACTTATGTTATAGCATCTAAACCCAACTGTGCCTCAGTATAATCATTCCAAACCAGTACATAACAATAGTATCACAACAAGTCATCACCTATGTTATAGCATCTACGCCCAACTGTGCCAAGTCCCAGTACATCCAATCTGAATCTGTATATCACAACTATATCACAAGAAGCCAAAGGTACAACGCAATGCAATAATGTATGAAATATGGATACAAAGCATATGCACCGATAAATATGTACTCCGATGATGGAACATCACATCTCGGCAGCACAACCCAAGGGGGACCCGCGAAGTCCATGTACCAATCTTCACAATTTCTGCAAAGACCTCGGCAATCGATACCAGTACTCATAACTCGATTCCGGGATAAACATCGGACATCGGTCCTTACGTTACTCTCATCTATCTGAACTCAGCTAATAATAGTGTTTTCTTGTATATCATCAATGTATCAATAGTATATCATGAAGGGTGAGAATGCGTGCAATGTATGATTTCAATGTCAATAATCAAGTCAATCTCAATATTACTACACATGAGCACACCAACAATATCAACAAAATGCTACATAATAAGCCACAATAGAGTCACAATCCTCGTCTCAAAACAGCAACAAGTAAGGTGCTACAATATCATCATCAAGATATATCACTAGTCACCAATATCTACTATCTCTACGTGGAAACGAGCCAACAACAAATAGAACAAGATAAGTCACAACACAACAGGGTGGCTAGCCCTAAATCATACAACAAGGCCCAACCTAAGGAAATATCCAACCCAAATTTATAGCTGAAGTTTTACATGCGTTCTCCGATAATATCATCTAAACATACGCTTTGCTAATCAAAGTCTCACCATAAGGTAAACCATAACCTACCTGGAGACCCGAACAAGTCTCCAATAATCAGACCTTAGTCTTTCACTTCCTTGAGCCTCAAGATAATGGTAGTCTAAACATATCCGAATCACGAAATTAGAATCAAGAAGAACAACATTCATACCTTACTTCTATTCAAGTCCCAAATCCTAACCTATGGAATGGGGTTTATGAACTAAAAAGGAGAAATTAGGGATTCTAAGCTTAAACATTAAATTCATACTCTAGGTGATCAATTCCCATCAATTTGAAGCTATATTAACTCATGAAATACTCAAATTCGGATTCTAGGTGAAACCCCCAATTTTGGGTATAAACCCTAACTTTAAATCTCACAAATTTTCCACAAATAATGAAGGAATCATGTTTATATAGCTACCACTCATCAATTCCATACTTAATAAAGCTTAATCCACCAACAAAACATGATTTTATAATTAACAACTTATTGAAGAAAGAAACCCAAAAACCCTCTCTTATTCTCCAAGTTCTATGGAGTTACTAACATGAATTCTTACTTAGGAAAGGTAATGGAAGAGATTGAGAATAGAGAACTTACCCTCAAGGGAAATCTGACCAAACCCTCCCCAAACCGCCTCCAATATGCTAAGGAAATATAATATAAGCAATGGAAGAAAATAAGGGTTTCCAAAGGCTTTTAAATCAGAAAACTGCCCGTCGGCCGCTTTTGCGGTCAACAAGTCGCTATAGTGCAGCCGCTATAGCAGTCACCCTACCACTATAGCGCCCACCGCTATAGCGGTCACCCAACCTCTATAATGCCACTATAGCTGTTACACCCCGTAGTTTGTACGTTGTAATTTGTTAGGTGTTTGTTGCTTTAAGTATGGACATTGGAGTTACCTCTAAGGATATATGGGATTATTTGAGCTTATCTTATGGTTATGAGGGTTTAAGTTCATATAATAAGCTACGAAAGGATTGGAGGGCAACTGAATCAATGAAATTAAGTTTGTCAAACTTTGGAGAAAATATGGGGGGCAATTTTTGTCGAACTTGGAGAAAGAATATCTTTTGGTATATGAGGAGTTTTAGAGGAAAGCAAAATCCTAAATTGATGTTCATGAAGTTTAGTTTCCAACGCAACAAACCGCTCGTCGATATGACATCGGAGTAGAGAGTTATGGACGTTACAAGTTAGGCCACCAGAACAGAAATAAACCCTTAGTGAACGCGACCAAAGGACCGTGAACGTGAAGAGTAGTACTAGGAAAATTTTAAGTCGGTTTCCATCGAATTCAACCCTCTATATAAGGGAAACAACCCCTCATTTTTCACCCAATAATTCCCAAAAACACTCAGCAACATATGAGAGCATATATACAACACAAAAGTGAGGATTTTGAGTAATTTCTAGTGGCGGAGTATTAATTGAGGTCCGGGTAACGTGTAGTTGCGGTTATGGTATTGTCTTGCGATGGAGTTGGCTTGGATTCAAGGTGAATATTGAAGATATTATTACTCTAGCGAGGATAAGATCATGATACCACGGACGAACTTAAGTAAATTGCAAGACAGGAAGTGAGTTGGAAAAGTCGAGAAGTAAGCTCCAAGGTATGTTAAGGCTGGTCCCTTTCTTTCTAAAGGAATGACTCTTTTCTTGTGCATCCATATATGCTTTCCCTAAAGCCCTCATTTCCAGAAAGCTAGAAATTCATGATTCTCAAAGTTATTATAATGCTAAAGATGGAGGTTTTCAATGAGGACCATGATGATGATTACCATGACTTCATTTATAAAGATTCCAAAGTATTTGCATTTTATGTCATTGTGAGATTACTAAACTTATTTCATGTTTTCTTTATTTTATTCATTATTGTTGAGCTCACCTTATGCTACTCGTGCCTTCAAGGTGAGATATAGCGATGGTGATTATTCCGTAATTTAATCGGAGGTTACGCACCTTACGTCACATCTATAGAGTGTAGCTTTTATTTGGGCTCTCATGCATGCAATTGAAATATATACATGGCGATATGGGAAAAAGGGCAGGCGTTATATACCCACAACCACCTGATCAGCTGGATATCGTCCCGGATGCGGGGATATATGGGATAAATGGATCGGGTCATTCGTTCCATGGAAATATAATATATTTATGGATCGGGCCGTTCGTTCCTCGGTAATATAATATATTTATGGATCGGGCCGTTCGTTCCGCGGCAATATAATATATTTATGGATCGGGCCGTTCGTTCCGCGGCAATACAATCTATTTATGGATCGAGCTGCACGTTCTGCAACATTACTATTTTGTGTATATATGTAAGAGAAACATTTTTCTAAGAAAAATCCAAGCATGCATGATATTGGCCTTACGAGGCAATTATACATATAGGTTATCTCTTTATCTCATATTATGCTTCATATCTCTTGTTATGCCGCTATTCATGCCCTACATGCTCAGTATATTATTCGTACTGACATCTTTTCTTGTGGACGCTGCGTTCATGCCCACAGGTACAGACAGACGAGACGATGATCCTCCACAGTAGGCTGTCTTCAGGTACTAGTTTTTCTTGGTGGGCTCTACCTCTTCCTGGAGCATTGCTGAGTCTGGGTTTGTATATGTATTTTGTATTAAGGGTATGTCGGGGGCCCTGTCCCGACTTCTGTACTTCAGTCATGTTCATAGAGGCTCTGCAGACAGTCTCTTGTATGTTGTTTAGTTATGTTTTGCCTATAGTTATGTCAGCTTCGTGGGCCCATTGTACACATTCATATGCATGATATTATGATTGCCTTTAGTCTCTTTGGTCTTATGTTGCCATTTTAGAAATAGAAGATACGAGTTATAGCTTGGTCCGCTCAGCCCTCGTAGGGCTCCGGGTGGCAATCACGCCCTACCTAGGTTGGGGCGCGACAGAGTGGTATCAGTGCAGGTCTGTCCTAGGGTTGTCTGCAAGCCATGTGCAGAAAAGTCTTGTTTATGGGTGTGAAGCACGCCACACTTATAAACAGGAGGCTGCAAGGCATTTAGGAATGATTGACCTTCCTTTCTCTTCTTAGATCGTGCGATAGAACTATGTTATCAGGATTTTTTTTCTTAACAGTGCGTTATGTTTTCAGTGATACTGATGAATAAGAAAGAAATAGCGGCCCAAAAGGGCAAGATAATGGCTGGAGGGAGGATTGAGCAAGAACCGCCAGTAGATATGGAGAAGGGTGAATCCCATAATGAGGCTCTATCTCGGACCTCTCATAATTCACCCATTTCAGAGAAGCACGAAGGGGCCTCAACTCCGGCTCGAGCACCCCCAGTTCCCCCACCAGGTGCCACAGAACAGGCGATGAGACAGGCTATCCTTTTGCTGACCCAGCTAGTAGAACCTCAAAATCAGTGACAGGGTGCGGGCCACGGTAATAGGGGTCAAAGGAAGAGGTTCAGGTCTTCAAGGATTGATAGTGGTTTCAGAGGTGGCCCGAGGCAGCTGTTCTCTAGGCACTCAGCTCGTTCAACAACTAGTACGCCTCCACAGTTTCCTGGACCTGGGTTTGATAGATCCATTTATTCTGGGCCAGTTCAGAGCTCCAGAGTTTCCAGTTCTCAGATTAGGATTGGTTCCAGTCAGACGAGGCCACCTATACCTATTCCAAGTGAAGTATTTTCATCCAAAGCCTATTCCTACATAATCAAAGGTGAGTTTTGTATTCATTTTACACTAATAAGAGTATTGAATGGCTAAATGACTTGGATTGAGGAAGAAAGTAGAATATGGAGTTCAAATATGGAAATAGTGGTATTCTTGAGTAGTGACTTGACTTGAATGATTGTTCTTGACATGTTATGGGTATAATCTTGTTATGAATAATATTAAGGATGTTAAAGAAGCATTATATGTGAATGAATAAGACGTTGGGTGGCAACTATGGTTATGGATGACTTTGAGAGGGAATTTTGAGAATTGAATAATGTCTAGCTTAACAAAGTTTATTGATTATGATATTATGGATGTTGTTACTGATGTTTGGGAGTTATTATAGTATATGGAGAAAGTTGTAGAAACAAAGGAAGTGCTACCTAATTTTCGTTAGCCCTTAGTTGCCTTAGCTTAGCTTCAAGTATGTTTCCATTTATCTAACCTTAGTACGAATTCTCTTGAATGTAGAATCATGAACATTGGAGGGAAGCGTTTAATCGATAAGGTTAGAGAGACGTAAAGGTATGTACGGGTAGTCCCCTTCTTTCAAAGCCATGACTTCTATAGTATGGTTTCTTTTCTATATTTCCATGACCTTCTTACATCCCCAAAGATGAAAGTTAAAGGTTCTTAAGAGCTTCTTATGAGATGGAGACGAGATATGTTCCACGATAATGATGATGATCATAATGTTTTCATGAGCTTGGTAATCCTATCTTTATGATTCCATTGATGTTATTCCTTGTTGTTGCCCCACCTCATGATGTTAGTTCCTTCATGATGAGACATAGTGATGATGACTATTCTATAATATAATCGGAGCTTACCGACCTTACGTCACTTCGATAGAGTTACAGCTTTTGCTTGAGCTCTCATGGATGCTTTATATTATGTATATGTAAGATTACACCGCACCTATTTGGCCGGTCAGTCACTACTACAATGGGCGTAGTGGACAGCTATGATGATGATTAAACTGTGCCTATATGGCCGGGCAGACACCACTAGTGGGCGGCTTGAGATATTTACCCCGGACGCGGGCTAATGATGATTATATCGTACCTATATGGACGGCCAGTTTACATATGCATACATGATATAATGTTGTTTATTATAAAAGTTAGCATGTATGATTCCGCCTTAGGAGGCAATTAGTTACAAGTTACCCCTTCACTTTATGTTCCCTCATTTCCTTATTATGTTTGACATTCATGCTTTACATACTCAGTACATTGTTCGTACTGATGTCCTTTTTGTTTATAGACGCTGTATTCATGCCCATAGGTAGACAGGAAGATGGTGCAGACGCTTAGGAGCTTACGCAAGAGATGTACAGGAGCACCCCACTACTCCGGAGGTGCAGCCTATTGGTATATTCTTTTGTGTACATATATGGGGCATGGCAGGGCCCTGTCCCATCACTATGATTCCATTATTCCAGTTAGAGGCTCGTAGATGCATACGTGTGGGTTGTAGATGCTATGTGACCTCTCAGTGTATATTTTGTATATCATTTTTTGTAGCCTTGTGGGCTAATGTACATGTACATACTTATGGAGATATTTGGAGAATGTTTCATGATAAATCTTGTGTTGAGAATGATGTATGCCTAGGTTAGGTATGGTAGATAGCACGATGGGTGGTGCTCGGTAGTCAGCTCCAGGTACCCGTCATAGCCCACTAGTTGGGTCGTGACTAAAGTGGTATCAGAGCAGTTCCGTCCTAGGGTGTGTCTACGAGCCGTGTCCAGTAGAATCTTATTTATGGGTGTGAAACGCCCTACATTTATAAACAAGAGGCTACGGGGAATTTAGGAATAATGACTATTTTTCTTCTTCATAGATCGTGCGGTAGAGCTATGTTATAAGATTTCCTTTTCCCTAATTGTGCGTTATGATTTCAGCGATGCCGGTAAAGAGGAAAGCAATAACTGCCCAGAAAGGTAAGACTGTGATAGGAAAACGGGTGGAATCGGAGCCACCAGTACATATAGAGTAGGGGGAGTCCCATAATGAGGCTCCATTTTATACCTCTCACACTCCCCCTATTCTAAAGGAGCATGAAGGGGCCTCAGTTCCAGCTACAATGCCTCCAGTTCCTCCACCGGGTGCTTGGGGTCAGCAGATGACCGAGGTTATTTATCTATTAACTCAGCTAGTTGCCACCCAGGCTCAGTGGCAGAGTACGGGTCCGGGTGATGGAGCCACTAGTGCCAGAGCCCGTGATTTTATAAGTTTGAACCCGCCAAAATTTCTCGGGTCAAAGCTGAATGAAGACCCGAAGGGTTTTATAGACGAGATGTTGAGGACGCTGAGGATTATACATGCTTCCGATACTGAGTCAGTGGATTTAGCGTCCTATAGATTGCGGGAGGTCGTCGTTCTATGGTATAATAATTGGATAGCTTCAAGGAAGGAAAATGCACCTCCCCCGGTTTGGCAGGAATTCATAGATGCTTTCCTTTGCCAGTATTTCCCACCCGAGGTTTGAAGGGCCTGAGCTGACAGGTTTTTGAATCGAAAGCAAGGAAACATGAATGCTCGGGAGTATAGTCTCCGTATTGACTCATTGGCTAGATATGCTATCACTATGGTAGCCGATATGGGAGATAGATTGCATAGATTTGTAAGTGCCTTAGGGCCACATTTGTTCAAAGATTGTTTGACAGCTTCACTCCAAGAAGGGATGGACATTTCCCGTATCCAGGCCCATGCCCAGAATTTAGAAGAGCAGCAGCAGCCATACCGAGGTGGGCGTGATATTGATAGAGGGCATGGTAAGAGGGTCAGGTCTACTTGTCACGACCCAACTAGGGGCCGTGACGAGTACCCGATACTTGTACCAAGCACCCCCTATCTCATATAGTATTCTTGTTACTAAGTGGGCCGTATGAACTGTACCATATATATATATATATATATATATATTTTTTACTTACCATTAACACTAGTAGCATAGTTATAAACATAGGCTAACAAACTCGGCTAGCACTTTATACAATAACGAGGACCATCAAAAGTACAAACAACTAACTGTACATATCTGTCTACGAGCCTCTTAACATAGTACACATATACATAGGAAGGGCCGAGTACTACTGTGCCCGAATATATACACAAAATAGTACCAAGGGACTGAGGCTCCGGGACAACTGGAGCGCTGCCACTTACTGCTGATAGAACTCCTAGGAATCAGGTCCGTCTACTTGCTGACCTGCGCGGCATGAAACGCAGCATCCACAAGAAGGGACGTCAGTACAAATAGTGTACCGAGTATGTAAAGCATAGAAGATAATAAAACAGAAACGTAAAGCATGATTATCAGTATCATAGGGTCATAGGACATATAATGAGACAAGAAAGTAACCTGTACATCGGAATACCATTTTCAGGCCGGATACCATGCATGCTTGTCTGTCTTTGGAAAACATTTCTTTTTCATAGTCATAGAAAATAGAGCTTATATTATGTCATGTCTTATCATATCATATCATATCGTATCGTATCATATGAGATCGTGTCATATCATATCGTGTCATATCATATCATGTCAAATCATATCAGGTCATAGCATATCAGGTCATAGCATAGCAGGTCATAGCATATCAGGTCATAGCATAGCAGGTCAGAGCATAGCAGGTCATAGCATATCAGGTCATAGCATAGCAGGTCATAGCATAGCAGGTCATAACATATCAGGTCATAGCATAGCAGGTCAGAGGATAGCAGGTCATAGCATATCAGGTCATAGCATAGCAGGTCATAGCATATCCGGTCATAGTATAGCACCGAACAATGTCGGCTCGCCCACATAGCACCGAAATACATCGGCTCGCCCATATATCCCGCATCCGGGATGATAACGCCAGCTGACCAGGTGGCAATGAAACATGTTTCCCTTCCCATTCCCCATGTATCCCTTCCTCCACCCCATGTACATATTCATATCGCATATACATATGTCATATAAGCATGCAGGAGAGCCCAAAGAAAATCATGTATCCATCGGAGTGACGTAAGGTCGGTGACCTCCGATTACATTATGGAATGACCGTGGTCGCTTTGTCTCACCTTGAAGGAACTAGTATCATAAGGCGAAACTATCAATAAAGAATATCATTATGAGAAAACATAAAATAGGGTCATAAGGCATCGTTTCATATGCTTGGAACCTTTAAAGTAGTCATTACCCATAATAGAGTTGAGATATCAAGAAATAGTTTAACATTGTCATATTGTCATATACGTAGTAGGAACATATCGTCAGCATATCTATCATAGACATTTTCTCATCTTTGACTTCATCGTTGTCCTCATAAGATCATATTCATCATCTTAGTCATAAGAGCTTCCTATCTTTTAAAACTTGGCTTTCGAAAAAATATGGACATTATAAAAAAAACAATTATGAACTATTAGGAAAAGACTTATACCTTGAAGTTATAGACTTATAGCTTTTGCAAGTAACTAAGATATAAGAAAAACATTTGAGACTTTACGACTTGGGGATCATGCCTTTGGAATCTTTAGAAGATAGTGTCATAACCAAGGAATAGAATATAAGATCAAGAACTACTTTGATACTTTCATACTCATATTCATATTGGGTCCTTAGCTTAAGACTCTTAGTCATAGAATCATTCTTGTCATACTTACCATAGACGTATTCGCTTCCTTAGCATTATCGTTATCATGGTCGTCATATACATATTCCATTAGAATAGTACTGTTATATCCGGCATTTTTGCATATTCGGAAAATCCGAGATATTTTTTTTCTTGGAAGTAGTGAGCCTATATTTGAAACTTATTTAGTATGAGTGTGTTGGCTATGAAATTGTTGGTGTGAAATACGGAGGAAGGCCAAGGGGAAAAGTTAGAATTTTGGAAATTTGTTTCGGGAATTACAAAAATTGGAATTTTTAAGGAATTGGGCTCAAAAAAAAAAATTAAGGCCCAACCCAAAGGGTTGGCCGGCCAACATGGGAAAAAAATGGGTCCAAGCCCATGTTTGATTTACACCATGTGAATAATAAGATAAAAGAGGGGCATGATTCATCCATTTGAAGAAGTTTCAAGATTAGTCAAGAAAAACAAAGTAAAAACAAGAGAAAAACAAGAAGAGAGAAAACGGCCAAGAACAAGAGAGAAAGAAGAGAAAAAAAAAAATTCCAAGCTTTCAATTTTGATCCAAAAATTATAATTTTCTTGTATTCTTGTCAAGTTCAAGATTTTCTACAAAGTGATATAAATAGCTTGGCAAGGAAGTGCTTCTTGTAGCAAGTGGAAGAATTTGGAAAAGGTAAGATTTTTACTTTTATGTTGGAGGAGTTATATATATGTTGTAGCATATGTAAAGTACATGAAAATAATGAAAGTGTTCCATGCATGTGGTGGCCGTGTGGTGTGTGGTTATGTAGTAGCCGTGCGTGTGTATATATGTTGTATATCTATGGTGAGTTGAATTTTGTGTTGTGTTCTAGTTGTGATTATGGTGGAATTCATGTTGGAAATGAAAGTTGAATGAATTGGATGGAATTTGGAAAAGTAGATGTTGGTCGTGTGGTATGGAAAAATTGAACGGAAATGAATTATTTTTGTTTGATATGTTAGTGGTGTCGTAATGGTTTTTATAACATAAATAAGATTTTAATGGTTTGAGTCGGAATTGAATTGGAAGGTAGAAGACTATGACATTTTAAAACGATTATGTGACATTATGGAAATGAAATTGTAAGATGTAAATCATGATGATTGTTAATGGAATTGAAAGGTAAGAATATGTTATGGAAGTTTTGTCGAAAGTTGGAAGTTTTGGATGAATTATAGTTTCGGTGGAAATTTTGTATATTTTGTGAAATGTTATGAAATGCGTCTGAATGATATGGTAATGACCTTGATTAGTAATAAATGAGAGCATGTTGGTATTGATTTGGAAGTGTGCAGTCGAAAGGAGAATTTATTGCATTATGTCGTAAATAGACTAATCGCGTATATTGTTATTTATGATAATTGTTATTGCCATTGGTGTTGTTGTTGGGTTGCTGTTGATTGTTTTGGCCGAGTTTGAATCTCGGGGATGCTATATGTATAGGGGAGATGCTGCCCAAATTTTTATAGACAAGTGCTGGATAAGATTGAAAAGTTTTAAGTCTCATGAATAGTAATTGGTAAATGTGACCATTTGCAGTTTTTGGACGAAACGGGCATTAAGATTTGACGAGCGTAAGGCACGACTAAGGTATGTAAATTTTCTCCCTTCATTCTTAGGCATGTTCTAAACGTAATAGGCTCGGTCGCGAGCCTTGGATATGACTCAGTCTCTCGAAATCCGAGATTGAAATTGGCCTCATTTCATTCAGTAAGATTGAATTAGTTTCCTTACGAATCGTTGTCAAAATGACTTATGTGTATGAAACCTTCCTAATTGAAGTCGAATGGTTCCAAAACTCTCATAAATGATTCTATAAGGTCTATGATTCATAACTTGAGTTCACCACCTCGATTGACCCGAGGTGGGCCCGCAGATTCCGAGTCCTCCTACTATTGCTTTGTTTGTCTTATATCTATACGGTGCTTAAAAGAAACTTTGGATTATTGTTCCGTTTATCAAATAATAAATGTGAAGAATCTGTATTATACTTTGATACGTGCTATGATTCTAGAAACATGATTTGATATGATGAATCGTGCCATCCCCAAAAAGGGCATACATGTACATTATGACTAATGTCCGACTTCTTTCAAATGGCTTGTCATTTGAACTGTTCCATTCGTCAAAGAACGATCATTCTGACTATCCTGTTGAACCCCATGGTATATTTGTTATGTACGAACAATCTCAGAAATTCTGCTCGACATAATCCGTCGCAAATTACGAAAGGTACATTCTATGATTTATTGTTTGGTTTGTCTAGTGAGTCTGGATTTATATGCATATGTTTCTGCACTACTCTGTTTGTGCAAGTTATAGTATGTCTTTTCACTGAGCCCGGGCCAGGACATGATCTCGTGCGCACTCCTCTGCATTACTCACCGAGTCCCTCGTACTTGCGGGCCGGGACACGTTATTTATATATGCTTATGATATGATGATATGGGGATGGCGGCCAGGATGGCACATGATGATTATCCACCGAGACCCGTAGTAGAGGGCCGGGACACGCTATGTATACACAGTACATGATTCTGATATGCATGATTTCACCACCGAGTCCCTTAACAAAGGGTCGGGACACGCTATTTGCATATATGGTATATGATTTTGTTATACATGATTTCATCCACCGAGTCCCTTATCAGAGGGCTGGGACACGTTATATGTGTTTATATGATGTTATATGATTTGGCATGCATCATCTATGCTTTGACATTACTTTTCTGAGGTCTCGGATAAGGTATTCACCTTTTGTACTTCGGACTCTGACTATAGCTCCGTCTGTTTTATTTCTGGATCTTCGACTCCGAGTATGATTCTGCTACCTATATCTTTGTGCCTCCGGCTCTGACTGTGGTTTTGACAGTTATAATTCTGTACTCCTGTTCTTGACTATGATTTATTTGTTACAATTCCGCTTTACATACTTGGTACATTTTCCGTACTGACCCTCTGTTCTTCGGGGGCTGCGCTATATGCCCGCAGGTACAGACGCTCCTTTGATACGCCGCCAGCTTAGGACACCTGTTCCGCTACTTGGGAGTGCTCCTGTTGATTCGGAGCTTATATTTTGGTATATATCTTCTGTTGTTTTCATCTTCTGTACATATGGTCATTTGGGGTACGGCAGGGCCCTGTCCCGTCATATGATTCCGTTATGTCTGTTAGAGGCCTGTAGACATGTTTGTGGGTTGCGGACTGCCACAGTTCTGGTAGGTATGTGTGAGACTGCGATTTAAGTGACCCGGCTTGCTATGATCGCCTTAACGGCCTATGTATAAGTCTGTGTATGTATGTATTTTCGCGCGATGTATTCTATATCCGTATGAATCTGTGTATGTCTTATTTGATTAGTTTATTAGTATGCTAACTCTATCAGATAGGTACGTACGGGTGTCCAGTTAGGACACCAGTCGCGGCCCACGGGGTTGGGTCGTGACAAAGTGGTATCAGAGCGGTTTGTCCTCGGAATGTCTACAGGCCGTGTCTAGTAGAGTCTTGTTTATCGGTGTGTTGTGCACCACATCTATAAACAGGAGGCTACAGGACATATAGGGTGTTACCCTTTCTTTGAATCTTAGATCGTGCGTTAGAACCGTGTTATCAGGATGTTTCTCTTTCTGACGAAATGTTATGTTTTCAACGATGCCTCCAAAGAAGGCGACGGCCGCCCAGAAGGGCAAAGCGGTGCCAGAGACCGGGGAGACTAGCCGGGCTCAGAGGGTTACCAGAGCCCACCCCCAGACCATGCCCGATGTTGTGCCCTAGTCAGAGGGTTCTACTATACCGTTACCGGAGGGGCCGGAAGCAGTTCCACCCTTAGCCCCGGAGGCCTCAGCTCCCCAGCCAGAGATTGAGAACAGGACTTTGAGGGAGGCCGTGCAGCTGTTGACGACGATAGTGGCCGGACAGGCTCGCGGACGCGGGCGGAGAGGTGGCGATGACGATGACAGGCGCGATAGCCTGAGAGTCCGTGATTTTCTGACGTGCGGCCCCCCAGAGTTTTTCGGGTCCAAGCCCGAGGAGGACCCCCATGACTTCATTAGGGGGATGAGGCGCTCATCGAGACTGGTCAGGGCTACGGAGACCGAGTCCGTGGAGCTAGCCTCACACATATTACGTGATGTGGCGGCAAATTGGTATGAGTCCTGGGAGCTGTCCAGGGGTGAGGGTGCTCCCCCAGCTACCTGGGATGAATTTGTGGCCGCTTTCCTTCGCCACTTTCTCCCTCCGGAGCTGCGACGGGCGAGAGTGGACAGGTTTTTGCAGCTAAAGCAAAGAGGCAGGAGTATCCGGGAGTATAATCTAGAGTTTGATTCCTTAGCCCGATATGCACCTACTATCGTAGCCGATATGGAGGACAGAATGCACCGGTATGTGATGGGGCTGGATGATTACTTAGTTGATGCCTGTATGGCGATGGCGGCGCAGACAGATATGGACATCGCCCGATTGCAGCCTTATGCCCAAGGGATGGAGGACCGCCATCGAGCAGATCAGCCCAGCAGAGATCGTGATAGGAGGCCGCCCAAGAGGGCCAGATCTGCGGGATATTCTGGAGATTTCCGAGGCGGATGGTCTCAGCAGTCGTCTGGTAGGTCCCTTCCTCCGTCAGGCCGGGGTACGCAGTTCGCCGGCAGACGTTTTGATGGCGTAGGTCCTTCTAAAGCAGGCCAGAGTTCTAGGGCCTTGGATTTGCAGCAGAGTAGGGGGTTCAGTCAGACGAGGCTATCTATGCCTCAGTGTCCTCAGTGTGGCAGGTACCACCCGGGAGAATGTCGTCTCGCCACCGGAGCTTGTTTCTCGTGCGGCCGTCAGGGCCACGTTATGAGGGAGTGCCCGTACCGGGGTGGTTCAGGTTCATTCCAGCCTATTGGGTCAGTTGTCGGCTCATCTTATCCTTCAGTAGCTACGCGCCCCACGGGGCGAGATATGCCGGCACCAGCGAGTCGTGGCAGAGGTAGTGGAGGAGCTTCCAGTTCCGGCGGACCATCACACCGCGTGTATGCTTTGACCGGCCGGCAGGACCCAAGAGCGTCCTCGAGCGCAGACCTTGGTATATTGTTAATCTTTTCTTGAGAAATATATGTATTGATGGACCTGTATTCTGTTATATTACGTGATTTTGTCTTTCTGGGCGTTAGTGAAAGTAAGGTAAAAATCCAAACCAATAGAGCCGCCTGAGATAGTTATACATACAGATGAAAATGAATATCGAGAATTCGGTAGGGCGATATGGTCATTGCGCAGGTTAGATCGGGGTGGGATCCGCTACGAATTTTTTTTCGAAAATTTATTAAGACTCCAACCTGCCCTAAATTATGTGATGAAGGTTGTGCGGGGCAGTCGACGCCATTATATTAGCAATAACGCACCAAAACATATGAAAGTTTCGAAGTTAAGCGTGCTGGAACCAGAGCAATTCTGGGATGGGTGACCCCCCTGGGAAGTATACCCAATTTTCATGAATGCTGCTATAAAAGGTAAATGGGAACTCAGGGATAACCTAAAGGAAAGAAAGTAGGTATGGACACTAGAGAGGATGAAGGATAGGAAATATGATCAAGCGAAACCTTTGAAGAAGTCGATGAACGACACATAAAACTATTGGTATGGGAAATTTGGCGGACAAGTCGATAAGTGAGTAGTGAAATGTCGACTAGGGAAATTTTCGTAAATCACTAAAGCATTAGTGGGAGTGGTCTGGTTATAATCAAAAATTCTGTCTATTATACTTCTACGCCTCTGATTTTTATGAAGCTCTGTCCATTATGCCTCTGTACGTCTGACTCTGATCACGGATCTGTCTGACACACTTCCATACGTCTAACTCTGACTACAGATCTGTCCGACATAGTTCAGTACATCTGACTCCGATTATGGATCAATCTGGTATGCTTTTGTGCGTCTGATTGTAATTATGAACCTGTTTGATATGACGTAGGAATACGATAACGTTGTAAGCATCCGAGGAGTGTGACAAGAGGTGAAAGATGCTGATGGCAATTGTAATATTGAAAATAATTTTGAAGGAAAGAAAGGAACCTCCCCGAAATGTTATGAGACCCCCCTAAGGTCAGTCGAACATTCGAGGACGAATGTTCTAAAGGGGGGGGGGGGGAGGATGTTATATCCGACATTTTTGCATATTTGGAAAATCCGAAATATTTTTTTTCTTGGAAGTAGTGAGGATATATTTGAACCTTATTTAGTATGAGTGTGTTGGCTATGAAATTGTTGGTGTGAAATACGGAGGAAGGCCAAGGGGAAAAGTTGGAATTTTGGAAATTTGTTTCGGGAATTACAAAAATTGGAATTTTTAAGGAATTGGGCTCAAAAAAAAAAAATTAAGGCCCAACCCAAAGGGGTGGCCGGCCAACATGGGAAAAAATGGGTCCAAGCCCATGTTTGATTTACACCATGTGAATAATAAGATAAAAGAGGGGCATGATTCATCCATTTGAAGAAGTTTCAAGATTAGTCAAGAAAAACAAAGTAAAAACAAGAGAAAAACAAGCAGAGAGAAAACGGCCAAGAACAAGAGAGAAAGAAGAGAAAAAAAAAAATTCCAAGCTTTCAATTTTGATCCAAAAATTATAATTTTCATGTATTCTTGTCAAGTTCAAGATTTTCTACAAAGTGATATAAATAGCTTGGCAAGGAAGTGCTTCTTGTAGCAAGTGGAAGAATTTGGAAAAGGTAAGATTTTTACTTTTATGTTGGAGGAGTTATATATATGTTGTAGCATATGTAAAGTACATGAAAATCATGAAAGTGTTCCATGCATGTGGTGGCCGTGTGGTGTGTGGTTATGTAGTAGCCGTGCGTGTGTATATATGTTGTATATCTATGGTGGGTTGAATTTTGTGTTGTGTTCTAGTTGTGATTATGGTGGAATTCATGTTGGAAATGAAAGTTGAATGAATTGGGTGGAATTTTGAAAAGTAGATGTCGGCCGTGTGGTATGGAAAAATTGAACGGAAATGAATTATTTTTGTTTGATATGTTAGTGGTGTCGTAATGGTTTTTATAACATAAATAAGATTTTAATGGTTTGAGTCGGAATTGAATTGGAAGGTAGAAGACTATGACATTTTAAAACGATTATGTGACATTATGGAAATGAAATTGTAAGATGTAAATCATGATGATTATTAATGGAATTGAAAGGTAAGAATATGTTATGGAAGTTTTGTCGAAAGTTGGAAGTTTTGGATGAATTATAGTTTCGGTGGAAATTTTGTATATTTTGTGAAATGTTATGAAATGCGTCCGATTGATATGGTAATGACCTTGATTAGTAATAAATGAGAGCATGTTGGTATTGATTTGGAAGTGTGCAGTCGAAAGGAGAATTTATTGCATTATGTCGTAAATAGACTAATCGCGTATATTGTTATTTATGATAATTGTTATTGCCGTTGGTGTTGTTGTTAGGTTGCTGTTGATTGTTTTGGCCGAGTTTGAATCTCGGGGATGCTATATGTATAGGGGAGATGCTGCCCAAATTTTTATAGACAAGTGCTGGCTAAGATTGAAATTTTTTAAGTCTCGTGAATAGTAATTGGTAAATGTGACCATTTGCAGTTTTTGGACGAAACGGGCATTAAGATTTGACGAGCGTAAGGCACGACTAAGGTATGTAAAGTTTCTCCTTTCATTCTTAGGCATGTTCTAAACGTAATAGGCTCGGTCGCGAGCCTTGGATATGACTCAGTCTCTCGAAATCCGAGATTGAAATTGGCCTCATTTCATTCAGTAAGATTGAATTAGTTTCCTTACGAATCGTTGTCAAAATGACATATGTGTATGAAACCTTCCCAATTGAAGTCAAATGGTTCCAAAACTATCATAAATGATTCTATAAGGTCTATGATTCATAACTTGAGTTCACCACCTCGATTGACCTGAGGTGGGCCCGCAGATTCCGAGACCTCCTACTATTGCTTTGTTTGTCTTATATCTATACGGTGCTTAAAAGAAAATTTGGATTATTGTTCCGTTTATCAAATAATAAATGTGAAGAATCTGTATTATACTTTGATACGTGTTATGATTCTAGAAACATGATTTGATATGATGAATCGTGCCATCCCCAAAAAGGGCATACATGTACACTATGACTAACGTCCGACTTCTTTCAAATGGTTTGTCATTTGAACTGTTCCATTCGTCAAAGAACGACCATTCTGACTATCCTGTTGAACCCCATGGTATATTTGTTATGTACGAACAATCTCAGAAATTCTGCTCGACATAATCCGTCACAAATTACGAAAGGTACATTCTATGATTTATTGTTTGGTTTGTCTAGTGAGTCTGGATTTATATGCATATGTTTCTGCACTACTCTGTGCAAGTTATAGTATGTCTTTTCACTGAGCCCGGGCCAGGACATAATCTCGTGCGCACTCCTCTGCATTACTCACCGAGTCCCTCGTACTTGCGGGCTGGGACACGTTATTTATATATGCTTATGATATGATGATATGGGGATGGCAGCCAGGATGGAACATGATGATTATCCACCGAGACCCGCAGTAGAGGGCCGGGACACGCTATGTATACACAGTACATGATTCTGATATGCATGATTTCACCACCGAGTCCCTTAACAAAGGGCCGGGACACGCTATTCGCATATATGGTATATGATTTTGTTATACATGATTTCATCCACCGAGTCCCTTATCAGAGGGTCGGGACACGTTATATGTGTTTATATGATGTTATATGATTTGGCATGCATCATCTATGCTTTGACATTACTTTTCTGAGGTCTCGGATAAGGTATTCACCTTTTGTACTTCGGACTCTGACTATAGCTCCGTCTATTTTATTTCTGGATCTTCGACTCCGAGTATGATTCTACTACCTATATCTTTGTGCCTCCGGCTCTGACTGTGGTTTTGACAGTTATAATTCTGTACTCCTGTTCTTGACTATGATTTATTTGTTACAATTCCGCTTTACATACTCGGTACATTTTCCGTACTGACCCCCTGTTCTTCGGGGGCTGCGCTACATGCCCGCAGGTACAGACGCTCCTTTGATACGCCGCCAGCTTAGGACACCTGTTTCGCTACTTGGGAGTGCTCCTGTTGATTCGGAGCTTATATTTTGGTATATATCTTCTGTTGTTTTCATCTTCTGTACATATGGTCATTTGGGGTACGGCGGGGCCCTGTCCCGTCATATGATTCTGTTATGTCTGTTAGAGGCCTGTAGACATGTTTGTGGGTTGCGGACTGCCACAGTTCTGGTAGGTATGTGTGAGACTGCGATTTAAGTGACCCGGCTTGCTATGATCGCCTTAACGGCCTATGTATAAGTCTGTGTATGTATGTATTTTCGCGCGATGTATTCTATATCCGTATGAATCTGTGTATGTCTTATTTGATTAGTTGATTAGTATGCTAACTCTGTCAGATAGGTACGTACGGGTGTCCAGTTAGGACACCAGTCGCGGCCCACGGGGTTGGGTCGTGACAAGTACAATACTTATCGTTTGATAATCGGAACAAGGATCAAAAGTTTCCTTTGGATTCTACTCCAAAATAAGTCAAACGGAGCAATAGGGAAAATTCGGGAACAATGGGCCCACCTCGGGTCAAATGAGGCGGCGTACCAAATTTACGTACATTATATTTCATGACGTCACTTGTGAGGATTTTGAGGTAGTCGGGTCATATTTATGCAAGTTCTATATGTTTAGGAAGGTTTTCCAACATTTTACACAATTTCTAATTCAATTCTACTGAATGAAAAAGGGGAAACTTTAGGTGCGGATCCCGGAGAATGGAGTTGTCCCCGGGGCTCGTATCCAACCTAGTATGCCTATGACATGCCATAGAAGGAAGGGTGAAGCCTTACATACCTCTTTCCGCTCCTTATGCTATTCTAAATTCAAGTTGCAAATCCGCCAAAATCTACAAATTGGTCACATTTACGAAACTTTGGTTAGAGCATTTAGAATTGGAATCTTAAGATAATACTTGGCTACCGAAATTTCGGCAGCACTTCCCCTGTAAATACTCCATCCCACCAAGTTCAACTTGGCCAATTTCAATCAACAACAATCCCGGGAATTCAACCCGGCCAAACTATCAACATAATTTCGACAACCATACTAACAATTTCCATATTCAATCCAAGATACATTATAACAACTTAATCAATTTACTACTTCTTTCAAAACCTTCCAACTCCAATAAAAACAATACCAACCTTATCATATATATATTCCAACAACACCATACTAATATCATTATCTTCCATACATGTAAGAACATAATATTCAATTTACATAATCTTCCAAGACAAGCCTCCAACTACTAATACTTCACTAAGCTCATTAGGCTTTTATTTGCAACATAAAATCCACAACACAACAACCAACATACCAAATAAAACTTGCTCACATCCCTTCATGATTCACCAAATATACACGGCTATACATCATGCATATACAACTACAACCTCTCCAAAATCATTCCACTTCCATTATCAACATAACATTCACAACAATAACAACCAATTACTAGATAAAATAATTAAAACATGATTTCCACACACACACATATAGCACACCTCACGGCCACAACATAGTTTTTCTCTTCCATGAATATTTCACTCACTTTTGCATACTACAACATGCATAAAGATCCATAACATATAAGAAAAGAGTTTCACCTTACTTTTTTCTCCACTTCTTCACTTGATTAAAATTGGTAACTTGCAAGAATATGAAATCTTCTTGTTCCAATGAACACTCCACCTTGCTAGGAATCCTTGAATTGGTAGGAAATGATTTTTGAAGAATTTTTTTTTTTGGTCTTGAACTTGGCCGAAAATGGCCTATGGAGAAGTTTCTCCTTCTTTCTTTTCTCTCTTCTCTTGAAATGTCTAGAAGATTATGGGACTATTTAGAAGACTTAGTCTTCTTTTAATCCCATAAATTTTAATTTCCCATGGGCTTGGCCCATCAAGAAGGAAGTTGGATGGCCATCCTTGGCCCAAAGTGATCTAGCCCATTTTTTTTTTTTTTTGCAATTCATGAAAAATTATTTTCCAAATTCCAAATTTGCCCTTCATCCTCCTTATATTTCCACGAGTCATATTGCGAATTTTCCCTTTATACCCTTGACCTTTCTTAATATTCCCACTTCAAAATTTTCATAAACCACTTATGCACCCAACAAGATCAAAATTATAGTCTTACTCTTGACCTTTCGCCACTATCTCGAATTATCCAAATACGCAAGAATGTGGGATATAACACTACTAGTGCTAGTAGTGAGTAGAGAGAGGGTAAACAGCAACAGTACTCAAGATATTCAGGCCAGTCCGCAGCTAGTGCGTCTCCTCGATTCGCGGGTAGGAGATTTGATCGCCCCATTTAATCTGGTCCGGATTAGAGTTCGAGGGTCTCGGGTCCTCAGTTTGGGGGTGATTCTAGTCAGAGAAGACCATCGGTACCGCAATACAGCTAGTGCGGTAGGTTACATTCAGGCCAGTGTCACCGAGGCTCAGATGCTTGTTATGCCTGTGGTCAGACTGGGTATATGATGCGTGATTGTCCCTCGATGGGTGGCAGAGTTGGGGCCCAGCCTACAGGATCAGCAGCCGGCTCTTCGTCATCCGTGCACCCCGTAGGGCAGACTCCCCAGGCTTTAACAGGCCGTGGTAGGGGAAGAGGGGTAGCGTCCAATTCAGGTGGCTCCCAGCCCCGTATTTATGCCTTAGCCGAACGACAGGATCTTGAGTCCTCCCCTGACGTTGTCACAGGTATACTATACACATTCTCTCATGATATCTATGTATTAATTGATCCGGGTTCTACCTTTTCGTATATTACTCCGTATATTATTGATCTTATTGGGGTGAAACTCAAGCCAATAAAATCTTTTGAAGTGTCCACTCATGTTGGTGACCCGGTAATAGCTAGACAAGTATATAGAAATTGTGTGGTTGTGGCATGTAATTGTCAGACTATAGCTGATTTGATTGAGCTGGAAATGTTAGATTTTGATGCGATTATAAGCATGGATTGGTTGGCCTCTTGTATGCTAATGAGGATTGCAGAACAAAGATGGTTCGATTCCACTTTCTGGGAGAACCGATGCTTGAATGGAAAGGTAACACAGCGTCTCCAAGAGGTAGGTTTATTTCCTATCTCAAGGCAAGAAAGATGATTGCTAAGGGCTACATTTATCATCTAGTCCGAGTTCATGACACTAAAGCAAAGTCGTCGACTTTTTAATCCGTCCCAGTAGTAAATGAGTTTCCAAATGTATTTCTAGATGAACTTCCAGGTCTTCCGCCGGAATGGGAAATTGATTTTATCATTGATGTGCTGCCGGACACCGAGCCTATATCTATACCTCCTTACAGAATGGCTCCTGCAGAATTGAAAGAGCTAAAGGCACAGTTGAAAGATTTGCTCGGGAAGGTATTTATTAGACCTAGTTCATCACCATGGGGATCACATGTCTTGTTTGTAAGAAAGAAAGAAGGCACCCTATGGATATGCATTGATTATAGACAGTTGAACAAGGTAACAATGAAGAATAAATATCTACTTCCAAGAATCGATGATTTGTTTGATCAACTGCAGGTTACTAAGTGGTTTTCAAAGAATGATCTGAGATCGGGGTATCACCAAGTGAGAGTCAAGGAGGAAGACATTCCGAAAATGGCTTTCAGAACTAGATATGGTCATTATGAATTTTGGGTGATGTCATTTGGGTTGACTAACGCTCCAGCAGTGTTTATGAATTTGATGAATAATGTATTCAGGCCTTTTTAGATCTATTTGTGATCGTGTTTATCGATGATATTCTAGTATATTCTCGGTCAGAAGCAGAGCATGCGTATCATCTACGTATTATCTTTGGAATTCTTCGGACTCATGAATTGTATGCTAAGTTTTCAAAATGTGAGTTTTGGCTGAATTTTGTGACTTTTCTGGGCCATATTATCTCAGGTGATGGTATTCGCGTGGATACTCAAAAAATCGAGGCTGTGAAAACTTGGCCAAGGCCTACAACGCCTACAGAAGTCCGTAGCTTTCTGGTATTAGCAGGTTACTACAGAAGATTTATGGAAGGATTTTCTTCTATTTCAGCACCATTGATGAAGTTAACTCAGAAATTAGAAAACTTTCAGTGGACCGATGATTGTGAGCGCAATTTCCAGGAATTGAAGGACAGATTAACTTCAGCCCTAGTCTTGACGCTTCCAGAAGGGTCAAAAGGTTATGTTGTTTATTGTGACGCCTCTGGTGTCGGATTGGGCTATGTATTGACGAGCATGGGAAGGTTATAGCCTATGCCTCCAGATAGTTAAGGAAACATGAGAAGAACTACTCGACTCACGATCTTGAATTAGCGGCGGTTATTCATGCTTTGAAGATATGGAGACATTATTTGTATGGTATTCATGTTGACATTTATGCAGAACATAAGAGTCTCCAGTATATTTTCAAGCAGAAGGAGTTGAATTTACGGCAGAGGCGGTGGTTAGAGTTATTGAAAGACTATGATCTGAATATACTATATCATCTGGGAAAAGCAAATGTGGTGGCCGATGCTCTTAGCCGCAAATCCATGGGCAGTTTATGTGACATTAAACCGGAGAAGAAAGAATTAGTTCGTGAGATCCACCAGTTAGCTAGCCTAGGAGTTCGTTTAATCGACTCGGGCAATGCAGGAGTCGATATTCACAATCCAGCTGTTTCATTCCTTGACATGAAAGTGAAAAGGCGCCAATATGAAGATCCCTAGTTGATTCACTATAAAGATACACTTCCTCAGAAAGAAAAGTCACCATTAGAGATTTCTACAGATGGGATTCTCAGGTATCGAGGCAGGCTATGTGTTTTGGATGTTGCGTGATTACGTCGTCAGATTCTGGAAGAAGCTCATTATTCCCGGTATTCTATTCACCCAAGAGCGACCAAGATGCACCACAATCTCAAGTTAATGTATTGGTGGGATGGAATGAAGAAAGATATATCAAAATTTGTAGCTCAGTGTCCAAATTTCCAACAAGTGAAAATTGAGCATCAAAAGCCAGGAGGATTGTTACAAGCTATAGAAATTACAACCTGGAAATGGGAAGTGATCAACATGGATTTTATTGTAGATTTTGCTCGTTCTCGGCATAAGTATGACTCCATATGGGTGATTGTTGACAGACTCACAAAATCAGCTCATTTCTTTCCAGTCAGAACCATATATTCACTAGAAGATTATACAAGGTTGTATCTTCAGAAGATAGTGCGACTTCATGGTGTCGCAGTATCTATTATCACAGATAAAGGAGCACAATTTACAACTAAATTTTGGAAGTCTTTTCAAGAAGGTTTGGGAACTAAAGTGAGACTCAACACAACATTTCATCCACAAACAGATGGGCAAGCTGAACGCACTATGCAGACCTTGGAAGACATGTTGCGGGCATGTATGTTAGACTTCGAAGGAAATTGGGATGAACATTTGCCACTTATCGAATTTGCCTATAATAATAGTTATCACTCCAGTATCCAGATGGCTCCGTATGAATCTCTGTATAGAAGGAGATACAAGTCGCCAACTGGATGGTTTTAAGTCGGGGAGACACAACTGATAGGTCCAGAATTGATTCAGCAAGTGGTGGAAAAGATCAAGCTTATCAGAGACTTATTGTTGACAGCCCAAAGTCACCAAAAATCTTATGCAGACAACCGCCGATGAAACCTGGAATTTCAAATCAATGATTGGGTATTCCTAAAAGTGTCGCCGATGAAAGGTGTAGTTAGATTCGGCAAGAAGGGAAAGCTTAGTCCCTGATATATTGGACCTTATATGATTGTCTGCAATGTGGGCCAAGTGGCATATGAGCTGGACTTACCTTCGAAACATGAGCCAGTTCATCCTGTTTTCCATGTGTCGATGCTCCGTAAGTGTGTTGGAGATCCTTCTAGGATCATGCTGGTAGATGATGTTCAAGTTATGGAGAAGTTGGCTTATGAAGAGGTACCCATTGCCATACTAGATAGGCAAGTACGGAAACTTAGAAATAAAGAGGTAGCCTCGATTAAGGTCTTGTGGAGAAACAACAACCGAGAGGAAATGACTTGGGAAGCGAAAGAAGATATGAAGTCAAAATATCCGCAATTGTTTCCACTAACGGAAGAGATTCAAGATGAGACGCCATTATCATAAGGTTTGTAACTCTTTCTTTTAATGCTTTTGGTCGTGTGTGGCCATATTTTCTTGCCATTGTGTTGTAGCCCTGTGAGGCGATGTTATTGTGGGTTGGTTTGAGAGGATGTTAGTGCCATATTACAGGAGACACTCTAGCGAAATTTCTATAAAATTCCTGAGAACTTAACATTCGGGGACGAATGTTTTTAAGGAGGGGAGAGTATTACACCCCGAGAAATTTCATGTCATTGTGCAGTAAATAGAATGACGCAGGTTAAGATGTATATGATGTCCCAACAAGTAAGAAGGGGTACTTAACGATTCTAATTAAGATTCCAAAGACATTTGAGGCAAGAGAAGAAAGTTCGTTGAGGAAGGCGAAGTATAAGTCGTGTTTTGAAAAGGTTTTGCAAAGTACCGAGCTAATGTTGATTTAATAATGTCTTGAGGAAGAGTTATAATGCTCCTTAAATTGTTAATGAAGTGTTAAACAAGTGTTAAGAAGGTCCCATAAGGATTGGAGATCAAACGGAACGACGAGAACAAGTTTGGGAGGAAGGTAGGTTATACGACCCATTATACGGTCCGTATAACTTCATACGGGCCGTATAACAGTCACAGTGAGGGGTCTTCATTGGAAGACTTATACAGTCACTTATACGGACCGTAAAAATTATACGGACCGTATAAGTGTCCATATAATTTATGACGGGCAGCCTTGTCTATTTTTATAAATATAAGTCCCAAGTTATTATTTTCATTTCTTACTTCCTCCACACTTCTTGAAACCTCTAGAACACTCTATACATCTTATTAACACAAATTCAAGAGAGATCAAAGATCAAATACAAAACAATTAGTGGAATCAAGTGCAAAGATGTTAACTAGGGTTAAGGGAAGCCAAGTGTCACGACCCAACCCCGTGGGCCGCGACTGGTACCCTAACTGGGTACCCGTACATACCTACCCGACCGACTTTCGAATCATACGGATTTTTTTTTTTTTTTTTAAAACAGAAGTTATAGAAGTAGGCCGATACAAATACGGCACGCGCGCAAACATATATATACATACCTGAACATACAGACATTTACAGATAAGCCGATAAGGCTAACATACAGACGAAACCCGTAACCCACACATCTATCTACAGGCCTCTCCAGACATACAGAGTCATATGACGGGACAGGGCCCCGCCGTACCCAGAATATCCATACATACAGAGTATACAGAAGACATGAGATATATACCAAAAATATACGCTCCGAATCAAAGGAGCTCTTCAAAACAGCTGAATCAGAAACCTACGCGGGCGGCGTATCACCTGGCGCTTCTGTACCTGCGGGCATGTAGTGCAGCCCCCGAAGAACGGGGGTCAGTACGAAAAATGTACCGAGTATGTAAAGCAGAAACATAACAGATATAAGCATAGTCCGAACCGGAGTCACAGAAATATAACGGACAGAACCATAAATCATACTGACGGACAGAGTCATGATCCAGACAGACATACAGAATCGTGTTCCATACAAATAAATCGAATTATGGTTCGGACAGACAGACGGAATCATAATACGGACAGACGAGCAGAATCAGAATCCATACGGACATACAGACATAGTCGTAATTCAGACGGACAGACGGAAGTATGTCGGACAGAATTATGCATGCAGAGTAGTACAGAGTCATACAGAATCATACAGAGGCATGTGCTTATATAAATATAGGTAGCACACGCATACAGTCATACAGATCCCGGCCCTGTCTAGGGGCGCGGTAACAGAACCCGGCCCTTTTAGTACGGGACGCGGTGGACAGACAGAATCAGATCAGATCATATGCCATCCTGGACGCCATCCCCATACACAGATCATAATATCATACAGACATACAGATCCCGGCCCGTACGCCGAGGGACGCGGTGAACAATGCAGAGAAATATGCACGATAACAGAACCTGGCCCGGGTCGCAGTGAAAGAATGCATTGGGACAGACACGAACCGATAAATGAGAAACTACTTACATACAGACTCAACATACAGACTCAATTAAACTGAAGGGTGCCAAACGGCGAGCCAAAATCAGAATATCCAGATAGTATGCATAGTACGCGCCTATGTCCTAGTTGGGAAGGCACGACAGATTATTATCAGAATCGGATTCTAAGATGTTCAAAAATCATTTGCATAAATTACACAAAAATAGCCATATTATACACAAAATAATAGTCCAGAAGTTTTTAGAGAAAATCGGACCAAATCGGAAGTATTTAAAATTTTACAGAAGATATCGGGCCTTGTGGGCCCGCCTCGGACCAACTCGAGGCTACATAGGTAAATTATTGCTAATAGACCTTATGAGGTCATCCATAGTCGTTTGGAAGTGTTCCGACTCCGTTTAGGGAAGTTTTGTACAAAGATTCACTTTAAAGGCAATTTGTAAGAAAATAGCTTCAATTGAATTGAAGGAATTGGAGCGGTTTTCCGTCTCGAATTCCGGGGAACGGAGTCGTACTTAAGTCTCGCGGCCGAGCCTACCACATCCAGAACATGCCTAGGAACATAGGGGAATGCTTCACATACCTCGATAGCGCCTTACGCTCGCTTGGCGTCAACTTCAATTTCGTCCAAAATCTAGAAATGGTCAAGTTTACCATTTGTTAGTTTCAAACTTTTCAATAATTCAACTTTACACATACTTGCCTACCGAAATTTCGGCAGCATTTCCTCTGTATATACGACATCCCCGAGACTTAGCTCGGCTCAATTCATCAACACAACAACCCAGGAATGACATCAAAACATCAATGGACATTAAACATACACTAAGGCATCATTAGCCATCTTTCGACATAACGAAACATTTTTCGTTTCAAACTTGCATTTCCAAACCAAACTTATTATTTTCATATCCATTATCCATCAAAATCATTACGACATACACCGGAGGCATCCATACCATTTTCACATAATATTCATAAGATACACAAACATTCAAACTTTCCATTAAGTCACTACTTTTCCAATCTTTTCCTAACTTTCAACATAAAAGTTCATAAACACATTTTTATATTCCAAGTTCGTTATCATAAATCATAATTTCAAGAAATCACGCTAAAGCGACATACTTTCCGACAACAACTTAACCAACAAATTCTTCGTTTTAGCTTAACCATTATCCTTCCATCTACTCCACAAAGTCATAACAACACAAGTATTGCATTAAATCAATTCAACCCATGCACTTTCACATAAGCACCACACGGCCAACATGCAATATCCTCCAACTTCCATTAATTCATCCCACTTTCATTTCTAATACAATTTTTACCAGAACATACTAGATTCTAAGATGAATTCAAGTCACCAAACCATGCTATATACATGCATACCCACGGCCAACACCTACTTAGTTCCAACACACAAAATTTCCATATTTTTCATTCATTCACACATACTACAACATACATATACCTTTTATAACATAACAAAAGCATGAAATCCTTACCTTTCTTCAAGTTCTTCACTTGGAGGATAAAATTGCTTTCTTGCCACAATACTTATATCAACTTGTAGAGGGCTTTGAGCTTAGTACTAATCTCACAACAAAAGAATTTTTTGAACCAAGATTTGGCTCCAATAATTTTTTCCTTCTTTTCTTTCTTTTTCTTTCTTTCACCCGAATTCTCTCTCTCTCTTTGTTCTTGATTTCTTTTTGTTTTTCTTCTTGACTTATCTTGAACCTTCTTTATACTTATCCATATATAAAATAATTTCCCATGGAATTTAATTAATCCATGGGCTTGGGTGAGTTGTGGCCGGTTGGGCCCCTTAAAGTTGGGCCTCACTTCACTTAATTTTTGAGCCCAAAATTGTTGGCTAATTATTGAAATTCATGGGACAAATTTCCAAAATTCCAATTTTTCCCTTGGCCTCCTTTCGTAATTCCACACCATTGTATTCATAACCTACACATTCATACCAAGAAATGTCCAATTGTGGCCTTATTCATCACAAGTCCATTTATCTTGAATTTTTTGAATAAGCGAAAATGTCGGATGTAACATCCTCCCCCCCTTTAGAAACATTCGTCCTCGAATGTTAAATTGACCTTATGGGGCGTCGTACTACTTCGGGAGGGTTCTCTTTATAGACGTCCTTTACTGACTTTCCGACATGGCTTCTTTCCCAACATTATGGGGTAATTTTTCACATCACTGATTCAAATGCCTTCATAATATACTTCCTCATACCCCACATAATCATCGAACCATAAGCTATATTCTTGTAACAGAAAAATGCTTTCCAGACGTGATAGTCCATATCATTTCTTGTGACACTGCTGAGTTCCCTACCACGCTATCATAGTCCCACTTCAAACCAGACACTTCATACCAAACAGATTCAGAACTAGGACCGGACGCGTAGAAGCATATCGGACGGATTCGTAATCGGAGTGAGACATACAGAGGTGTGTCAGACATATTCGTAATAAGAGTTAATCGCACAGAGATATGTCAGACAGAAACGTATTCAGAATCAATCATACAGAGGTATGTCAACCAGAAACATATTCAGAATCAGACATACAAAAATTTACCAGGCTGGAAACATAATCGGGTTCAGAAGTACAGAGACGTAATAGGCAGAGCCTTAGCAGAATCGAAGTGCAGAAGTATAACGGATAGAATCTGAAGCCGAATCAGATCACACTTAGTAAGGCTCCAGCGATATATGGAAAATTCCCTTATTGGAAACCTGGTAGCCAAGTTATCACACAAATCGTCTCGCGTGTCGCTTATCGACTCTTTCCTGCCATCCATACTCATTTTCTTTTTCAAACCTCGTCATACCAGACTGAGTTATAATGGAATAGGGGTTTTTCTGGTCCTTGACAACATTTGTGTCCTCACCCCCGCTTCGCTTCATGTATTCGGTTTAGTAAAACCTTTCGTCTATCACAACGTTAGTTGCCGGGACTCGGCTCTTAACCCGCATGGGCACCAAACGAAAATCATACATACACACATACACACACATACACATACACACATACAAATATATTTACTAATATCTTACTGGCGAGCGTCTCTGACTGTTATTCAGATTCGCTCAATTTCCCGAGCGGTATCGCACCTTTCCTTTTTGCCCATTTAATCCGCGTCGGTCTGTGTGGCTTCTGTAAAGGCACTAATTACTCCACACGTTCTCTTTTCCTTTAGATTACCCCAAATTTTCATTTATATCCATCATACCTACACTTGTGCAAAACTTTGCATTACTTCCCAGGGGGTCACCCATCCCAGAATTGCTCTGGCTTGAGCACGCTTAACTCCGAAACTTTCATGCATTTTGACACGTTAGGGCTAATATAATTCCGTCGATTGCCCCGCACGACCTTTGTCACGAAATTTTAGGGCAAATCGGGGTCTTAGCAATTTTTCGGAATATTTTTGTAGCGGGTCCCACCCCCGGCTAAATCGTACAATTACCATGACGCCTTTTGAATCTCGGTATCTACCAAGTTAACATTTACCTTACTATTTCTAATACCCAGACGTATAAGATCACGTAATGCAGCAAAATACAAACTTATCCATACATATATCTCTCAAAAAGAATCACTGGCATACCTGGACGTGCGCTCGAAGACGCTCCTGGGTCCTGCCGGCCGGTCAAAGCAAACACACGGTTCGAAGGACCGCTGTAACCAGAAGCTGCGCCACGACCTCTGCCACGACCTGCTGGCGCTGGTGCTGGTGCTCCTCGCCCTGTGGGGCGTATAGCTGTCGAAGGAGAAGATGAGCCTGCAACGGACCCAGCAGGCTGAACTAAACCTGAACCTGAACTGCCCTTAAGCGGGCACTCTCTGACTCGATGGTCTGGGCTCCCACAAAAATAACAAGCGCCCGTAGCGCGATAACACTCCCCCGGGTGGGGTCTCCCACAGTAAGAACATGGGGGTATGGGTGGCCTCGACTGACCGGGACCTCTGCTCACCTGTGGGCCTGGGACTCTGGAGCTCTGTCCCAAGAACTGTGGGGGTGTACTGTAGGCTGGCTGGGACGAATACCTGTTGCCCCGCCGCTGGGAAGGCTCGCTCTGAAATCCCTCTGAATATCCAGCCGATCTGGCCTTCTTAGGTCGGCCCCTATCGTAACTCCTATCAGGCCGACGCTCCCTACGTCGGTCCTCCATGCCCTGGGCGTATGCCTGTACCCGGGCTATATGCATCCCTGGCTGAGAAGCCATGGCCAAGCAACCGTCAATCAGATAAGAGTCTAGTCCCATCACATACCTGTGCACCCTGTCGGCCATCTCGGCTACTATGGCGGGCGCATACCTAGCCAGTGAGTCAAACTCTAGGCTGTACTCGCGAACACTCCTACCATTCTGTCTCAGGTTCAAGAACCGATCAACCCTAGCTCTCCGTAGCTCTGGTGGTAGAAAATGGTCAAAAAAGGCCTTAGTAAACTCGGCCCATACCGCTGGGGGAGCATCGTCACCCCTGGAGAGCTGCCAAGACTCATACCAATTTGCCGCCACCTCATATAATCGATACGAAGCCAACTCCACAGACTCAGTCGGCGAAGCCTTAATCAATCGTAGTGTGCTCTCCATCTTTCTAATGAACTCTTGGGGGTCCTCCTCAGGTTTTGTCCCGGAGAATTCTGGAGGATTACATGTCAAAAACTCACGAGCCCTGGAGCTCTCATACCTGTCCGCACGACCACCCCCAAATCCATGCCTGCGAACCTGCTCCGGCATCAATGTGGTCAATAACTGAACCGCATCTCGCATGGCCCTACCCTCCGCCCCTGCCTGTGGAGCTAGAGGCTCGGGCACTGGAACCTCAGGAGCTTGCGGTGGAACCGTCTCCCGATTAGCAGCTCCTGCTGCTCTGATATCCTCCGGCAAGGGGGGTGTAACAGATCCAGACGATGGGGGCACATCCTCCAGTGCAGGCTGCACACTGGCCCTGGTAACCCTCGAGGCCCGGCTGGTCTCTCCAGCCTCAATCCTCGCCTTGCCCTTCTGGGCAGCAGTTGCCTTCTTCGGAGGCATCACTCAAACATAGCATATCGTTAGGAGGGGATCATCCTAATCACACAGCTTTATCGCACGATCTAAGAATCCAAAGAAGGGTGACATCCTAAATGCCCTGTAGTTTCCTGTTTATAGATGTGGTGCACAACACATCGATAAACAAGACTCTACTAGACACGGCCTGTAGACATTCCGAGGACTAACCGCTCTGATACCACTTTTGTCACGACCCAACCCCGTGGGCCGCGACTGGTACCCTAACTAGGTACCCGTACATACCTACCCGACCGACTTTCGAATCATACGGATTTTTTTTTTCTTTTTTTTTTTTTTTTAAAACAGAAGTTATAGAAGTAGGCCGATACAAATACGGCACGCGCGCAAACATATATATACATACCTGAACATACAGACATTTACAGATAAGCCGATAAGGCTAACATACAGACGAAACCCGTAACCCACACATCTATCTACAGGCCACTACAGACATACAGAGTCATATGACGGGACAGGGCCCCGCCGTACCCAGAATATCCATACATACAGAGTATACAGAAGACAGGAGATATATACCAAAAATATACGCTCTGAATCAAAGGAGCTCTTCAAAACAGCTGAATCAGAAACCTACGCGGGCGGCATATCACCTGGCGCTTCTGTACCTGCGGGCATGTAGCGCAGCCCCCGAAGAACGGGGGTCAGTACGAAAAATGTACCGAGTATGTAAAGCAGAAACATAACAGATATAAGCATAGTCCGAACCGGAGTCACAGAAATATAACGGACAGAACCATAAATCAGACTGACGGACAGAGTCATGATCCAGACAGACATACAGAATCGTGTTCCATACAAATAAATCGAATTATGGTTCGGACAGACAGACGGAATCATAATACGGACAGACGAGCAGAATCAGAATCCATACGGACATACAGACATAGTCATAATTCAGACGGACAGACGGAAGTATGTTAGACAGAATTATGCATGCAGAGTAGTACAGAGTCATACAGAATCATACAGAGGCATGTGCTTATATAAATATAGGTAGCACACGCATACATTCATACACATCCCGGCCCTGTCTGGGGGCGCGGTAACAGAACCCGGCCCTCTTAGTACGGGACGCGGTGGACAGACAGAATCAGATTAGATCATATGCCATCCTGGCCGCCATCCCCATACACAGATCATAATATCATACAGACATACAGATCCCGGCCCGTACGCCGAGGGACGCGGTGAACAATGCAGAGAAATATGCACGATAACAGAACCTGGCCCGGGTCGCAGTGAAAGAATGCATTGGGACAGACACGAACCGATAAATGAGAAACTACTTACATACAGACTCAACATACAGACTCAATCAAACTGAAGGGTGCCAAACGGCGAGCCAAAATCAGAATATCCAGATAGTATGCATAGTACGCGCCTATGTCCTAGTTGGGAAGGCACGACAGATTATTATCAGAATCGGATTCTAAGATGTTCAAAAATCATTTGCATAAATTACACAAAAATAGCCATATTATACACAAAATAATAGTCCAGAAGTTTTTAGAGAAAATCGGACCAAAACGGAAGTATTTAAAATTTTACAGAAGATATCGGGCCTTGTGGGCCCACCTCGGACCAACTCGAGGCTACGTAGGTAAATTATTGCTAATAGACCTTATGAGGTCATCCATAGTCGTTTGGAAGTGTTCCGACTCCGTTTAGGGAAGTTTTGTACAAAGATTCACTTTAAAGGCAATTTGTAAGAAAATAGCTTCAATTGAATTGAAGGAATTGGAGCGGTTTTCCGTCTCGAATTCCAGGGAACGGAGTCGTACTTAAGGCTCGCGGCCGAGCCTACCACATCCAGAACATGCCTAGGAACATAGGGGAATGCTTCACATACCTCGATAGTGCCTTACGCTCGCTTGGCGTCAACTTCAATTTCGTCCAAAATCTAGAAATGGTCAAGTTTACCATTTGTTAGTTTCAAACTTTTCAATAATTCAACTTTACACATACTTGCCTACCGAAATTTTGGCAGCATTTCCTCTGTATATACGACATCCCCGAGACTTAGCTCGGCTCAATTCATCAACACAACAACCCAGGAATGACATCAAAACATCAATGGACATTAAACATACACTAAGGCATCATTAGCCATCTTTCGACATAACGAAACATTTTTCGTTTCAAACTTGCATTTCCAAACCAAACTTATTATTTTCATATCCATTATCCATCAAAATCATTACGACATACACCGGAGGCATCCATACCATTTTCACATAATATTCATAAGATACACAAACATTCAAACTTTCCATTAAGTCACTACTTTTCCAATCTTTTCCTAACTTTCAACATACAAGTTCATAAACACATTTTTATATTCCAAGTTCGTTATCATAAATCATAATTTCAAGAAATCACGCTAAAGCGACATACTTTCCGACAACAACTTAACCAACAAATTCTTCGTTTTAGCTTAACCATTATCCTTCCATCTACTCCACAAAGTCATAACAACACAAGTATTGTATTAAATCGATTCAACCCATGCACTTTCACATAAGCACCACACGGCCAACATGCAATATCCTCCAACTTCCATTAATTCATCCCACTTTCATTTCTAATACAATTTTTACCATAACATACTAGATTCTAAGATGAATTCAAGTCACCAAACCATGCTATATACATGCATACCCACGGCCAACACCTACTTAGTTCCAACACACAAAATTTCCATATTTTTCATTCATTCACACATACTACAACATACATATACCTTTTATAACATAACAAAAGCATGAAATCCTTACCTTTCTTCAAGTTCTTCACTTGGAGGATAAAATTGCTTTCTTGCCACAATACTTATATCAACTTGTAGAGGGCTTTGAGCTTAGTACTAATCTCACAACAAAAGAATTTTTTGAACCAAGATTTGGCTCCAATAAATTTTTCCTTCTTTTCTTTCTTTTTCTTTCTTTCACCCGAATTCTCTCTCTCTCTTTGTTCTTGATTTCTTTTTGTTTTGTCTTCTTGACTTATCTTGAACCTTCTTTATACTTATCCATATATAAAATAATTTCCCATGGAATTTAATTAATCCATGGGCTTGGGTGAGTTGTGGCCGGTTGGGCCCCTTAAAGTTGGGCCTCACTTCACTTAATTTTTGAGCCCAAAATTGTTGGCTAATTATTGAAATTCATGGGACAAATTTCCAAAATTCCAATTTTTCCCTTGGCCTCCTTTCGTAATTCCACACCATTATATTCATAACCTACACATTCATACCAAGAAATGTCCAATTGTGGCCTTATTCATCACAAGTCCATTTATCTTGAATTTTTTGAATAAGCGAAAATGTCGGATGTAACACCAAGAATCTCTTTGGTTTTGAAGCTGGGCTTTCTCCAAGCGAAGTATTTTCATACAAATCCCATTCGTACATAATCAATGGTGATTTTTTTCCGGTTATCTAACCTTAATACGAATTCTCTTGAATGTAGAATCGTTAACATTGGAGGGAAGCATTTAATCGATAAAGTTAGAGAGAAGTAAAGGTATGTATGTCTAGTCCGCTTCTTTCAAAGGCATGACTTCTATAGTATGGTTTCTTTTCTATATTTTCATGACCTTCTTACTGTCACACTCCGACCTTACTAGGGTGTGATGGGCACCCGACCCTTACTTAGAGCCGAGCGAACCCACTGACTTTTAATACATACATAATCATTTGGACTTTTTAAATAACATAAAGATGAAATACATAGTAAAATTTTCAAAAATACTCTTTTTCGTTACTTTAAAATCAAACAAAATTCTGTAATCATATGAAACTTATATCATAACACTAATGACACATCGGCTGACGGAGCCGCTTACTGAACTGACAACCAATACCCACAACTCTGTCTGCAAAGTCTCTAACTTCGAACAAAACATCATAGCACATAGTACGCTGAATCGGCAACACTCCAGGGCCAAATGGAGCTTGTCAACTTCGCTGGAACATCTTCTATAATAGCTTTTGCTCATCTGGGTGTACCTGCGCGGCATGAAATGCAGCCCCCGACGAAAAGGGGGTCAGTACGAGTAATGTACTGAGTATGCAAGACATGAATAGTAACATAGCAAGAGATGTAATTATGAACAACAACAGAATAGAGATATAGAGAATGTCATGAGATAAAAGAGTAACCCGTACATCTGAGTGCCTCTTAGGCGGATGCCATGCATGCTTGGCTTCCTTTGACAAACATTTCTTTTCATATATATAGAAAATAGAACATGCCATAGCGCCGAACAACGTCGGCTCACCCA
The DNA here is from genome assembly GCF_019175385.1 of Lycium barbarum. Lineage (NCBI taxonomy): Eukaryota > Viridiplantae > Streptophyta > Magnoliopsida > Solanales > Solanaceae > Lycium > Lycium barbarum. Next base: position 30,017,875 of record NC_083342.1, on the reverse strand, counting down.
CATATATCCCGCGTCCGGGCATCCCGCGTCCGGGATGATGTTACGCCAACTGACCAGGTGGCAATGCGTCTATAGCGCAACATATGTCTCTTTCCCCATATTCCCCATATACATATACATATGTCCCTTTTCCCCATATTCCCCATATACATATACATATAAGCAGCATGCATGAGAGCCCAAAGAAAGTCATGTATCCATCAGAGTGACGTAAGGTCGGTAACCTCCGATTACATTATGGAATAACCGTGGTCGCTTTGTCTCACCTTGAAGGAACAATTATTATAAGATGAGACTGGCAACGTATAACAGCGTACATAAACCGACAGCTGACGACTCAGAAACAAGTTTTGGGTCGATCCGATCTAGTATAAGAAAGTTATGAGCGTTTGAAGTACAGAACCTTTTACGAACGTTTCGGAAGCTAATTTTGGAAAAATCAAAGCAATAACCATATCAAGAACCTTTAAACATGAGATCATTCTTACCATAGTCATCTTAGAGATATTCTCATCCTCGACATCATCAATGTCATTGTAAAACATATCTATCGTTTTTGTCATAAAAGCTTACAATACCATAAACCTTTGTTTTGGAAAACTACGGACATTTTTGGAAAACATTAACGGGTTATCGGAAAACAATCATGCCTTGAAATCATAAACATCTATCTTTTGAAAACAAGGAGAATATGGAAACGATTATGAAATCATAACACCAGGATCATGCCTTTGAAAGAAAGGAACGAGCCTTAACATACCTGTTCCGCCTCCTTTTAGCTACGCTTAATTTCCCAAGCTCGCTACCGCTATTCTACATTCAAGAAGATTGACGCAATCATTAGATTCATTACCATACATACTTGTCTTAGTCTTTCAAATAAATTCACTTATGATCTGCCGAAATTTCGGCAGCATCTCCCCTGTAAATACACCATCCCCGAGAATCTAACTCGGCCCAAATCATCAATCAACAATCCGAGAATTCAACTCGGCCAAACTATCAACAACAATACCATCAATCATACCAACAACATCAACAACCAATTCAAGATGCATTCTAACATTAACAACCTTTGTCATACAATTTAATGACATTTCATTTATATTCAATTCAATTCACATAACATTCAAAACGACTCAATCAACATCCTACTCCACCCGACACCTTCCAAATTCAATAAGAACAATAACAACTTATTTCCTTCTTTCAAATTAAATCACAACAACCTAACTTACAATCTTCCAACACATGTCTCATTTCCAAATTTATGAATTATATTTACAACCCATACATTATCAAATTTATTCTTACGACTATAAGAAACCACACTAACGTCACATTAACTTCTCCAATAATGCACAAACGATTTCAAGTTCATTTCAAGCTACCAAACCTTCACTTTACATTATGGAATCCACAACACAACAATCAAACTACTAAATAAAATTAATTCATCACATCTTCCCAACACCCCTCTTATTCGGCCAACACCATACATATACATATTTCATGAATTTCATCCATTTCCACATACTTCAACACTCACAAATCATCTATAACACATAAAAAGAAGATTGAGCACATACCTTCTCCATCCAACCTCTTAGCTTAGCTAGGGTTTGTAAATCACTCTAATAAATGCTTGGCTTGCTCCAACAACTCCTTCATGTTGTTAGGGACGTTCCACTTAGTAGAAATGTTAGAATAAAATAATTTTTGATAAAATTCTTTCCAAGGTTCTTGTTTTGTTCTCCATGGCCGAATGGCCTCTATTTTTTTGTTCTTGAAATTTCTTGAATTGTGAAGATAAATAATGGTCTTATTTTGGTCATCTCTCCACATAAATATTTTGGTCTTATATATATCTCCTTCCAATACCAAGTAGACACATGTCCTCTTTCTTGAAACTTCTTTAATATTAAAAATAAGATGACTAATTATTTCATTTTTGTCATCACTTTTTCTATATATATACATATATACACGGCCAAAGGGGTCCTCCAAGAACTCTCTTGAACTTTTTGTGAAATTCCCATTTTGACCCTAGCCTTCCACATTATTACCATGAACCATTTTTTCAATTTCCCTTTTTTGCCGTTAGCCTTTCTCAATATTTCCATACTACTAATGTTCATAAATAATATTCGTAACCAACTTGTACATTATAATAATTTTGGAAGATGGTCATTCCCTTAACTTACCACGACTACCTTGAAATATCCGAACGTACAAAATATGGGATATAACACTTACATCCCAAAAGATAAAAGTTAATGGTTCTTAAGAGCTTCTTATGAGATGGAGACGAGATATGTTCCACGATAATGATGATGATCATAATGTTTTCGTGAGCTTGATAATCCTATCTTTATGATTCCATTGATGTTATTCCTTGTTGTTGCCCCACCTCATATGTTAGTTCCTTCACGATGAGACATATTGATATTGATTATTCCATAATATAATCGGAGGTTCCCAACCTTACATCACTCCGATAGAGTTACGGCTTTTGCTTGAGCTTTCATGGATGCTTCATATTATGTATATGTAAGATTACACCGTGCATATTTGGCCGGGCAGTCACCACTACGATGGGCGTAGTGGGCAGCTATGATGATGATTACACTGTGCCTATATGGCCGGGCAGACACCACTAGTGGTGGCTTGAGTTGTTTACCCCGGACGCGGTAGGCCCGGACGCGGGCTAATGATGATTGCACCGTACCTATATGGACAGGAAGTTTACATATGCATACATGATATGATGTTGTTTATTATAAAAGTTAGCATGCATGATTCTGCCTTAAGGGGCAATCAGTTACAGGTTACCCCTTCACTTTATGTTCCCTCATTTCCTTATTATGTTTGACATTCATGCTTTACATACTCAGTACATTGTTCGTACTGACGTCCTTTTCTTTTATGGACGCTGTGTTTATGACCACAGGTAGACAGGGAGACAGTGCAGACGCTTAGGAGATTACGCAACAGATGTACAGGAGCACCCCACTACTCCGGAGGTGCATCCCATGGTATATTCTTTTGTGTACATATATTGGGCATGGCAGGGCCCTGTCCCGTCTCTATGATTCCAGTATTCCAGTTAGAGGCTCGTAGATGCATACGTGTGGGTTGTAGATGCTATGTGACCTCTCAGTGTATATTTTGTATATCATTTTTATAGCCTTGTGGGCTAATGTACATATACGTGTTTTGGGAGATATTTGGAGAATGTTTCGTGATAAGTCTTGTGTTGAGAATGATGTATGCCCAGGTTAAGTATGGTAGATAGCATGATGGGTAGTGCTCAGTAGTCAGCTCCGGGTACCCGTCATGGTCAGTAGTTGGGTCGTGACAGTAGCAATCACGAGCCAAGATCATCTTAATGGGGGAAATAGTACGATAGTTGGATATTAACTGACCACTGGATACATACATACGGACATGAGGATATGGAACTAATGAAGGAGTTTGGCAAGAATTAAGGGAATATGAAAGAAGACTGATAAGCTCATAGTATAAGAGCATGGAGATCAGGAACTAAATGAAGGCAACTATTTCAAGATATCAATGATAACATTGTAAACCCACAAGCTACAACATTCGAGAACGAATGATTTTAAAAGGGGGGGGGGGGGGGGAGAATGTTAGACCCTGCAGTTTGTACGTTGTAATTCGTTAGGTGTTGGTTGCTTTAAGTATGGACATTGGAGTTACCTACAAGGATATATGGGATTATATGTGCTTATCTTATGGTTATGAGGGTTTAAGTTCATATAATAAGCTACGGCAGGATTGGAGGGCAAGTGAATCAAGAAAATTAAGTTTGTTGAATTTTGGAGAAAATATGAGGGGCAATTTTGGTCGAACTTGGAGAAAGAATATCTTTTAGTAAATTAGGAGGTTTGGAGCAAAGCAAAAGCCTAAATTGAAGTTCATGAAGTCTAGTTTCCAACACAATAAACCTCTTGTCGATAGGACATCGGAGTAGAGAGTTATGGACGTTACAAGTTAGGCCTCCAGAACAGAAACTAACCCTTCGCGAACCCGACCAAAGGGCCGTGAACACGAAGAGTAGTACTGAACAACCCTTCGCGAACGCGAAGGGCAAATTTTAAGTCGGTTTCCACCGACTTCAACCCTCTATATAAGGGCAAAAACCCCTCATTTTTCACCCAATAATTCCCAAAAACACTGTGCAACATATGAAAGCATATATACAACATAAAAGTGAGGATTTTGAGTAATTTCAAGTGGCAGAGTATTAATCGAGGTTCGGGTAACGTGTAGTTGCGATTATGGTATTGTCTTGCGATGGAGTTGGCTTGGATTCAAGGTGAATATTGAAGATATTGTTGCTCTAGCAAGGAAAAGATGACGAGACTACGAACGAACTTAAGTAAATTGCAAGATAGGAAGTGAGTTGGAAAAGTCGAGAAGTAAGCTCCCAGGTATGTTAAGGCTGGTCCCTTTCTTTCTAAAGGCATGAATCTTTTCTTCTGCATCCATATTTGCTTTCCCTAAAGGCCACATTTCCAGAAAGCTAGAAATTCATGATTCTCAAAGTTCTTATGATGCTAAAGATGGAGGTTTTCGATGAGGACCATGATGATGATTACGATGACTTCATTTATAAAGATTCCAAAGTATATGAATTTTATGTCATTATGAGATTACTGAACTTATTACAACCACCTGATCAGCTGGATATCATCCCGGACGCGGGATTCCCGGATGCGGGGATATATGGGATAAATGGATCGGGCCGTTCGTTCCGTTGCAATATAATATATTTATGGATCGGGCGTTCGTTCCACGGAAATACAATCTATTTATGGATCTAGCTGCACGTTCCGCAACATTACTATTTTGTGTATATATGTATGAGAAACGTTTTTCTAGGAAAAAGCCAAGCATTCATGATATTCGCCTTATGAGGCAATTAGATATACAGGTTATCTCTTTATCTCATATTATGCTTCATATCTCTTGTTATGCCACTATTCATGCCTTACATGCTCAGTATATTGTTCGTACTGACGTCCTTTCTTGTGGACGCCGCTATTCATGCCTTACATGCTTAGTATATTGTTTGTACTGACGTCCTTTCTTGTGGACGCTGTGTTCATGCTCCCAGGTATAGACAGACGAGATGAGGACCCTCCACAGTAGGCTGCCTTCAGGTACTCGTTTGCTTGGTGGGATCCACTTCTTCCTGGAGCATTGCTAAGTTTGGGTTTGTATATGTATTTTGTATTAAGGGTATGTTGGGGGCCCTGTCTCGACTTATGTACTTCAGTCATGTTCATAGAGGCTCTGCAGGCAGTCTCCTGTATGCTTTTTAGTTATGTTTTGACTATAGTTATGTCAGCTTCGTGGGCCCATTGTACATATTCATATGCATGATATTACGTTCGCCTTTAGTCTCTTTGGTCTTATGTTGCCATTTGAGAAATAGAAGATACGAGTTACAGCTTGGTTCCCTCGGCCCCCGTAGGGCCCGGGGTGCCAATCATGCCTTACCTAGGTTGAGGCGTGACAATAGCACTCACCCCACCGTTATAGCGCTCACCAGACACCAGAAAATTCTAGTGTCTTCCAAACTTTAAATCGACAGTCGAAACCATCCCGGAACCTCCCGGACACAAACCAAATATGCAGATATACATAAAATCGCGTTATGAATGCACTCGTGCCCTCGGAATTCCCATCAGAGGTCTCGTTAACCAAGTCAACCCTCGATACCTCAAAACTAACATTCTGACCCAAGTGCCAAAATTTACCCGAGTGCATTGGGAACCGAATTGAATATACACACAAGCTCTAAATGACATGTCATGAACCGAACCGATGGGCCATGACTAGTGCTCGAGTTGGACACTCATATACGAACCTGTTAGATATAATCAGACTGACACTAAGGACAATGTGAAAATTTGTAAAAGCATTCTGTAGACTCATAATGAAATTGTCTCCTGAGGAGTCACAGTTAACCAAACATAACAAAATATGCAAGCCGACAAGGATGCCACTATACACGTGAATATCCAAACGAACTACATCTATATAGCTGAACAGACTATATGTATATACAACCCACATATGTCTACAAACCTCTAAGAGTATGACAAGGCCTATGTCAAAAGGATTTGTACCAAAATGACCCAAGCTTCGGAATAATGGAGCTCTCCAAGCAGCTGAGCCGAAGTCCTAAGCCGTAGGATCGCCAATCTGAGCACATGTACCTGCGGGCATGAAACGCAGCCCCCGACGAAAGGGTGTCAGTATGAACAATGTACCGAGTATGTAAGGCAGAATTGAAACAATATATCTCGGCTCGGAGGATAGAGGAGTAATAGACTCAATCCGTACCTGTAACCCGCTCTGATAAACATGTATGTGCATACAAACTTTTGATGCAGCATGAGTATGTGTATATATATATATATATATATATATATATATATATGTAATGCATGCCTTCATCCTGCTCGCAGCCCCTTCGGGCATAATAGCATAATGGCCCCTTCGGGCTTCATAATCATTGTATACCAGCTGATCAGGTGGTTTGCGTATATAACGCCTTATCCCTTTTCCCTTCCCCATGAAATGATGTCGTGCATGTATGTAAATATGCAAATGCATGAAAATCATTGAAAACCATCAAAAGACTCCCTTCGGAGCAACTTTAACGCAAAATGGGAACTTCTTTTCCTTTTCATTTGTCTCCTTCAAGACCCCAAAATTTAAATGTAAAATGCATAGGAAAGAGAAAACCTTTTTAATGTCCCCTTCGGGATTTAGACAATATTATGAAATCGCACAACCTATGGATGCCCCTGCGGGACTTAAGAGGTAAAAGATATGAATACTCCTACACTGTCTAGGAATAGAGTCTTTGGAGTTCATTTATTTGTTGGGTTCGTTTGGATTATAAGGATCTTCATCACTACCATAATCATCACCACTATCATGTATCACTTTATATGATCCATAACATAAACTGAGGCCATATGTTATATAGCATGCTCAGACATAAGCGGAGGCCATAACACACTCAGACATAAGCGGAGGCCTTAGCACACTCAGACATAAGCTGAGGCCATAACACACTCAGACATAAGCTAAGGCCATAGTACACTCAGACATAAGCTGAGGCCATATGTTATATAGCACGCTCAGACATAAGCTGAGGCCATATATTATATCGCACACTCAGTTGCGTCATGAAGTCATCTAGAAACTTAGGCTTGAAAATTTCTAGGATTGGAGTCATCGTAATATTTTTCAGAAACTATAGACTTCTAGCATTGCTCAGAGTAAATATATTATGGATGTCATGTATGGGATCAAAACATAGGAATCATGCCTTTGAAAGAAACGGATGAGCCTTAACATACCTGATTGATCTCTTATAAATTAACGCTTATTCTCCCGAAATTGAAAATCTACACTCAAGAGAAATTATACTACCGTTAGACTTATCGTCACATACCTATCTCAAGTCCTTAAACCAAACTCCTTTAGAATCTGCCAAAATTTAGGCAGCATCTCCCCTGTTTATATGCCTAGCCCCAATTATTAGTTCATCAAGCAACAACAATAACAACAATACCAACATCAATAATATAATTTCCCATATCAAAGTATTCCAGAAAACAGCCCACACGCTGTTTTCCAACTTCCAAAACTAATCAATTCACTATACAACCATTTAACCGTTCTATCTTTGTAAATAAGCCAATATCAACACAAATAGGAAGAGATCCATACCTTTCTCCCGTTAATATTATTGTATCTTCACTTTTCCAACACAAGTTTAGGC